>NC_064628.1:265885358-266202108 GCF_023864275.1 Schistocerca cancellata | reverse complement strand
CAATTTGGATCCACTCAGTATTGTTGTTACCTGCCCTGAACCATTTTGCACAATGTAACTTATATCGGTCTGAGAGAATACAGGAAAATCTGCAACAACCAGCAGCTGCTAATTCATGAGGAAGTAACTGCTATCCAAATCATCAGGCTCTGCTCCAGACACCCCTCACTCAGAACAGCTAGCAACCTGGCGAACCATAAGTTCAGTCTCCATGAAGCTTTGGTGTAATAACGCTCTGCCAGAGCTCCATGGCTTTCTCTAAGTCAATAATAAACCTTGGGAACTTCATCTGCCCTGTAAGACATGAATAACCACAGGAGATGATGTGACCTGTTATGCAGACGGGGAAACATTATCACTGTAGAATGCACCTATGGCTTTCCAAAACAGACTATTAGACATATTTTTGAAGAGTTACCTCAAAAATTGTATCCTGTGAACCAGACATTGCAGAAGATATGATCAATTTTGTAAATAATTTGTAAATTTGTAAACTACATACTTATTTCAGTTATATTTCTAAAGTGATTTATAACTATCACATAATTAATAAAATAAAAATAATAATAATAATGTAGGTGAAAACTAAAAAACTGCAAAAGGTAGAAAATTAAGGAAATTGACATGGACAAATTGAAAGAACCAGAGGTTGTTAAGAATTTTAAAGCGAACAATAGGCAACTATTGATTGAAAAGGAGTTAAGGAATACGGTAGAAGGTGAACAGGTAGATTTGAGAGATGAAACAGTGAAGGCAACAGTGAATCAATTGATTAAAATTGCAAGACCTAGTAAAAATACTTGGATATTACAGTACACATTGAATTTAATTAATGAAAGTGTAATATATAAAAATGAAGCAAATGAACAGACAAAAGCGAATACAGACACCTAAAAAATTAAATTTGTAGAGAGTATAAAATGGTTAAGCATGACTAGCTAGATAATAAATGAAAGGCTATAGAAGCATGTATACCTATGGGAAAGCTAGATGTCATCTACAGGAATATTAAAGAGACCTCTGGAGAAAATGGAAGCAGCTATGTGAATATCAAGAGCTCAAATGGCAAGCCAGTAGTAAGCAAAGAAGGGAAAGCTGAAAGGTGGAAGAAATTTAAATATCTACATATACATCTATACTCTGCAAACCACCATTGTACCAGTTGGCATGGTTTATACCCATTCTATTCACTTATGGAGTGTGGGGAGGGTTATTGTTTGAATACCTCTGTATGTGCAATAATTATTTGAATCTTATCCTCACAATCGCTATGTGAGTGATACATTGGCGATTGTAGTAATTGCCTAGAGTCATCATTTACAGCAGGTTCTTGAAACTTTGTTAATAGACTTTCTAAGGATATTTTACTTCTGTCTTTAATCATCTTTCAGTTCAGTTCCTTCACAAACCCGTGACCATTTGTGTTGCCCTTCTCTGTACACATTCATTATACCCTGTTAGTCTTATTTGGTATGGGTGCCATACACTTGAGCAATATTCTATGATGGATCACACAAATGAGTCATAAGTAATCTCCTTTGTAACTGATTGCACTTCCCCAGTATTCTACCAATAAACTGAAGTCTGTGACCTGCTTTACCCATGACTGATACTATGTGATCATTCCATTTCATATCCCTACAAAGTGTTACACCCAGGTATATGTATGAGTTGCTCAATTCCAACAGCAACTCATTGATATTATTCTCATAGGCTACTACATTTTTCATTTTGTGAAGTGCACAATTTGACATTTTTGCACATTTAAAGCAAGTTGCCAATTTTTGTGCCAGTTTGATACCTTATGAAGATCTGACTTAATATTTATGCAGCTTCTTTCAGACAGTACTTCATCACAGATAAATACATCATCTGCAAAAAGGCTGATATTACTATTAATATTATCTGCAAGGTCATTAATATAAAACATGAACAACAAGGATTACAACGCACTTCTGCAGGGTGCATCTGAAATTACTTCTACATCTGATGATGTCTCTCCATCCAAGATAACATACTGTGTCTATACAAGGGAAAGGGACTTTGAAACAATATTATAGAAAGAAAAAGGAAGTAGATGAAGATAAGATAGGAGATATAATACTTCGAAAAGAACGTTACAAAGCACTGAAAGATCCAAGTCGAAATATGGCCTCTGTAATAGATGTCATTCCCTCAGAATTATTAAGATCCTTTGGAGAGTTGCCCTTGTCAAAACTATTCCACCTCATGTGCAACAAATGAAATACCATCATATTTCAAATAGAATCAAAAAGTTCCATTCCAGAGAAAGCAGCTTTACTGACTGATACAAATATTACCAAATTATCATTTTAATGAGTCATGTTTGCAAAATATTGACACAAATTATTTACAGAACAATCAGAAAACTGGTAAAAGCCAGTCTCATGGAAGGTCAATTTGGATTCCAGAGAAATGTAATAATACGTGAGGCAATTCTGACCCAACAACTTAGCTTAGAAAATGGGTTAAAGAATGAAAAATCTATGTTTATAGTATTTATAATCCTGGAGAAAACTTTTGAAAATGTTGACTGGAATACACTTTTTGAAATTCTGAAGATAGCGTGTACAATCTAGAGGGAGCGTAAAGTTGTTTACTGGTGGCACAGAAACCAGATGACAGTTATAAGAATCAAAGTACATGAAAGGGTAGTTGGGAAGGGACTGAGACAAGGTTGTAGCCTATCACTGATCTTATTTAATCTGTATATTGAGAAAGCAGTATAGGAAAACAAAGGGAAATTCAGAAAGGATATTAAACTTGAGGTAGGAGAAATGAAAGCTTTAAACTTGTTGATGACATAGTAATCGTATCAGAGACAGCAAAGGACTTGGAAGAGCAGTTGAACTGAGTGGATAGTGTCTTTAAAGGAAGATATAAGATGAACCTCAACAAAAGCAAAACAAGGGTACTGGAATGTAGTTGAATTAAATTAGGTGATGCCGAAGAAATTAGACACTAAAAGTAGCTGACGAGCTTTGCTATTTGGACAGCAAAGTAACTGATGATCGTTGAAGTAGAAAGATATAAAATACAGACAGACAATGGCAAGAAAAGCATTTATGAACATGAGAAATTTCTAACACTGAATAGAAATTCATGTTTTAGGAAATCTTTTCTGAAATTATTGTGTGTAGAGTGTAACCTTGTAGAAAGGGAAGCATGGTTAATAAGCATTTCAGACAAAAAGAGAATGGAAACATTTGAAATATGGTGCTACAAAAGAATGCTGAAGATTGGATGGATGTATCACATAATTAATGAAATGGTATTAAATAGAGAAAAGAAATTTGAGGCACAACTTGATTAAAAATGGGTTTGATTAACATCACTTTAGTATTGGAGGAAAGTGTGGGAGGAAACACTGTAGAGAGAGAGAGAGAGATCAAGAGTTGAATACAGTGAGCAGGTTCAAATGAATGTTAGTTGCAGTAGTTATTCAGAAATGGAGAGACTTGCACAGGATAGAATAATGTGGAGGGCTATATCAAACTAGTCTTGGAACTGAAGAGCACAACAATGACTACAACAACAGTTTTTTTAAAATTCAGAGTGAAAAATGTGAAAGTTTGCAGCAGTATACATCTTCTTAAAAAAGCTTTGGGCATGGCTGAAATTGTTCATGGAAGAAATCTGTTTATTAGACCAGCATCATTGGCAATATTTCAAGTCAAACACACTGTTTTAATTTGTCAAGAAGCTGCACTTTGCTGCAGTATGGAGAAGTTCAGTGTAGGAAAAATCTCTCGTTAGTGAATGAGACATTCTCTGTCATTTTTTTCACATGATAGTTTAACAAAGTAGGTACAAATAAATAAATAAGTAAAGATTGTGGAAAGTAAAAGACAAGTGTTGGAAGACTGATATTCTCAGTTAGACCTTGAAGGAGTGTCATTTGGTTCACTTGGCATAGTGTTTCCCACAGAAGGACGGTATCTCGGTTTGATTCCAAGTCAAGCATGTACCTTTAATCTGTTAGGAATTGTCATTACTACTTACAAATGGATGTGGAGTTAAATTTTTGCTGCCACAGCAATGCCTCTGCGACGTGGTTACCAACGTCGCTGGTGGTGCAGTGTACCTGTGTATCGTAGTTTGAAGGCGATTGATATTGTCTTGGCTGGGCAGTTTAATAAACAGCAATTGATTGGAGGTCCAAATGTTTTTCGTGGACTCCATCTAAACTTTACCTGTGATGTACAAGCAGTGTCTGGAGGTAGTACCTGGCTGACACTTGCTGTTGTATGGGGCAATCAAGCAGATTATGGTGGCCTTGAAGCATTTCCAGATGCTAACATTTTGGCTTGGAAGACATGGAGTATTGCTGAGACTACAGGACTGTTGGCAAAACAGCCTTATGGTACTTTTGTTCCCAGCATGCCATTTGTTTCGACTACGAGAAGGAAGAAGAAATTAAATGCTGATGAGTACTTGTTTTTATGGGCTAAGGTCGGCGATGGCAATTGTAAAATAAAGATCAATGGTGACCGTATGATTTATTATAGACAATAAAGTGTGTTCTTCCTTTCCTTATCTCTGTTCCTTATCTCCTTCCCTTTTTTTATTCAAAAAATGTATTCACTTTTTGGTTTGGTGGCAGTGCCGCTCATGGTTGCACGCTAGGCGGGTGACCTTGAATGGGACTTAGCCGCTGGGCAAGGCTGCCGGGCAACACCTGAGAAGACTGCCAAAACGTTTCAAAGACATTTTACCAATTCTGATAGGGAAGCCTTGTTGCCTGATAATTTATTTAGTTGCCAGTCATTAGCTCTCCATATTCTCTTTTAAGGGCGTTTGCTATTGGAATGTTAAAGGAACTATTTTGGTACTGTGAGTTGAGTTTTCTTCTAACTTTCAATACACTCTACTTCTTATTACCACTCAGGTCAGCAGTTGTGATCATTTTGTTAATTATTATTCGTGTTTCAGATTACTACAGATTACAATTTAGTTTATAATGTTTACATGATGCTTTTGTGAAAGTAGTGATTCAAACAGTTAAATCTTGAATATTGTAATTTTTGTGTTAACAAATTATTTAGGAATAAAGGAGACAACTCACCGAAAGGCAGTAACACTGCCTCATCTGCAGGTACACAAACAAGAGATATAGAGTTTTGCTTTGCTAGCTTTCAGAATGAAATTCCTTTCTCAAGCTTGTAGGAAAAACATGTACACACACACACACACACACACACATACACACACACACACACACACACACACACTATTGGGTGGGAGGGGGGGGGGGGCTACTTACCGTAGGTTTAGGCTAGGGTGGTTACAGGAGCAAATGATGTGCTGTAAGGATAGCCCCCACCTGTGCAGTTCAGAAAAGCAGGAGGTGGTGGGGAGGATCCAAATGCCATGTGTTATGAATCTTGCATGTTGTGCTCTGCTGCATGTTGTGGCATTGAGTGGTTCACCTTGGCAGTGTCCATTCATTCTGGTTGACAGCTGGTATGTTGTGATACCAATGCAAAACACTGTGCAATGATTGTAACTCAGCTGGTGTATAACATGACTGCTTTCACAGATGGCCCAGCCTCTGATGGCTAGGATAAGCCTGCGACAGGACTAGAGTAGAAGGTGCTGGGTCTTCCACAAGGGGAGACCCAGATGCAAGATCCCACCCAGCACCTCTTACTTGACAAGGGAGACTCAGATACAAGATCTGCCCTATGATCCCCCCAGCACCTCCTACTGAAGTCCTGTCACAGGATTTTCCTACCCCTCAGAGGCCAGCCCACATGTGAAAGCAGTCAGGTTATATACCAGTTGTGCTGCACCCACTGCACAGTATTTTACATTGGTATGACAATCAACCAGCTGTCAATCAGAATGAACGGCCACACCAAACTGTTGCCAAAAACAAGGTGAACAACATGCAGCAGAGCACAACATGCAAGATTGCAGTTGCTGCTTCACAACCCATGGCATTTGGATCCTCCCCACCACTTCAGATTTTCTGAGCTGTGCAAATTGGAGCTATCCTTACAGCACACCCTTCGCTCCTGTAACCTCCCTGGCCTAAACCTAACTCGCTGTCCCCCCTCCCTCTTACCCAGTATGTTGTGTTGTGTGTGTGTGTGTGTGTGTGTGTGTGTGTGTGTGTGTGTGTGTGTGTGTGTGTGTATGTATGTGTGTGTGTGTGTGTGTGTGTGTGTGTGTGTGTGTGTGTCTATACACACATTATCCCCTGTCCCAGTACCCTCACCCAGTATGTGTCAGCTAGTCTGTGAAATCGTGTGCCGAGCTGCCTACTATCTGCCCCCCTCTACCTGCACCTCCAGCTAGCCCACAGATGAGTCCCCATTCTCCCACAAGCTGCTAGACACTTTACCCCAACCCCCTCCCTGCCTCTTGCCTCTCTCCATCCTCACCCCACTCCACCCTGCACCCCCACCTCACCCTGGTACACTCACTGTGGGCCAGGAAAGAGCTGGCACTCAACTGAGCACAATGTACAGAGACATGCATGTGCATGTGAGTGAGTGAGTGAGTGAGTGAGTGTTTGTGAGTTTGTGTGCATGTTTCTCCTACAATCTTGAGAAAGAAATTTCTTTCCAAAACCTAGCAAATCAAAGTTCTACACCTTTTGCTTGTGTACCTGTTGACAATGCAGCACTTCTGCCTTTTGGTGAGTCATCTTCTTTATTGCTAAATAACTCATTATCCTCATCCAGAACTTTCCGCCGTGCGGTTAAAGGCGCTGCAGCCTGGAACCGCGAGACCGCTACGGTCGCAGGTTCGAATCCTGCCTCGGGCATGGATGTTTGTGATGTCCTTAGGTTAGTTAGGTTTAACTAGTTCTAAGTTCTAGGGGACTAATGACCTTAGCAGTTGAGTCCCATAGTGCTCAGAGCCAGAACTTTCCATAATTTTTGTCTTTTCAGATAAAATACTGTAGAGATATCACGTGTCATTTGTGTGTCTATACATTATTAATGTATGTGCATGAATGAAGAGAAACTACAACCAAATGAAGAAAGGAGAAATTTTTTCTATTTTGTTAACAAGTGTTTTACTCTTTGAGGGTGATTCATGAATGTTAGTTTCAGATTAAAGCCATTAATTACAGTGAGTTATTTCCAGTCATTGTATGTTTATTTTGCATCACTCCTTACTCATTTTATTACCTTGCTTATCACATATTTACTCTACCATTGAAAATATTGACATTTGTACTTTTATTTTTATCATTCTCTGCATATAAAGCAGAATTTAAATTAGAAGTGGTGAAAGGTTAGTCAGTAAATCATAGAAAACAAAATACTAGGAAAGGAACATAAAAGAGTAAAAGATGGAGACAGATGACATTCAAAAAAGAAGAAACTATCTGTACACAGAAAGATTAAAATATGAAACAATAATATATTAGAAATAGCAAGTTGCCAAAAGAAACAAAGAAAATGATGGAAAAAACATGATAGCATAATAGTGTAATAAAATGAGAAAGATACTACTGATGACAAAACATGAAGACTGGCAATAGGAAGAAGGATGCAAAGACCATGTGTGTACAGCAGAAATAGATTGATAGACAGGACTGAACAGAAGTGAGGAGACAAGGAAGAAAATGTAAACCAGGACAGGTATTGTAATATGTTGACTCCAGGTGGACGTCAGTAATAAATTGCATGCTTTATAGTAAGTCTCTCAGAGTTGAAATTTGGACATAGTGAAACTGGAACATTATCTCTTCTATTGTGCTACCATGCAGAATTTATTTTGTTAAAGAGTATTGTGCTGTCAGTTGTGTTAAAATTTTCCCCATTTTCTGGATGAAAACTGTAGTTAAAGTATCAGTATCTTTATGGAAAATAATATTTTAACATATTAAAAGACATAAAAATACAGAAATACTATTATTTGCATTATCACTATAGCATTGCAAAAACTGTTTAAGTCATTAGCAGTCTAACATGGATAATTGTTATTCATGCTACCTTGTGAAAACATAATGGTAAGAAATTGAAAAATTGTTCTGTTTGTCATGGAATGAAGCTTTAACAATTACACATTAATTTTTAAACAAGAACTTAAAATATGATTTAATATTTTTTTTCTATTTAGTAAAATATTTACCATGCACATTTCTGCTCTGGTCAAAGACATTACACTTATCAATAAACAAAAAATTAATTTAAGATAAGTAAATTCTTTAAGCTTGTGGCACTTATGTAACTCTGTATTCATTGCATTACTCAGAATAACTACATTATGTGCCAGTAAATGTTGTAGGAAAATTCTTGTAGAATGTAAGTACTTTTTGATTAAAGAATAACACTCACTAAAAAACAGAAGCTTTGAGTTTTTGATAGGCATACACAGAAGAAAGAAAACTTGCTAGTTTTCGGAGTTATCCTTTGATGAGCTATTGATAGGTGCACTGGTTGTGGTGGGGGTTTTATTGATTAGGGTGGACCGAGGAAGAGGAAGACAGGGATGGCAAATGGAGGTGAGTGGTTAGCAGCTCAGAGGCAGTCAGTCTGCCAGCTAGGAATGCAGGAGGGAGGTGCGGGAGATACATGGGCCTGGTGTGTAATGCACAATTGTAGTGGTTGGTGTGGAGTGGCCCATGCTGAAGGTGACGTGAGGACATAAAGTGAAGGAGGTTTGACAGTACAGAGGAAGGGGAAACTGTTGAGTGTAGGATGTGGGGACAGTAGATTACCTGAAATTGAGGCCTGGATGGTTACAGGACTGGACAATGTGTTGTAAGGATAATTAAATCTGCATAGTCCAGAGAAGCTGATGGTGAAGGGGATGAACCAGATGGCCCAGGTTCTGAAGCAGCTATTGAAAGTGGGCATGTTGTACTCAGCTGCATGTTGTGCCACTGGATGATGAACTTTGTTCTTGGCAACAGTTTGTCAGTGGCTGTTTATTCTGGTAGACAGATGGTTGATGTACCAACATAAAAAGCTGTCCAGCATTTGCAGCAGGGTTGGTATGTGACATGGCTGCTTTCACAGATGGCGCAACCTGTGATGGGATAGGATGGCTGCTTCCACAAATGACACAACCTGTGATGGGATAGAATTAGCCTGTGGTAGGACTGGAGTTGGAGGTGCTGGCTGTGTGTATTGGGCAAGCCTGTGGTCTACCACAGGGATATGATTCCTGTGGCAAGGGGCAGGGAGTGGGTGTGGCATGGGGATGGAGTAGGTTGTTATGTAGGTTGGGTGGACAACAGAACACCATTTTAGGAGGGGTGGGAAAAATCTTGGGTAGGATGACCCTCATTTCACAATGGGCTGGGAGATAATCAAAGCCTCGGCAAAGGATGTGGTTCAGCTGCTCTAGGTGAGGGTGATACTGGGTGATGAATAGGGCACTCCTTTGTAGCTGGTTCTTGGGATTGGGGGGGGGGGGGGGGGGATTGAGGATGTGTGAAGATATGGCATGAGAAATCTGTTTGTGAACTGGGTTTGGCAGGTATTGCCTTCAGGTGAGGCCTTCAGCATACTGGGTAAAGAGTTCTCATCACTGCAGATATCCTGTCTGTAAGTGGAAAGGCTGTATGGGAGGGACCTTTTGGTGCAGGAAGGATCATAGCTGTCAATGTTAGGTACTTTTGGTGATTAGTTGGTGCAATGTGGACAGAGGTGTGGATGGAGCAATCAGAGAGGTGGAAGTCTGTGTCCAGGAAGGTGGTGCGTTGGGTAGAGGAGGACCAGGTGAACTGGATGAGAGAAGTGTTGAGGCTGTGAAGGAATGTGGATAGGGTATCTTGGCCCTGATTACAGATCATGACAGTATCATCAATGAACTTGAAACATACTACGGGTTGTGGAGCTTTTGAACCCCTTGTCACCCTCTCAGGGCACCCAGACCCTGTGTGGCTGACCTCTTCAATTTACCACGTCCTCCTAATCTCCCTCCAAACACTTCACAAAACTTCCTAGAAAAAACTTTAGTCCCACAGAAATTTCAGTCCTATGCCAAACCTTCACCTTTAGCCCAACGCACAAGTTTAACCACATTGGATATGTCAAAGTTCGACAGTCCTTCTCCTGAACCCTACAGTGGAAGTACTTCTTTGCCACCAATCCCTCCAACAAAAGCCAACCTAACCCCAACATTGAACTTTCCCTCTCCCAGTTCATGCTACCATCCAACTGTGACCTCTCTCCCCTTCCACCTACCCAACCTGTGACCAGGTTCCAGGAATTACTTAACTTGAACTTGGTCTTACTACACTTCCCTAGGTCCCTACCTAAGAACACTAACATTTTAGCAGAAGAAAGGACAGCCATACACAACCTGAAAACAGATCCTGACCTAATCATCCTTCCAGCAGACAAAGGCTCCAACACTGGTGTACAACTAAAGGTGAGGGCTTTGGATAGAACAGAAACTTCTGTGGGACTGAGGTTTTTGGTGGGAAAGGTAACAACACTGTTTTGAGTTTGCTTGAGTTCTGGGTTTCGTGGAGTGTTTGGAAGGAGTTTTGGAGGATGTAGTATATTGAAAAGATCAGCTAAGCAATGTTTGGGTGCTGTGATGGGTTGATGAGGGGGTTCTAAAACTTGCAACCCCTAGTTCATTGATGATATCTTCATGATCTTGGAACAGGGCCAAGATAACCTATCCACATTCCTTCACAATCTCAAAATCATCTCTCCTGTCTGCATCACCTTGTCCTCCTACACCCAATGTTCCACCTCCCTGGATGTTGACCTCCACCTCTCTGATCGCTCCATCCACACCTCTGTCTACCAGAAACCCACAGTACCTGCATTTTGACAGTTGCCATTCTTTCCACACTGCAGTCCTTTCCACACCAAAAACCCTCCCAAACAGCCATGCCACTCATGAAAAATATATCTGCAGCAATGAGAAAGCACTTGCCCAGTGTACTGAAGGCCTTGCAAAGGTCTTCATAGCCAGTTAATTACCCTGAAAATAGTCCACAAACAGATTTAGGGAACATGCAGCAGTCCTCAGCAATTAGGAGGCTTATGTCAGTTGAAAAGTTTTAACAGAAAGAAAAAGGTTCTGGTGCTAGGTAGTTCACATGGTAGAGGTGTGGGTCAGCAGTTGCAGGAAGTGTTGGGGAGCGAGTACCAAGACACCAGCATTGTGAAGCCTAGTGCAGGGTTGGCTCAGGTGACTGACAGAATAGGGGAGTTATGTAGGAATTTTATGAAGGAGGATCAGACAGTGATAGTGGGTGGAGCAGGAAACAGTCTTGATAGGGATGGAGAATATGATGTAGGTGGTGACCTGGTAAAGATAACTACTCAAACTGGTGGCACTAATGTTCATTTCATTCTACTGTTTCAGTGTCATGATCGACCTCATCTTAATGAGGCTTATATGTGTGTTAACATGGGGCTGGGGAGGGTGCTGATGGCACAGGGCATGGGTCACATTTCAGTGGTGCCAGGTTTCACTAGGCATGAGCTGCACCTCAGTAGGTATGGGAAGGTGAGGTTGGCAAAGCTTTTAGGTGCCAGTGTAGTTGGTAATGGGTGGTGGTGGGATCACTTATAGAAAAATTCCTGTAGTAGTTTGTGTTAGAGCTGCACCATTTTTAGATTGAAGTCAGCTGATAGGTATACATGCTTCAAGGAAGTCCCTCTAACTAAGGGCTCACTTTCAGAGTATGTCATGTTTCCAAGTAGAGAAAGAATTAGCATATTTCTTCAAAATATAACCGATATTAGAAATAAAGTAAGTGAACTTCTTATAGATGTTGAATCTGAAATTATTGGTATGTCAGAGCATCACTTAAATAATTTGACAATTCAAAGGCTTCCTTTTCAAGGAGTTCCTTGCGGGGTGGAGGAGTGGCTATGTACATAAAAAAAAACAGTATTCCATTTGAGTCCATAGATGTACCAGGGCACTGCACTGAACAGATATTTGAATGCTGTGTAGGGGCAGTTGAATGTAGTGAAACTAAACTTCTAATTGTTGTTGTTTATAGGTCCCCTAACTATGACTTCAGAGCATTTCTGCTAAAGCTAGAGAGGGTTCTTGATCCACTTTGTAGGAAGTACCAGAAATTAGTTACATGTGGTGACTTCAATATAAATTTTGTATATGATGATGCAAGAAAAAGGGTGTTGGTAGATCTCCTAAATTAATATGATCTGATGCAGACTGTGTTTCTTCCAACTAGAGTGCAGGGGAACAGTAGCACAGCCATAGACAATATTTTTATTCAGTCTTCATTACTAGATGGGCATTCTGTTAGTAAAAGGATGAATGGCCTTTCAGACCATGATGCACAAATTTTAACACTGGAAGGCTTTTGTAGTCAAACAAATTTCACATATAATTACTAACTATCTAGGAAAGTTAATCCAACAGCAATAGAGAGCTTTTTAAACCTTGTCAAGAAACAAGAGCGGCAGAATGTTTATTGTGCCAATAACATAGATGATAAATATAATGCTTTCCTTAACACAGTTCTCATGCTCTTTCAGAGTTGCTTTCCATAAGAACATTCTAAATGGGGTACTAGCAGTAGTAGGCAGCCTGGGTGGCTCACAAGTGGGATAAGAATATCATGCAGAACAAAGCAGAAATTATATCAAAATGTTAGAAGTAGTCACAATCAAGCTACAGTAGCCCATTACAAACAGTAGTGTAAGGTACTTAAAAATGTTATTAGGAAGGCAAAGAATATGTGATATGCAAATAGAATAGCTAATTCACACAATAAAATTAAAACCATATGGTCAGTTGAGAAGGAAGTGTCTGGTCAGCAGCACAAGGTTGGCGATATAAAGTCAGTCATAATAAAAATATTTCTGTTACTGATAAATCGGATATATGTACAGTATTTAACAGTCGTTTTCTGAGCATTGCTGGTGAATTAAATAAAAATTTAGTTTTTGCAGGGAATCATATAACTTTACTGGCAAGTGCCTTTCTGAGATTGATGTCTGAAATACTCCTCTGTGATATTGACAAGGGGGAGATTGGGTTGATAATTAAATCACTGATGATTAAGGACTCTCATGGTTATGATGGAGTACCTAGTAGAATATTAAAGTACTGTGCTGAAAATGTTAGCCCTGTATTTAGCCATATTTGTAGCTTTTCTTTTAGGAATGGTCAGTTTCCAGAGTGATTAAAGTACTCAGTAATGAAGCCGCTTTATAAAAAGGGATAATGTAGATAATGTTAGACCTTTTCAATGCCATTGGTGTTTGCTAAAGTTATTGAAAAGGCTGTGTATGTAAGGATAATTAATCATTTTATATCACATGATTTGCTATCAAACGTATAGTTCGGCTTTAGCAGTCATTTAAGAACTGAAAATGCTATATTCTCTTTTCTCTGTGAGGTACTGGAAGGGTAAAACAAAAGGTTTCGACCAATCTGCATATTTTTTGATTTAACTAAGTTGTTTGATTCTGTTGATCACAAAATATTGCTCCAGAAGTTGGACCATTACGGAATATGGGTAGTAGCTCACTATTGGTTCACCTCTTGCCTTAGCAACAGACAGTAAAAGGTCATTATTCATTATGTTGAGAATGGCTGTGATGTGGGTCTGAGTGGTGTACAGTTAAGTGGGGGGTTCCCCAGGGATCAATGTTGGAGCCACTCCTGTTCCTTATTTATGTAAGTGCAGGTAACTCTAAAATATTTCTTTTTGCTGATGACACTAGTTTGGTACTAAGGGATGTTATGTGCAACATTGGCTCTGTTTCAAATCGTGCAGTTCATGACCTATGCGCATGGCTTATGGAAAATAAACTGACACTAAGTGACAGTAAGACTCAGTTTTTACAGTTTCTATCACACAATTCAACAAAACCTGATGTTTTAATTTCATGAAAGGGCATATGATTAGTGAAACTGAACAGTTCAATTTTCTAGGTGTTCAGATAGATCATAAACTGTCATTTGATTTTAGTTATATAGTTGATTGGGTTTACTTCAACTTATGGACTCACTTTTTTGGGGTCATAAGCATTTAATTTTGATCTGTTAATACTTTTATTTTGTGATTTCACGTAGGGACATGTTCCATGACCTTGGAGATTTGCTCCTCAATTTGGTCCTACGGAACTTGACGTGTAAATAAATAAATTTCCCATGCCATATCTTCACACACACCCAGTATTCCCACCAACCTCAAGAATAAACTACAAAGGACTGCCCTCCTCACCACTCAATATCACTCGCAACTGGAACAATTTAACCATGTCCTTTGTCAGGGCTTTGATTATCTCTCATCCTGCTCTGAAATGAGGAACATCCTACCAAGATCCTTCCCACCTTTCCAAAAGTGTTGCTTCATTGCCTGCCCAACTCCCGACTCCTTTACCACAGGAATCATATCCCTGTGGCAGACCAAGATGCAGGACCTGCACAATCCACCCACCCGGCACCTCCTACTTCAGACCAGTGACAGACTTATTCAACTGTATCAGAGGCTGGCCCAACTTTTAAAGCAGCCATGTCATACACCAGCACTGCTGCAAACACTCCATGGGTTCTTTTGTTTGTGTGACTACCAACTAGCTGTCCACCAGGATCAGTGGCCACCACCAAACTGTTACCAAGAACAAGGTTGACCATCCAGTGGCACAACATGCGTCAGAGTAGGGCAAACTCATTTTCAGTTGCTGCTTCACAATCTGTGCCATCTGGATCCTCTCCTCCACCACCAGCTTCTCTGAATTGTACAGATGGGGGTTATCCTTATAACACGTCCTCCACTTCCATAATCATGCTAGCATCAATCTCAGGTAACCCACTGTCCCTTCACCCTTCTCCCAAAGGTTTCCCAATCCTCCACCCTGCCCCCCCCCCCCCCCCCCAATTCACATTTACATGTCACCTGCAGTGTGTGCCATTCTCCAACAATGCATACAATCATGCATTCATGCATTACATACCTGCCACCCTTTCCTCCCATATTCCTAGCCTGCTAACCAACTAACTGCCTCCCTCTGAACCACCAGCCACCCATCCCCAGACCCTGTCCCTATCTCCCACTTCCCTCTCCCTCTCCCTGTATCCACCTCACCTAACTCTGCCACCACCACAACCAGTCCGCTAACTGAGAAACAAATCATTGGTGCTGTTAGTCCCGACAGAACCATAAAGGGCCAGAAGAGGTGCATGCATGCATTTGTGTGTGTGTGTGTGTGTTTTCTGTATATATTTTACTCTAGCTTATCAAGTGGTAACTCCAAAAGCTAGGAAGTTTCTTTCTGTTATGTGTGCCTGTCAAATCTCAATGCTTCTAATTTTCTGCTATGTGGTAGTAAAGTTGGTACTGAGAATCACAGCAAACAGTTTTGTTTGAAGGGATCTACTGGCTTAAATACAATACTGTTTGTCCACATTATGAAAATTTGTTAAATGCCATCAAATGCTTCTTCTTTTTACATGAAGATACAAAAAATTTGCACCATGCACTTTTTGAAACAGTAAATTGCCAGCTGTTATTTTCGAAACAGCAGAAGTTCAGCTTGCATACTGTCCTGATTTATACTGTGCCACTAACCTTTATCTGTCAGTCAGTGCCTGCAACACAGCAGTCTTCCCAAATGATATTAATAGCATCCTATGCAGTCAAATAAGTGTTTATGAATGCATGTCTAGGATCATGCATGTGAAGTCTAAAAATGTTTATATAACGTAGATTTTAATGTGGATGCATGTATCTGACTCATTTCTTACTTTTATTTCCTTGAAGAAGTGAAGAAAACAGAATATTTAAAGCCTCATTGATGTTCATGCACTGGAGTTTTGTAGATGTATTTGTCACTGCATTCAAATGATAATTTTAAAATCAATTGTTTTACTGTGTGTAACAGATTTGATATGTGTAAACTTACCCCACTTGATGACTCTACATGCAAAATGTGCTATCCTATCAACAAAAAACATCATATGAACATTTTCAAGCCCAGGGGTAGTGTGTGTATGAGAACGGAGTATTATAATGTCTCATCAGTTCCACTGCAACCCTTAATATGCAACATGAATCCAGTTTTTTACCATTGTAGTATACACCTTAGTATGAAGTGTGATTTACACAGGTCAATCAAAGGCGATGGCAGTCTGAAAGCATGAGGTAGTTTGTTGTACAAAGCATCTCCATTGGTATGTATGATATCACCTTTGATTTCTTGCTCTGGATACATATTTCAATATTCTGTAGGGTCTGCTATATTTTGAGATAATATTTTTCCCCAAAGTTATCAAAAATGGAACAATACTGTTAAAATGTACAAAGATGGATAATTTTGAGTCTTTTATGAACCAAACAAACTTAGTGGGGTGATTGTCACAAAGATCAGACAGGAAGTCTTCCATTGGAGGAAAACCGAGGATAAAAATTCAGGCAAACATCTTTTAGTTATTATATAAACTCCTGTAATGTTTTATTTATTAATAAATAAGAGTTCAACATTTTATTTGAGACAAATAAAGTAAAAACTAAGTTTTTGTACTGTTCTGAACCATGCAGGGATCTAAACTATTAATTATCAAAGGATGTCATATTTGATAATTAATTGAAACCCTCATCTGCCTACAGGTTTTACTGATATACTGCAATGGGGACAGCTGAAAATGTGTGCCCCGACCAGGATCTGAACCCAGGATCTCCTGATTGCATGGCAGATGCTCTATCCATCTGAGCCTCTGAGGACACAGATGAATAGCGCGACTGCAGGGACTTATCCCCTGCACGGGTGAGACCCACACTCCCAACTGTCCACAATCTACAAACGTAATGTACCTAATAGATATTTGCCCATCCACTCATTACTCACACACACTAAGGTGTCAACTTCCCATAAGAGTTCGGGCAACCTGTGCGCATTCGCACAGACGAAGGTCAAAGGCTGGGTAGCCTTTAACTATGTATATGAAGATAGTAACTGTTATTGAAAGAACAGATACCACTGATGACTGTGCAGCTTCTCTAGAATAAATGATAATTAATTGAAACCCTCAGCTGCCAACAGGTGTTGTTGATATACCTCAATGGGCACAGCTGAAAATGTGTGCCCTGACTGGTACTAGAACCCAGGATCTCCTGCTTACATTGCAGATGCTCTGTCCATCTGAGCCACTGAGGACACAGATGAATAGCGTGACTGCAGGGACTTATCCCCTGCACAGCTGAAAATTTGTGCCCCATCAAGGTATATCAACAACACCTGTCGGCAGCTGAGGGTTTCAATTAATCATCATTTATTCTAGAGAAGCTGCATGGTCACCAATGGTATCTGTTCTTTCAAGAACAGTTTCTATATTCATGTATATAGTTAAAGCTACCCAGTCATTGACCTTCGTCTCTGAATGCGCACAGGTTGCCCAAACGCTTACCGGAATCAACACCTTAGTGTGCGCAAGTAATGAGTGGATGGGCAAATATGCATTTGGTACGTTACATATATAGATTGTGGACAGTTGGGAATGTGGGTCTAACGGGAAGCGTGCAAGGGATAAGACCCTGCAGTCACACTATTCATCTGTGCCTTAGGTGGCTCAGATGGATAGAGCATCTGCCATGTAAGCAGGAGATCCCAGGTTCGAGTCCCAGTTGGGGCACACATTTTCAGCTGTCCCCATCTAGGTATATCAGCAACACCTGTTGGCAGCTGAGGGTTTCAATTAATTATCATTTATTCTAGAGAAGCTGCATGGTCATCAGTGGTATCTGTTCTTTCATATATGATGTTATATTTGCTGTTGACTGTAGAAATTATTTATTTCACTATTTCTGTTTCAGCCTTTGGGCCATTTTCAAGTGGTACTGCAAAAGATGCTTCAGCACATGTCAGACTAAAATTCTCTGACATGGCTACACGTAATCATCAGAAATAGGCGTTTTCACTGTAGAAATATAATAACATCAGACAAATGTGAAGCTCTGTATGTCATACAAATTATTTATGTCGTTTCATGATGTGCAGAGCTTTGCAGAGCTTCACATGTGTCTGATATTACTGTATTTCTTCAGTGGAAAGGCCTATTTTTGATTATGACATGTATAAATGTCAGAGGATTTTAAAGTCTGCCATGTGATGAAGCAAAATCTTTTACAGTACATCTTGAAAATGGCCCAAAGGCCAAAACTGCAAATATAGAAATAAATAACAAGTTTGTTTGCATGGCCACCCTCACGACAAGTACAGCCAGATTTTTTATTTTTTTTTTAAATAAAATACACCATTTTTGGCTGCACTGTATTTTATTCCTCCCAGACATGTTTTGCCTTTTTCATTTTAAGTCATCATCAGTGGTATCCAGAATGGCACAATATGTAGATAACATATATCAAAACAAAACTGTATCATTCTAGATCCCATTGAAGATGCCTTAAAGTGAAAAAGGTGGAATGCAACTGTGTGGAATATACTAGAGTGCAGCAAAAAATGGTGTTTTTTATTTATAAAACAAAAACAGAAATAAATAATTACTACAGTCAACAGTGAATATGACATCTTTTAAAAAATTCTACATGTGTATGAACCCCGACCATGAGAGGTCAACGTTAATTATCAACATTAAAACCCACTACAGTTGTAAAAATTATTTATTTCTAAAAAGTAATGCACAATCCAGTTTCAGGGCCTCTGACCCATCTTCAAATGCATATTAAAATGAGAGTCCATAAAGGATGCATAACTGAGGTTATTTAAACTTCACTTATGTATCCTCTATGGACACTCATTTTAATATATACATTAAGATGGGGCACAGGTCCTAAAACCAGGTTTTGCTTTCCTTTTTAGAGATTTTTACAACTATAGTGGATTTCATCATTGATGATGAATATCAACAGTTCTGGACATCTCATCGAGAGAAATGTGTCCTGAACTATTAGCGTAAAAAAGTACGGCAAAAGATGATGAATGAGGATGTTTCTTTGTGTGGGCAGCAAGTGGTGGAATGGACACAAGAGGGCATACTTTGTGAACCAGAAGAAAGCAGAAAGTTTGCAGATGCTGTGGCTTGCCACTGTGTGGGCAAAATATGGGATGACAGGTACAACAAATTCTTTGGCAATGTCCAGTGAATGAGGACAGAGCACCATGCTCTACTTTACTTGAAGCTGCCTTCATAGGTGACACCACTGGTGCTGTTTTGATGGCTACATCCTTAATTATGAGCTAATTCAGCTCATAATACCTAGGTTACATAGATTAAATGAATACTAGTCTTAAAAGTAAAGATGACAAAGTTTGCTGCAACTCATAAAGAAACTGCCTCCCATCATATTGTGAAACAATCCCTGTGGCTTTAAACACTTGCTGGCATTTTATTAAGTGATTTTAACACTGTATTGCTGGTTCAAACTTGCATTTATATTAAGTGCCGTGTTTGCTGGGAATGCATCATTCATTAAAGGTATTTGAATCAGTGATTCACACTGAGGTGACAGAAGTCATGGGATAGTAATGTGCACATATAGAAATGGCAGTAGTATCATATACCATGATATAAAATTGCACTGCATTGGCGAAGCTGTCATTTTTACTCAGGGGATTCATGTGAAAAGGTTTCCGATGTCATTAAGGCTGCACAACAGGAATTAACAGACTTTGAATATGGAATGGAAGTTGGCGCTAGATGCACAATGCATTACATTTTGAAAATCATTAGGGAATTGAATATTCTGAGATACTTTGTGTCAAGAATACCAAATCTGAGGCATTACCCCTCATCATGGACAATGTAGTGGCCAATGGCCTTTACCTAACGACTAAGAGCAGTGGAATTTGCATAGAATTGGCAGTGCTGGCAAGAGTAGTATTTTACTTCAAAACAATTATTCTGTTGTATCATACTGTTGCTTGCCTGTCATGATTTTGTCAGTTAACTTGATAACTGCTGAGTCTCATTTCTGTGCTTTAAATGGTAAAGTAGCTCACTTGGTAGCTTCACTGCAGGCACATTTGTAATGTACTTGCTTAAAAATGCTACAAAGTTGTGTAATGTGTAAGGAATTCAGCTTGTTGTGATATATGTATTACAGGAAAAAAATGAAATTAGCCATTTTGAAATAAGTTGTCATGACAAAAAATAAAGAAGTGCCTTATATGAATGGTAATATACAGTAAATAGAAAATTCATCACATAAATGTGTAACTTTGCAGATTGTTAATGCTGCGAAAAAGGAACGTCTCAGGGTTAAAATTGTAACACGCCTTATGAAGGAAGGTTCCAGTGCCGATGAGCCAACTAACATCACACTCTCAGATTACTCAAGGTATTACTCATCATGTCACTTAAATAAATTAGTAAATGCCGAAAATAACTGTTATAACAGTATACAACAGTCACACAATTTTAAATTAACTGTATTGCATATTATTGACTAGAAGTGAAGTATCATTGGGCAGTATTAGCAGAAATGTATGCTAAAACATGTGTAAAGAAAGAAAAAGGCTGCAACATCTTGAGAGTGACCACAGTTAAGCCAACACAATTTAGAAAGTGAAATAAATTAATTCATTCATTGTGTTTCGAGTTCCTGCCATGAAGGGCATAATAATTGAGATATACATGAGAAAAGTGGAATAGTAGCTAGAAATTGCATTAATAATTAAGTATTGTTAAAATACTGCATGCTGTTTTTGCTTACTTAAGTTAATTATAGCAAAGTAAAATGATCAAGAAACTTCCTGTGTTAGAAAATGCTGATCCTTCCTCACATACATTAAATAGTTGTTTTTTAAATCTCATATTAAAGGTTAATGTCTATGTGACCACATGTATGATTCTCACAGAACAATAGCTGTAGAGGCATGTTTAGAATGAACATTGCTATTTAGCCTGAAGCTAAAAGGAATTTTAAGTTCCTCAATCTAGATAATCTGATGATTTGTGGATGAAATGGCTGATTAGGTACATTTTGAATTTCTTGCTTCATATCAGAGAGAGGCCATCAGAAGATGTTTAGCTATCAAACTTACACATTATTCTTACTAGTCCTGTTTGTTGAATGGTTATGTGGTGATTCCAGTCCTAAAAATAACATGGCAGAGGATGGAAATCAGCATCAAGCAATTTGTTATCAAAAACTTTTATAAAACATAGGAGCGCAATACAACTGAACGGCTCCTAATGGTGTGCAGACTCTATGGTCCTTTATCCACCCTCCATTATCTACAGTTCCTCTGCTCCTTTCATTCAATATGGTGTTCCATGGAAACATAAATACATACAATTAGACACTACTTCATAACTTATTCCAAACTTGATCTTAAAAATATGAGAATATCACTACATTAGTCATTTACATATATCTCTTGCATATACTTAATAATAATTCACACTGCAAAATCAAAACTTACATTAAGAAATTTACAAGTTCCTTTTAAGGAAAGTGGAAGCCCCTAAACCAAATGCTCCCACAAAATAGAACTAACACTCACAAGTTCTTGCTACTGTAAATCTACAATTGATTCATGTCACCTTCAAACTTAAATACTATTGTGCCCACAAAATCCTCAAATTCTGTCATCCCTAGTTAAAGGCCATTACATAATTATTTATTATAAAATTTTAGCTGCTGTTTGTTCACTCAGGTTCCCACTCTGCTTAAGTTGTTCCATCACTTAACTCTGGCTGCAGCAATTAGTTCACAGTTCAAGTCACATCTTATTTCATATTCATATGTTCACCATAAGCTCACCACTAGATTTACCTTTCCTATTGTCACAGATTACTTAACTGCATTCTCAAAATTATCTCTGTTTCACTATCAATCTATTCCATATGACCAATTAAATGTGTCCTACTATTCCTCATTACACACAGTCCCTAAACATAAACTTTATTACTCTTTTACCAAATTCCTCAGTAACCTTGACTTCATAAACAGCATAACAATTCTCGAAGATTCCTTACTCATACTTCATCCTCAAACTTCATCAAAATCAACATCATTGTAACATCATACTTCACATTGATTCAACTTCATAATAAATCTCATAGCTCCTTCAACTCATCATTACATCACTCCATTTCACCGTAATACTCAATTATCCTCCTGATCACTGTACAATAATGTACTGCAACATTACATCTACTTGGTAATCAATCCAACAAATATAACTTTCCAAAACCACTTTATTTTATATTCCTCTTAAATCAGGACAAGAATCACCTTCAACTTCTTACAGTCAATACTTTTTATGCTGTTACATACTGTGACTCACTAAAGTTTCCATATCATTGCAATACAATAGAAACCTTGTGCTAACCCTCCTGCTTCTCTAATTTCTTTGATATATTGAATGGCAAATTACAACAATTCAGTGTGATAATAACACCCTCCAAAAGTACATTCTTAACCTAAAATAGCCACAAATTCAGCCTAGCTCATTAAAATATATGAACAAAACAATTATATACTAATTTTCACTAGTTATGGCTCTTCACCATAATATTAATCACTGTCACTTTTGTCCCAGTCCCAACACTCCTTGTTGCTGTCATATATAAACTTTAATACATTTTAGTATAGTAGAAGAGTTGTAGCCTCCAACAATCACAAAAACATAGTACAATAACACTGATTTTTCATTACTTATTACACTATACTAAGATAGAAGAAAACATGAATTCTAGAAATAGAAGTCAAGACAGTGCGTTAGAAAAGAAACATGACAAACACTCAGCTAATGGAAGGCACCAATTTGTCACATGTTGTATGCATCAAAGAGTGATGCACCCCCTACCAATTCATTTTCCTTTAACTGAGTCTGCTCAGTCGCCCTGTCGCCAAAGTTCAGGTTTCCTATTTTCCTGAAATATTCTCTATAGACTGGCACTGACCTAATATGCCATATGGGAGTAACATATGGTTTTAAATCTATTATATTCTTTAACCCCAACAATCTGTCGGACCTTGGGTGCACAAGGTCATAGGCATTGTCATGCGCTATTCTCGATACTTTAAATGGACCATGATAAACGTGCAAGAATTTCCTTATTTCTTTGTTTACTTTAGTACATTTCTCTTTCACTTTTACTAAAACCAAGTCATTAATTTTAAAACTGGCCAGTTTAATTCCCTTGTCATATCTTTTCTTTCTTTCCTCTGCCTTTTTCTTCATCATGTCTCTAGCCTCTTTAATCATTTCCTCCTGACCCATGACAGTTATAATTGGAAAATCAACTTTTTCCCATATAATGTTATTTGGTTGTTCACCAAACATTGGTACACATGGAATATACCCTGTTGATTCATTCCACAAATTGTTAATTATCTTTTCAAAATTTGGTAAATGATTTGCCCATGCTGTATGCTTTTTGCCACAGTATGTTCTACACAGTCTGTTTATTTCCTTCATTACCCTCTTGCTCATATTTCCTTGTGGAAAGTACATCAGTATCTTTTTATTATTAACCTTGTGCGTCCCCATAAATTGCATGAATCTCTCACAGAGTTTGGATTGCCTACTTTATGAAAGTAATCACTTTCTAAATTAGTCCTTTTAATTGGACAGAATTTGGCATATTTTGAAAATGCATGTAGCACAACAAATACATGCTTACAACCACTTGTTGAAGTGGGTAGGGGGCCTAGGAGGTCAACGCAGGCTAGGTAATGAAGATCTACTGCTAACACTGAGTGCATAAGACCTTTTTCTGGTGTGGAGGTCGGTTCCACCTTCTGGGATTTATCACAACAGATCAACCTTTCTCGAACCCTTCTCCACATATTATTGAAATGTACTATTCCCTGTAACTTAGCTAGTACTATTCCCTGTAACTTAGCTACTATTTTTCTCATCCCATAATGCCCCTAGCTTTAATGCAGAATATCAGTTAAAGTGTCAACATGCTGCTCTGGAAAACAGAGTTTCCACTCTTCTTTATCTAAAGTCTTCTTTCTGAATAATGCCCCCTTATGAATAGTGTAATATTCCTTCACCTACAGTTCATTGTCAGAATTGTACAATTGCTTTACTAATCTCAAATCTGGGTCTTTATTTTGTTCTCTCCTCATTTCTTGACAGACTTTTCTAGTTACCTTTTCATCTTTCAACCCTTGAATATAATACCATTTGACTCGACCTCCTGAATTCCCATCATTGTGACTGTCTCTGTTACCTATTGGCATTCTTGATAGGGCATCTGCCCCTATATTGTCCTTTCCTTTTATATATTTTATTTCTAATTCAAACTGCTGAAGGTTCAAAGCCCACCTGGTTAACCTTGGATGACTTAATCTACACTGCTGCAAAAACTCAAAGCTTTGTGGTTGGTGTACACCACTGTTTTGTGGCCTAACAAGCAGCATTCAAATTTCTGAAACCCAAATATAATGGCCAAGGCCTCCAATTCAGAAATATAGTAGTTCTTCTCATGTGATTGTAATGTCATACTTGTGAACGCTATTGTCCTGTACTCAATCCCTTTCTCTGTACTGACTAGATGAAAAATTTCTACCCCCAAACCACTATAACTTGAATCAGTACTCATGCAGAATGGCAAAGAAAAATCAGGGTGAAACAACACTCTACTATTCACTAGTTCCCTCTTTAGTTTCCTAAATGCTTCCTCACATTCTTGCATCCAGTTCCAAACAACATTTTTCTTCAACAAATTGCTTAAACATGGGTGATTATATGATTGGTCTGACACATACATCCTATAAAATCCAAATAATCCAAGCATTGATTTTAAATCCTTCTTATGCTCTGGTGCTGCAAAATCTTCTATAGCCCTTAACTTTGTTGGTTCTGTCTAATCCCATCTTTATCAGTCACATGTCCTAATAATACTATCTTTTTATTCACAAATTCAGACTTATTTAATCTCAACTTCATCCCCCCTTTATATACTGCTTTCATCACTTTATCCAAGACTCTAAAATTCTCAAACCAATCTGCATTAGCACTCAATATATCATCCACATGCACTGTGATTTTATTACTTAATTGCTCTCCTAAGATCGTATCAAGAGCCCTGATAAAAATACAAACAGACAAATCACCCTAAGTGGCACATACAATACTGGTAACTTTTACCTTCATGCAAAAATGCTGTATAAGGTCTAGACTCTTTTTCCAATTTAATATTCCAACACCCACATGTTACATCAAATAATGACAGATATCTAGTACCATGAAACTTTTGTAGAATTTCCTCTATGTTTGCAGGCCTATCACTTTCTCTTAGTACTATCTCATTTAATTTCCTTGCATCTAAAACTGCTCGCGCATCCCCATTCTTCTGTTTCACTAGGACTAAGCCATTGTTGTATCTACTGTTAGATCTTTCGATTATTCCCCACTGTAACATCCTCTGAATTTCTCTCCTAACTGCTTCCTTTTTTGCAAACAGGATAGCACAGTGTTTGACAAAGAAAAATTCATGTTCTTTAAAAGACAATTTGAATTCAAAGTCCTTTACTAACCCCGGCCTATCAGAAAACACCTCTTTATTTTCCATAACACCTGTCTCACGTCCCCCCATTGTTCTTCAGTTATAGCTTCAATACTGTTTACTTTCTCCTCTATCTCCCTTTGTATTTTCTCTCCTTCATCTAATCCATTTACATTATAATTGGCCAGATATCTCAGTGAACAATCAAATCATTATTCTCTTCATCAACAATTTTCTCTATGAAACTAATCTCAAATCTATTCCCACTGCATACAAAATTAAATTTACCAGCAGCAAAATCTATATTCACATTCCATTTACACAAGAATTCTGTCCCTAGAATCATATCCAGGCTGAGTCCTGGTACCACCAGAAATCTACACTCAAGTAATTGATTACAAATTTTAATAGACAGCAACACTTCCTGTAGTTGAAAGTAGGTTGAAGCAGAATATTAGCTTAAAGAAAAAAGACAGGCCGGTATCAAATCAGAATAGGAAAAAAAGAACTCTGCTTACAGGCAGCAGTCATGGGAGGGGTGTGGGCCAGCAGCTTCAGGAGAAATTAGAGGCAGGGTACCAGGTCACAAGTTTTGTGAAACCAAGTGCTAGCCTTAGCCAAGGGGCAGAAATCTTAGGTAAGCTATGCAGGGACTTTGAGAAGGAAGATCAGGTAATTATAGTTGGGGGAGCAGGAAACAGCCTGGCTATAAATCCAAGATACAGTATTAGGAGTGACCTGGATAAAATAGGAGCACAAACTGAGCACACTAATATGGGGTTTGTGGAGGTCTTTCAGTGCCATTATCAGCCATGGGTAAACACTGCTCTAAGGCATGTTAACACTGAGCTGAATGGGATGCTCCAGACACCAGCAAAGTCTCAGTTCCAGTAAATGCTGTAAATGCTGTTCCAGTAAATGCTATTGGTATGTGGGGATACACTACACATGGACTGCACCTGAATGGGAGGGGGGAAATAAGTTAGCTTCTCTATTGGCAGAAACTGTAAGGGGGTCCACAGTCACACAAGGGGTGATCCCTGTGGTTAATGGGTCCAGGCAGAAAGGTTTTTTGTTAGGTTAAAGCTAAATTCCAGACAGATGACAATCAAGATAAATAGAATTAAAGAAACTTCATGTACAGTAAATAGGGGTAAAGCTAAGGGCAGTATCAACTTACTTCATCAAAATATCAGGGGAATAAAAAATAAAGTAGATGAGCTATTAGTGTGTTTAGATGATCTCAAAAATAAGAATGAGATTGATATACTCTGTCTGTCTGAACACCATGTAACTGTGGGCATGGATAGTGTCAGTATAAGTGGGTATAATTTAGCATCTTACACTTGTAGATCTAGGATGGATAAAGGAGGAGTTGCCATTTTCATAAAATATGGCTATAAATGCAAAACTGTAGAAGTAACCAAATTTTGTGTTTATCAGCACTTTGAGGTCTGTGCATGTGAACTTCATCTAGATAATGTAGTACTGATATTAGCAACAGTGTACAGGTCCCCATTAGGAGACTGGGAGCTGTTCATAAAAAATTTTGGCTCCCTATTATGCTGTCTGTCAGACAAAAAGAAGAAGTTATTAATCTGTGGTGATTTCAATGTAAACTTTCTAAGTAATTCTGATAGTAAAAGTGAACTAGAAGTGTTATTAACAACATATAACTTAGAATTAGTGATCAATTTCCTTACATGAATAGCTCAAGACAGTAGCACACTAATAGATAATGTATTTGTACAGAAAGAGCATGTAAAACAAACACATGCTTTCCCTGTGGTAAATGGATTGTCAGACCGTGATGCACAACTGATTAACTAACGAAACCTAACAGGATGTACAGTTTGGAAACCTTTAAGTAAAAGTGTGACATCGCTCAACCCAGTATCTATAGAGCACTTCAGAGAAAGCTTAAGAAATGTTAATTGGGGAGATGTATATAATGAGCCAAATGCTAATGATAAATGCAACATATTTCTTGATAAATTTATATCCCTTTTTTGAATATTGTTTCGCAAAGAAAATTACTAAATGTAACACTACATACTTTTCAAAGAAACCTTGGATTACTACAGGTATTAAGGTGTCTTCAGAAAGAAAAAGAAAACTGTATGAGACAGCAAGAACTAGTAAAGATCCAGAAGTAGTTTTACACTATAAAAATTATTTTAACATACTGAGAAACGTTTTAAGGAAATCAAGAAGTATGTATGTTAGAGAAGAAATTAACAATTCCGGCAATAAAATCAAATCAATATGGAATGTTGTTAGAAGGGTGACAGGGACAGTAACCACTGGCATAGGTAGTACTACTATTAAAGAGAACGAGACCATCCTAACCAACAGCACACAAGTAACTAATGTATTTAACAACCACTTCTTAAATGTAGGAGAAAAAATTGTTGAGAATGGTTCAAAAGAAAAAGCCAGGCGGAACATGGAAGAGTCTGTTTTGAAAAAAATCTTCGAGAAAGTAATGTACTCAGTGATTAACCATCCCAATAGTAATGGGATACTTAGTAAATCACAGTTCGGATTTCAAAAATGCTGTTCCACTGAGACAGCAACATACAATTTCACTGTCCACATAATAGAGTCTTTAAATGGTAAAATGTCACCAATAGGAATTTTCTGTGACTTGTCCAAAGCATTTGATTGTGTGGACCATGACATTATGTTACAGAACTTACAATTCTATAGTATAAATGGAATACCATGTGGGTAGTTTAAGCCATACCTACCGAACAGGAAGCAAAAAGTTTCCTTATATGGGTCAAGTGATTTAAATGAGTTTGCCACTTCATCTAACTGGGGTGAAAGGTGTTCCACACGGTTCAATCATGGGTCCCCTTCTGTTCTTGGTATATGTGAACGACCTCCCTTCCTATATGAAACAGGAAGCTGAACTGACACTGCTGATGATACAATCATCATTATTAATCCAGTAAAAGAAACTCCAATTGAAAATGATACAAATAAGGTCTTTGGAAAAGTCATTAATTGGTTTTCTGCAGATGGGCTTGCTCTAAACTTTGAAAAAACACAGTACATCCAATTTCCTACTGCAATAAGTACAGTTCCTTCAATAAATATAACACCTCAAGAAGTCAGTAGACAGGGTAGAGCATATTAAGTTTCTGGATGTACATATAGATGAGAATCTTAATTGGAAAATTCATATTTTGGATCTTTTAAAGCAAATAGGTACAGCAACTTTTGAAATCAGAATAATTGCCAATTTTGAGGATATAGAAATTAGTAAGCTAACATACTTTGCATACTTTCACTCTCTGATGTTATATGGAATAATATTTTGGGTAACTCAACATTTAGACAAAAAGTATTCACTGCTCAAAAGGAAGTGGTTAGAATAATGCGTGGGGTTCATAATCACTCATCTTGTAGGTATCTTTTTAAAAGATTGGGAATTCTTACAACAGCCTCACAGTACATTTACTCACAAATGTAATTTGTTCTCAACAACATGGACCAGTTTAAAAACAACAGTGACATTCATGATTATAATACCAGAAAAGAGAAAGACTTACACTATCCTTTACTCAGTTTATCTTTGCCACAGAACTGCATAAAATATGCTGTTATAAAAATTTTCAGCAAATTACCAGATGAATAAAATGTCTGAGAGGCAGCAGTAATAGCTTCAAAAAGAAATTGAAATCGTATCTCCTTGACAACTCCTTCTGTACCATAGATGAATTCTTGAATAGGAATAAATAAATCTATAAATATAGTATATGCATTTTGTGCCATATAAGGGAATGGGGTAAATAATAGAAACATTAATCTTTAACTCTGTATTGTAATATATATGTATTAAAAAAATCTTGTTACATATGTACATTTCTTGTGCACTTGACATGTTCCACATCATAACGGCTACCGTACCGTACGATTGATCAATGGAACGCACAACCAACTAACTAACACTTCCTGCTTAATCAGCTTAGTCACTTTTCCAGTAGCACCAACTACTCTTACACCAGATACTAGCATGACCACCACTTCTTTATTGTCAGTAATTTACACAAAAAATATCTGAGATATTGCATTCAGTTCACTTCCACTGTCGAACAAGTGTTTTATGGGTGTACCGTGTAACGTAGCCATAACTATGGGATGCCAATTACTATCATTATTATCTTTAGAGTCCTCATCATATAACAAATCCTCATTGATGTTTCTGCTCAAAAAACTATCATCTGGTTCACCAAAAACATCATCTGTTACAAGCAAGTGGCATACTGCATGGTCCCCTTCCTCAATTACATCACCTACAAAACACGCATCTTCCTCATCACTCACTTCTTCAACCATTATCCTCTCTTTGCTAATGAAATTATCTTTCTCATCATACACAAATTCAAACATTTCATCTACTTCACTAGCATCACTATTGCCTGATGAATCACTATCCGAACCACCCTTGTTGTCACTATCGTCTCCTTCTGACACCTGGCTAACCAACTGTTCCCTGTCTTCCTTTTCAGACCATAAGGCCAAACACTTTAATGGTTTTTCACACTGTAACCTATTACAGTTTATATCAACCCCTGAATTATCCATGCTTTCTACGTTAGTTTCTATTACAGCTGTTTCTATTACATCTGGTGTCAAGGTTCTTCCGAGCTATAATCCATAGGTATCCGTTATCCACTGCAGTAGTAGCCCTTGGACGGCCTGAGCAAGGCATGTCATTGACAGTTCCTGTCTCTCTGTATCTCCTCAATGTCTGAACAACATCTCTTTGGTTCACTCCGAGAACACCTGGACACTTCCCTTTTTCAGAGGCCTTCTGGCACAAAGTAAGAATGCGGACACAATAGATCTGTGGTATTGACTATCTAGGCATGGTTGAACTATGGACAACAGGAGCTATGTACCCCATTCCTGGTGGAATGACTGGGACTGGGACTGAACCCCTCCATCTAATAGATGCTGCTCGTGCATGGTTGTTTACATTTTTGGGTGGGTTTAGTGACATCTCTGAACAGTCAAAGAAACTGTGTCTTTGATACAATATCCACAGTCAATGTCTATCTTCAGGAGTTCTTTGAACAGGGGTGATGGAAAATTTTTTTAAATATGTGTAGTTCAATAATTGTTACCCTGAATATAAGGCTACTCCTCTTTAATGGCAAACTAGATATAGCACAATATGTTAGTTAGAATATCTGCTACAGTAACAAAATGATAAACGCCAATTTACACAAATTACTTGTAGATTGTGTGCAAAGGAGAATTGTAGCTTTTATAAATTCTCAAAAATTCATGTTTGTTTGCGATGCCATACAGTCAAATTCAGGGGTGATATATTCTGTTGCAGTAACTGTGAACCACGGACACTAATTAAATTCGAGATAAGTTACGTAGACAAGACACTCATACCAGTAACTTACAAAAATATAGTTTTGTAAGCATTCAAACATTCTCAGAATTACTCTATTTCTTATGTAATTATATAATGAAATTAGAGAACGAATGTTTTGATGAGAATAGGCCTCCTCTTCTCAAAACATTTTAAAACAGCACAATGAAATTTAAGCTTACAATTGACAATAACAATGCGAGTTTATTGCAGGGCTCCCAAATGTTCGAAATTTCACAGTAAATCAAACACAGACAAGTGTTGATACTTAGTGAAAGATTATGTAGAAGTGATGCAAACAGTAAAATATGTGAATATATAACTTCAAATTGGGACATGAAACTTACAGGCCAAGATACTTAGTATCAGAGTTCTCCAAAATATTAGAAATGCTCATGCTCAACAGACTAACTTCTTACATGGAAAGCAGAAAATACTAACTCCAGCACTGCAAATAGATACTAGAAAAGGAAATCAAAAGAAGCAGCAACTGAATAATTAATAGAATTTATTCTACAGGCCTTGGACAGCTGGATAGTAATGTCTGGGATTTTTGTTGACTTATCCAAAGCATTTGACAAAATTAATCGTGCATTCCTAGTAAAGAAACTAAAAAACACCGATGGTGGTATTCGTGGACAAGCAGCAGCCTGGATAACATCAGATCTCAGTAACAGCTGGCAATATGTAATCATTAACAACATGAAACAGATCAGCAGTTAGTAGCACGAAGTATGGTGTACCTCAAGGATGTGTTACGGGGCTACCTTCTTCAATTTATTTGTAAATAATGTACACACATATGAAAATGAAAATAAGATGTGGTATGCAGATGTCATAGGTGTTGGCTGAGCACAGGAGAACTTGGTATGGGCCGGTATATGCAGGTTGGAGGGGAGCACAGGCAGTGTCATCTCGGAGCATGATATACTCGCAATTGTCCAGAGATTTCAGGACGTGAACCTTAGGGCGGGAATGGCTGGCGGGTGGAGGGATATGGAGGTTGATGAAGTGGCGTCTGACGTGGTCCACTAAGGAAGGTAAGTCAGACTGAGGGAGAGAAGTGGAAGGGATCACAAGTTCGCCAGGGAGAACAATGTTCTGACCGTATACAAACTCAGCTATTGAGCATTTGAGGTCTTCCTTATAGATAGCATGAATGCCGAGTAGCACAAGGGGAAGGGCCTACCTCCATAGAGAGTCGCGGCATCGAAGAGCCGCCTTGAAAGTGTGGTGCCAGTGCTCGACTAGCTCATTACTTCGCAGGTCACATGCTGTGGTACGGATGCTCCGGATGCCGCTAATGTTACAAATCCCATTGAACAGGGCCGACTCAAATTGTCTGCCCTGGTGAGTCATGCTGATAGCTGGACATCTGAAATGCGATACCCATGACTCGAGAAAAGCTCAAGCAACAGTTTCTTCCGAAATATTGAGGAGGGGGACAGCCTCGACCCAGCAAGTTGTTCGGTTGATAGATGAGAGAACATAACGAAAGCCGTTAGAGGCAGAGAGAGGGCCAACAATGTCAATGTGAATATGCTGGAAATGCCCAGGAGGGATCGAAAAGGCGCCGAGGGGGGTGAAGTGTGCTTGTGTACTTTGCAGCATTGGCAAGCGACGCAGGAGAGTGCCGATTGCTGGCAGTCCTTGTTGACATTTCTCCACACAAAGCGCTCCGCTACAAGGTGGGCAGACCCATGAACACTGGAGTGAGCTAAATTATGCAATGCGTTAAAGACAGCTCGACGGAACTTGGTTGGGATGAGGGGGCATAACGTACCCGTCCTGTCGTCACACCAGATTTCACCAGAAATGCCAGGGACGGTGGGGCGGATGAAGTGTAGTGAAGAAGTAGAGTCTGAAATCAGGTTTTGTGTTTCCTCATCAGCGGATTGGAGATTAGGCAGTTCAGAGAGGCCTAACAGTGAATGGATGGCATTGACTTGTGAAAGGAAATCAGCAGCTATATTGTCAGCAGCCTCTATGTGTCTGACATCGGTGGTGAACTGAGATATGAAGTCCATGTATCTGAAGCGGTGAGGAGACGGGTCAGCTGGTGGGTTTGTAATGGCCGCAGCCAGGTGTTTGTGGTCCGTTAAAACATAGAAAGGGCATCCCTCAATGCCAGTCTTAAAATGCTTAATTGTTTCGTAAACCGTGAGCAACTCCCTGTCAAATGCAGAATATTTCCATTGTGCATTGGTGAGTTTGTGCGAGAAGAACTGCAGAGGCAAAGTTTGGCCTTCGATTGTCTGGCTAATCTATCTGGCTAATCTGGTTTGCATCTGTGGTGATGAAAAGCTGCGCATTGGGATGAGGATGCGCAATGGTGCAGGCCTTGGCAAGAAGATTTTTGAGAGCAGTGAAAGAGTCAGTCATAGCAGGAGTCCATGGAATGGGCCAAGATCCAGAAGTGTTGGTGCCTGCCAAGGTGTCTGTCAGTGGAGCCTGAATCTCCGTAGCCTGAGGTAGATGTCAGTGATAATAATTAACTGTCCCCAGAAAGCACCAGAGCTCTTTGAATGACGAAGGTCTGGGTAGGTTTAGTATTATTTGTACTTTCTCAGTGGGAGGTGAAATGCTGTCGGCAGAGACCCAAAAACCGAGAAAAGTGACAGTGGGTTGATGTAGCTGCACTTTGTCTTGGTTGGTCTCGATGCCTGCTGCCGCAAGAGTGTTCATAATGGTTTGCACATGTTGAATGTTGTCCTCGACGGAGGAGGTGAACACAAGAATGTCATCAAGATATGCAAAGCAGAATTTTAGGTCAAATAGAACTTCGGTGATGAAGCGTTGCCAGGTCTGGGTTGCGTTTTTAAGGCTGAAGGGCATGAATCGAAACTGAAATAACCCAATTGGGATGGTGATTGCTGTCTTCCTGATGTCTTCAGGTGCCATAGGGATCTGGTGGTAGGCCCGTTTGCAATCAATGACAGAGAACGTGGTCGCACCTGTGAGGGAACTGGTAAAGTCGGCAATGTTGGGTATAGGGTGGGTGTCCATTATTGTTCGTGCATTTAGTCAACGGTAATCTCCACACATGCGCCAGGACCTGTTTTTCTTGGGTGTCATATGTATGGGTGTAGACCAGCTACTGGCAGAGGGTTCAGTGACGCTGGAGCTTAGTAGTTCAGAAATCTGATTTTTAAGGTTGGAGAGGCGCTTGAGACAAAGTCGACGTGGTTTACTGGAGATCGGGGGACCTGGCGTTAGGCAAAGCTCGTGAGCCGTGCCTTTTTGATGACAGAAATGTTGCCAGCGGCACAGGAGGCTGTTTGTTTACAATGTGCGGCAGGCGAGGCATGGTCGTAGTGTATGGAACCACTCGGCGGATCCAACGGGAGCCGAGGCGGCGAAGTGTACCAGGAGTAAATGCGACAAGATGGCTGCCGGCCTGAAGCAGTGTCACTGTGGTCGGGTGAGCTCGGTAGAGCTTGTGAGCCATTTGTGAGTCCATTTTTCGAGGGCGCAGCCTGTAATGCACGGTCGCGGGCGAAACGCTTGGTGCAAGTGCACTGATTTTGTTGTCAGTGGTGGTCTCACAGCGGCGCACAGAAGCCAAAGTTGCATAGTCTGAGGTGCTGTCCGTGAGGGGTAGGAGCTGTCAGTTCTGCCGTGTTAGGAGGGTGTGGCCCTGCGGAACTGTCAGTACACGTTATGGCAGTCTTGATAGCACAGTTGTGAGGGGTAGCGGGAGGTAAACACACGGAGGCTCGATTGCTGGGATTGCAAGCAGATTCGGCACACTTACTGACCTTGCTTTGTCCTTGCTGAAGTGTCTGTAATTCCTTTGCAGCATCGGAGAGCTGGAGCTGTGTTTTATGGAGCCAGAGGGAGAGATCAAAGTTTTCCTTGTGTAGGAGAGCGACGTGTTCGAGCTCGACAAGGCACTTGTGCGTGGTTTATTGTAACGTCGCCGACAGAGATGGGCATGTACGGATGTAATGAGCCTGGACCGATATGTCACAAGGGCAGAGGGACGTTGCTCGATGGATCACAGGTGAAGTGAGTCTTGGACGGATGAACGGATGATGAAACACGGTATTTCACACTAGGTCTGATGAAAGTTTGTGGTGTCGGAAGAAGTCAATGCCTAGTATAGGTTCATCAATTTTGCACACTGAATAAGACCACTCAAGTTTGCAGTTTGCAGAGAGTGAGGCGATGTGGGAAGTTGAACCTGAGCATTGTAGTTTAGTTGAATTCACAGTTTGCAGCGAAGTACGATGAGGGCGGATGTTCAACAATGCTAAGGACATAGGCAGCAGCGAAACATCAGCGCCTGTGTCCACTAGGAAAAGGTATCCTGACGAAATGTCTTTAATATAAAGTCGTCTGCAATTATCCAATTGTTCCCAAACAGAATGGAGCACTGGGGGGTGCCTGTCATGTTGTGCGCAGGAGGCGGCACCCGGACCTACCTGCAACTGGCATTTGGGAAGTAGCAGGGTGGTCTGCAGATCTGTGCCGCCTCACCAAACCATGTGCGGAAGTAACAGTACGGGTAGTGCGGTTGCATTTCCTGCGGAAGGCTTGTTGCCAGTGGTGGTGGCCGATGTTCGTTGTAGAATGTTCAGAAGAAGAGGTTGAGTTGAGTTCGTCGGGGTACTGCCTGAATCGAGCTGTTGTTGCTGTAGTATTCCAGGAGAGTGTGCCTCCAGTGGATGTGGCAGCGACGGCTGTTCGGGTGGCAGCATGAAGGTGACACGTTGTGGTTGAGCACAATCCGTCACGACATGGAAGGCCGACGCGGGTGAGACACCGTAATGTGTTGATTGCGTTTGTGGAAGCTCAACACGTTGCGGGTGTATTCAGATTGATGTGTCGCAGAAGAACGATGCGGAAACTCGACTGGAGCCGGCGCGGGGGTGACAGGTGAGAAAAAGTTCAGAGTTTGAGAACGCGTGTTAGTCCACGAAAGCTTGACATATGATCAGAGCTGGGGCCACCTGTGTTGCAGGGAGGCTGCGGAGGTACAGGTTGTCCTGAAGCGCAGTGTGGGAAATGATGTCAAACATGGGACAAAATGTGTGGATGTTCACTGTTCATAATCACTCCACTCAAAACGGTGTGCGGATAAGGTGAATGTCGTGGCACAAAACACTGAGGCGTAGGGAGGTGGAGGTCTTGCACAGATAACAAGTTATTGTACCTGTTGCTGGCCGAAGTATCGAAGTAGGAAGGCATGTGCTGATGCTGAACCGTGGCAGCCGCGGGCGTTGTTGGATGCTGAGGAGGTAGAACTGTGAATGAAGAAGTTCTGGCCATGTGGCAGGTATCTGTGTGGTACTGCATGGATTGTGGCATGGCAAATTGTTGTCCTGGTGGTAGTAGGTTGTCCGACGAAGCATTTACAGAAATCGGCATTGGTCCCACACTGCACAGAGATCCGTAAGTGGTAACTGCACAGTCGATGAGGGAGGGCACATGTGGCAGGAACAAAGGCGTTTGATAGCCGGAGTCATGCGCACTCCTAACCTCACTTATTGTTGCAGGCTCGAAAACGTATGGCAAAATCGGCGGAATCATTGAGTGAGAGGCATTGTGTTGCAGTCCTGGCAGGTGTACACTGCCCACAACATGATGCATGTCGATCACAAAATCTGGCATTAGGCACTGGGCCAAAGTCATTGTTCAAATGCTGTGTCAAGGTCGCAGACACAGTAAAACGGCGAAAACGGAAGATGTTACAACTCGGGGGTCACCAGTGAGGAGGATTACCGTGTTGGTTGCACCAATAATCACACTCATTTAGCAATAGTTCATTTATTAACCTTAACACATACAAGGATCACAAAGAACTGAACTGAACATGGCGGAACAGCCAAAGATAATGCTTAGAGTCCAAAAGTGAATGCATATCGATGTTGGTGCTTTTTCATTAGCGCCACATATGTATTGTGGAAGTTACTGAATGTTATTACTGTATAGCCCATTATATTTGTATTGTCTAGGTGTAAGCAAAGTGATGTGTCCTATATTACAAGTATGTACCTGTACAGAAGGTTATTTATGGGACCAATAAAAATCACAATCACTTGCGGTCTCACACACAGCAAAATTCCATAATCAGCATCATGCAAGACATCATAGTTTTTGCACTCTTGTTAAGGTAAGTTATTTAGATTGTAATAACAGTTAGTTTAGTTCAAATTGTTCATTAAATATGTGTATCAGTGTGACTTTCAAACTTCCTATTAAATTAACACTTTCCTTTACATATCAGCGCAGAAGACATGAAAAGTTCAGGTTGTAACTGTACATTTTTGTGCATGTTGGCCCAAGTCATGTAGTGTAAAGGGTGTTAATTGATTTATTTCTATTTTTAAGTGTGTAATCTCTGTTTCAATGCATGATTAGTGTGAATGTTGCCACAGGATAGTCAATGAAGCAGTGGTATGTGTAGACTGTGGGTTGGAATTTCACTGGGTGACTGTAATGGGTAACTGAATGGGGAATTTAACAAGGCTCTCCCATAGTACTGTAAGCTCTGCAAAAAAGACAAGAAAATATTTGAGCAGGTGGCAAAGATTTGTGCCCTTACGTGTGAATTAGATTACATGAAATTTGAACCAGATAGGTTGAAGTGGGAAAAAGATCGTGAAAACCAAGTAAAGGTAACTAACAAATTGGCAAAAGGGGATCAGCTCTTGAACATCATCCACATTTGAGTTAACAGTATCCAATAAATTTGACTTGTTACCTGAAGTAGGAGGGGAAGAGGTACAGTAGGTCACAGTAGGGTGCAGCAGGCTTCTAGCAAAGAAACTCAGTTTAGAGACTAGGAAGAAAAGAGTCTTGCTGCTAGGTAGTAGTCATGGGAGGGGTGTAGACCAGATGGTACAAGACAAATTAAGAGCAGGGTATCTGGTCACACGTTTTGTTAAGTCAAAAGTTAGCCTTAGCCTGGTGACAAAGGAGTTGTTCACATACGTTACGATAGAACACAAGTTCAAAAACATCGAGGCAATTACATTTTGTAGTGATCAGCACATAGAAGTGTGTGCTGCTGAATTAATGCTGAACAATAGTAAACTTTTAATTGTAATCATATACAGATCCCCACTGGGATATTTTGACCTGTTTATGCGGAATCTGGATTCCTTACCGATCTATCAGACAGCAGCAAGCAGTTAATAGTCTGTTATGACTGCAATGTAAATTTCTAAGGGATTCTGATAGGAAAACTGGTTTGGAAACCTTATTTGGATCCTGCAATCTGATCGCAATAATTAACTTTCCAACACTGGTGTATAAAAGCAGTAGGACCCTAATTGATGATGTTTTCTTTGATGAAGTTCAAAGCAAGGAAAAAGCTGTTTACTCAGTAACAAATGTTCTCTCTGATTATGATGCACAGTTAGTTGGGATAAATATTGTAGTGCCTTATGGTATAGATACTCCTCAGTTGAAATCAAATTATTGACTCCAGTACAAATGTTTTTAAGCATAGTTTACAGGAGAAAGCATAGGATGTAAATTATAATGTACCAAACACTAACATAAGATTTAATGTATTCCATGACAAAATTATTTGAGAATAGCTTTCCACATAAGCTAATCAGAAAGATACTAAACATAGATGTAAAAATGATGGATCACTAGAGGGATTATAGCATCTTGTGAAGGGAAAAGGGAATTTTTTTTTTGCAAGAACAAGTAGGGATCCTGCAGTAGTTGCACACTACAAAAACTGCACAGAATTACTAAGAAATGTTATTAAAAATTAAGAAACATGCACATAATGTTAGAAGTCAGTACTTGTGTTAAGAAACTGAGAGACAGGACAACCAGCCACAGAACAAGACATCACCACTACTGAACTGAATGAAAGGGCTATTAATGATGAGTCACAGGTAGCAAATTGATTTCTTAAATATAGTGGAAAGCATTGGGACAAACAGTTCAGTCTTGAGCAAAATCATAGCAGTATGTTGAAAATTTAATTTTCATAAAATTCAATCATATGAATATGTCACTGACTTCACCTTCTAAAATTAAGAAAATTATATGCTCCCTCAAAAATAAAAGTTCATCTGGTTTTGATGGTGTTTCCAACAGAGCACTAAAAATTTGTTCTCATGTAATAAGCCCAGTCTTATCTGAAATATGTAATGCATAAGTAACTCAAGGATTTTTTCCAGAGAGACTGAAATATGCCATTGTTAAATCCCACTTTAAGAAAGACAATAAGAGAGATTCAGTAAGCACTGACATCATTTTCCAAACTTTTTGAGAAGGTGATTTACTCTAGAATAATATCTCACTGTAGTGACAATAGTGTCCTTAGAAAATCACAGTTTGACAGTTTGGGTTTCAGAAGGGTTTCTACTGAGAAAGCCATTTACACACTCACACACCCAATTTTACAGCCATTAAATAATAAAATATTGCTGATTGGCACTTTCTGTAGCTCTCTAAGACATTTGACTGTGTGAATTGCAATATTCTTCTAGATAAATTGACATTTTATGGAAGTGATGGTATTGCCAACCAGTTGATGATGTCATATCTAACCTAAAGAATGCACAAGGTTGTACTTAGTCTAGCAATGTAGTCCAGAGAGACAATTCTGACAGCGGATAAATCACATATGGGGTTCCCCAAGCTTCAATCTTAGGTCCACTACTGAGATCTGAATTGTGAATTGTGGTTTATTTGTCTCGTAACATGTTGTTGTTGTGGTCTTCAGTCCTGAGACTGGTTTGATGCAGCTCTCCATGCTACTCTATCCTGTGCAAGCTTCTTCATCTCCCAGTACCTACTGCAACCTACATCCTTCTGAATCTGCTTAGTGTATTCATCCCTTGGTCTCCCTCTACGATTTTTACCCTCCACGCTGCCCTCCAATACCAAATTGGTGATCCCTTGATGCCTCAGATCATGATCTACCAACCGATCCCTTCTTTTGGTCAAGTTGTGCCACAAACTTCTCTTCTCCCCAATCCTATTCAATACTTCCTCATTAGTTATGTGATCTACCCATCTAATCTTCAGCATTCTTCTGTAGCACCACATTTCGAAAGCTTCTATTCTCTTCTTGTGCAAACTATTTATCGTCCATGTTTCACTTCCATACATGGCTACACTCCATACAAATAATTTCAGAAATGACTTCTTGACACTTAAATCTATACTCGATGTTAACAAATTTCTCTTCTTCAGAAACGCTTTCCTCGCCATTGCCAGTCTACATTTTGTATCCTCTCTACTTCGACCATCATCAGTTATTTTGCTCCCCAAATAGCAAAACTCCTTTACTACTTTAAGTGTCTCATTTCCTAATCTAATTCCCTCAGCATCACCCGACTTAATTCGACTACATTCCATTATCCTCGTTTTGCTTTTGTTGATGTTCATCTTATATCCTACTTTCAAGACGCTATCCATTCCGTTCAACTGCTCTTCCAAGTCCTTTGCTGTCTCTGATAGAATTACAATGTCATCGGCGAACCTCAAAGTTTTTATTTCTTCTCCATGGATTTTAATACCTACTCCGAATTTTTCTTTTGTTTCCTTTACTGCTTGCTCAATATACAGATTGAATAACATCAGGGAGAGGCTACAACCCTGTCTTACTCCCTTCCCAACAACTGCTTCCCTTTCATGCCCCTCGACTCTTATAACTGCCATCTGGTTTCTGTACAAATTGTAAATAGCCTTTCGCTCCCTGTATTTTACCCCTGCCACCTTTAGAATTTGAAAGAGAGTATTCCAATCAACATTGTTCTCGTAACATACATAATCAAAATCATTTGATTCAGGTCCAGGAGACATGTCAATCTGTGGTAAAATTTCACCATAAGCAAAGAACAGCTGATGTTAACAGACAGCATAATAATAATGATACAATTTTGTTATATACACATACAATAAAGTCTAACACATAATTACCGCTTGAGCAAATGATCATTTCATCCTCTATGAATTCTTCTATTGAATAGTAGCATTTCTCCCACAGAATCTGCTGTAACCTCTTTTTTAAAATTTCTGGCTTCATATTCAATATTTTTTGCCCATTAACTTGCTGTATATTGTCATCCCCATATACTGTGGAGTCTGTGCATATAATTAAGCCTGTGTGTGGGTAGCATAACATTATGTTTATTTCTTGTGTTAGATATACATGGCTAAAATGATTCTCCACAAATAGTCTGCTGTGTAGGAAGATTATAAATTCATAAATGTACATGGAGAGAACAGTTAGGATTTGCAGTTACTGAAATAATGGGCAACAAGTCTCGGTTTGCTGTGCACTACACATGTATCGGACAGTTTTCTTTTGCAGTTTGAATATGCGAGATACACTACTTGAAAATTATCCTATATCTAATGACAGATTCAAAATAACTATGAAAAGCAGTTATTCATATACTCACTATGGGTTTTTGCAACATTCGCTTTCAAACCATTTGACTGGATCCAGTTTTCTAAGGCATCAGGTGTACTTATTATGGAGCTCAGAATATTTTTTACATCATCATCTTCCTTTAAAACAGAAGTATCATCTGCAAACAGAACTGATTGAGAATTAATATTCATGGGAATTCATATTCATAGGTAAGTAATTTACAACAAATAGGAACAGGATTGGCCCCTGAATGGAGCCTTGAGGCACACCTTGTGATACTGTACTCCATTTAGTATAACAGTTCACTGCATCTGAGGTGATTGTTAACCTTTGTTTTATGTTGTGTAAGTATTATGTCAGCCAATTTAGAGCATTGTCCTTAATCCCATATTTTTCTAATTTGTAGATAAGTAAGTCATGGTTCATGGAGTCAAATGCTTTTGTGAGATCACAGAAGATACCTGTGACTTAACTCCTCTGATCCAATGATTTGGCTATCTTTTCAGTAAAGTTATTCACTGCATACAGAGTGTTTTTCCTGGTTGAAATCCAAATTGGTTATGTATAATAATATCATTTTTTACAATAAAGTTTTTGACCTAGTTTACAGCTACTTTCTCTAACACTTTTGACAGGAGTGGAAGAATAGAAATAGGCCGATAGTTTTCCACATCTTCCCCTACCCTTTTTTGAACTAAGGTCTGAGTTTGGCATACTTCAAAACATTGGTAAAGCATACCTGTTCAAAAGACTGGTTGAATATTTTAGTTACAGGAGGTGCTATTATGCCACGCACTGTTTTAATCACTTTAATGGGTTTCCTATCCCACCCAGCAGAGTTTTTATTTTTTAATGATAATATAGTATTTTCCGCATCCTTCATTGTGACTTTTTTAAAATCCATAAGATACTCAGCTTCTTGGTGGATGACAAAGGAATTTATTTTACTCTGATACTCTGCTACGTCAACATCTGACTTTGCCACATTTATGTAGAATTCATTTAAACTCTCTGATATTTGAGCCAGGTTTACAATAAAGCTATCATCTAGTTTAATCCTAGATATTTCATTACTATTAACTCTAACACCCAACTCTGATTTGACAACAGACCACACTGCTTTTGTTTTACTTTTATGTTGTACAATGAACTTCTTGTTTGCCATTTGTTTGGCTGCCTTCACTACTCTTTTAAATATAGCTTTATAATGACAAGCACACACAGTAAAATGTCTGTTTTATTATATTTCAGTTCATTGCAGAGCTTCCTCTTCCTTCCACTAGAAATTTTTGTTGCTGTGGTCATCCATTTATTTGTGAATTTGTTGCATGTAGTTCTAAGTGGAAAAGTTTCATTAAATATTTCAAGGAAGCTACTTAAGAAATTGTTAAAGTTAGTGTCACCAGAAATATAGCTGCTATAAGGCCATTCAAACTCTCTTAACTTATTTCTAAATGTAATTGATTTTTTTTATTGAATTTCCTTTTAATATGGCTTTTGTTACATTAAATGTCTTTTTTAATTTTTGGTAGTTCTTTATAATGCAGAGTGGTTGAAGATTCCTAAATCCATGCAAAATTTATAAACATCTTCATACACATAATTTGTTAGAATATTAGAATATTATCAATATAGGTAGTTGACTGTGCAGTTTTTCTAGTGGGTTTCATCAAGTTTATTTTGAAGCCAAAGTTTTTTATTAAGTCATATATGTAACAAATTCACTTGTGCACAACTAGAGATACTACACCTATGATAAGTGTAACACATAGTAAGGAAATAATAAATGGGTGGAAACTTTAAAATTCTTAGGGGTCCATATTGATGAGCATTTAAATTGGAAAAAGATACATTTTGTAAATCCTACAACAACTTAGTTCAGCCACATTTGTGCTTAGAAACACTGCAAATCTTGGGGAGAGACAAATCAGTAAGATGACATATTTTGCATGTTTTCATTTGCATGTCGTATGGAATAATGTTGTGAGGTAACTCACCTTCAAAAAAGTTCAAAAAAGAAAGTCTTTATTGTGCAAAAAAATGCTGTAAGACTAATATGAGGTCCTCACTCATGATTATCTTGTAGACATCTGTTTAAGAAGTTGGTTAATCTGACTGCTGCTTCACAGCAGATTTATTCCTCCATGAAGTTTATTGTTCAAAAGGTACAATGATGTATATAATTACAATATCAGAAGGAAAAATTACATTCATTATTTCACGTTAAAGTTGTCTGTAGCACAAAAAGGGGTGCACGTGCTGCAACAAAAACTTTTATTCTCTTACCCAGTGATCTAAGATGTCTGACAGTCAGAAAAGTAAATTTTGATAACAAACTGAGAATATTTCTCCTTGACAACTCCTTCTATTCCATAGAGAAATTGCTATTACTATAATGTGTAAAAGGTGGTGGGCAGGAATTACTAATTCACATCTTTATACTTAAAAAGAAGTTAATTTCAGTTTGTATTTGGGGAGAAATTGTGAATGTAAAATGACTTATTCCATATCATTATGATCTGTCATGCAAAATGATCCATGGAACATTAAGAAACTATAGCAATAAACTTGTTTATTACATGGATTTTTCACTTACCTGTTTCTGTGCACGCTTCTACACTGGCAAGCCAAAGGAGAACACTGCAGTGTGAGATTATCTCCATCTAAATTGCTAAAATGGTCACATTATGTTCTTGTTGAATTACCTTTTTTGTTTATATGGATGTTCATGGTGGTAATCTTTTGATATTAATAGCTATATTATTGTTTGTTGACCAACTGTGGACCGCCATATGCACCTTGTCAGCTTTTACCCTGAACTCTTCTGATGTCCTACATGTAACTATTACATTGCTGTCATCAGCCAGTAACAATTTCATGGTGTGTGGCCCACAGTGGGAAGTCAACAGTGTAAATGAGAAGCAGTATTGAGCCTAATACACTTGCTTGAGGGTCTCCAATGTTAAGATATTCAGAGCCAGTTGAATTTTTGGAATCTGTACCCTCTGCATTCTGTTTGCTAGATAAGACATAAACCACTCATTTTAAATCTGCCTTATCCCCAGTTCTTTAAATTTACTTAGAAGTATTTCATGATAAACTTTGTCAAATGTTTTATAGAGGTCTAGGAAAATGCTTGTTATGTTTTCTCCTTTGTCCAAGGCTTCTGAAACTAATTTTGCAGTTTTTGCTGCACCATCTTCTATTCCTCTCCCAAACCTGAAAGCAAACTGTTAGTATTTATTTAAATGATCCATAAGTCTATTTTTCATAATAGTTTGTGTTGTTTTTGTAAAAGACAACAATAGCAAAATTGTTTTTTAGTTCTCTGTACTTTCTGTGTCAATTCTTTTGGGATGCAAAGAACTTGGGTAAAATATTCCGGAGGTAAAATAGTCCCCCATTCGGATCTCCGGGCGGGGACTACTCAAGAGGACGTCGTTATCAGGAGAAAGAAAACTGGCGTTCTACGGATCGGAGCGTGGAATGTCAGATCCCTTAATCGGGCAGGTAGGTTAGAAAATTTAAAAAGGGAAATGGATAGGTTAAAGTTAGATATAGTGGGAATTAGTGAAGTTCGGTGGCAGGAGGAACAAGACTTCTGGTCAGGTGACTACAGGGTTATAAACACAAAGTCAAATAGGGGTAATGCAGGAGTAGGTTTAATAATGAATAGGAAAATAGGAATGCGGGTAAGCTACTACAAACAGCATAGTGAACGCATTATTGTGGCCAAGATAGATACGAAGCCCACACCTACTATAGTAGTACAAGTTTATATGCCAACTAGCTCTGCAGATGACGAAGAAATTGAAGAAATGTATGATGAAATAAAAGAAATTATTCAGATAGTGAAGGGAGACGAAAATTTAATAGTCATGGGTGACTGGAATTCGAGTGTAGGAAAAGGGAGAGAAGGAAACGTAGTAGGTGAATATGGATTGGGGCTAAGAAATGAAAGAGGAAGCCGCCTGGTAGAATTTTGCACAGAGCACAACTTAATCATAGCTAACACTTGGTTTAAGAATCATGATAGAAGGTTGTATACATGGAAGAACCCTGGAGATACTAAAAGGTATCAGATAGATTATATAATGGTAAGACAGAGATTTAGGAACCAGGTTTTAAATTGTAAGACATTTCCAGGGGCAGATGTGGACTCTGACCACAATCTATTGGTTATGACCTGTAGATTAAAACTGAAGAAACTGCAAAAAGGTGGGAATTTAAGGAGATGGGACCTGGATAAACTGACTAAACCAGAGGTTGTACAGAGTTTCAGGGAGAGCATAAGGGAACAATTGACAGGAACGGGGGAAAGAAATACAGTAGAAGAAGAATGGGTAGCTTTGAGGGATGAAGTAGTGAAGGCAGCAGAGGATCAAGTAGGTAAAAAGACTAGGACTAGTAGAAATCCTTGGGTAACAGAAGAATTATTGAATTTAATTGATGAAAGGAGAAAATATAAAAATGCAGTAAATGAAGCAGGCAAAAAGGAATACAAACGTCTCAAAAATGAGATCGACAGGAAGTGCAAAATGGCTAAGCAGGGATGGCTAGAGGACAAATGCAAGGATGTAGAGGCTTATCTCACTAGGGTTAAGATAGATACTGCCTACAGGAAAATTAAAGAGACCTTTGGAGATAAGAGAACCACTTGTATGAACATCAAGAGCTCAGATGGAAACCCAGTTCTAAGCAAAGAAGGGAAGGCAGAAAGGTGGAAGGAGTATATAGAGGGTCTATACAGGGGCGATGTACTTGAGGACAATATTATGGAAATGGAAGAGGATGTAGATGAAGATGAAATGGGAGATACGATACTGCGTGAAGAGTTTGACAGAGCACTGAAAGACCTGAGTCGAAACAAGGCCCCCGGAGTAGACAACATTCCATTGGAACTACTGACGGCCTTGGGAGAGCCAGTCCTGACAAAACTCTACAATCTGGTGAGCAAGATGTATGAAAAAGGCGAAATACCCTCAGACTTCAAGAAGAATATAATAATTCCAATCCCAAAGAAAGCAGGTGTTGACAGATGTGAAAATTACCGAACAATCAGTTTAATAAGCCACAGCTGCAAAATACTAACACGAATTCTTTACAGACGAATGGAAAAACTAGTAGAAGCCGACCTCGGGGAAGATCAGTTTGGATTCCGTAGAAATACTGGAACACATGAGGCAATACTGACCTTACGACTTATCTTAGAAGAAAGATTAAGGAAAGGCAAACCTACGTTTCTAGCATTTGTAGACTTAGAGAAAGCTTTTGACAATGTTGACTGGAATACTCTCTTTCAAAAATATAAAGGTGGCAGGGGTAAAATACAGGGAGCGAAAGGCTATTTACAATTTGTACAGAAACCAGATGGCAGTTATAAGAGTCGAGGGATATGAAAGGGAAGCAGTGGTTGGGCAGGGAGTAAGACAGGGTTGTAGCCTCTCCCCGATGTTATTCAATCTGTATATTGAGCAAGCAGTAAAGGAAACAAAAGAAAAATTCAGAGTAGGTATTAAAATCCATGGAGAAGAAATAAAAAACTTTGAGGTTCGCCGATGACATTGTAATTCTGTCTGAGACAGCAAAGGACTTCGAAGAGCAGTTGAACGGAATGGATGGTGTCTTGAAGGGAGGATATAAGATGAACATCAACAAAAGCAAAACGAGGATAATGGAATGTAGTCGAATTAAGTCGGGTGATGTTGAGGGTATTAGATTAGGAAAAGAGAGACTTGAAGTAGTAAAGGAGTTTTGCTATTTGAGGAGCAAAATAACTGATGATGGTCGAAGTAGAGAGGATACAAAATGTAGACTGGCAATGGCAAGGAAAGCGTTTCTGAAGAAGAGAAATTTGTTAACATCGAGTATAGATTTAAGTGTCAAGAAGTCATTTCTGAAAGTATTTGTATGGAGTGTAGCCATGTATAGAAGTGAAACATGGATGGTAAATAGTTTGCACAAGAAGAGAATAGAAGCTTTCGAAATGTGGTGCTACAGAAGAATGCTGAAGATTAGATGGGTAGATCACATAACTAATGAGGAAGTATTGAATAGGATTGGGGAGAAGAGAAGTTTGTGGCACAACTTGACCAGAAGAAGGGATCGGTTGGTAGGACATGTTCTGAGGCATCAAGGGATCACCAATTTGGTATTGGAGGGCAGCGTGGAGGGTAAAAATCGTAGGGGGAGACCAAGATATGACTACACTAAGCAGATTCAGAAGGATGTAGGTTGCAGTAGGTACTGGGAGATGAAAAAGCTTGCACAGGATAGAGTAGCATGGAGAGCTGCATCAAACCAGTCTCAGGACTGAAGACCACAACAACAACAAGCAAAGAACTTTTGGCTGCTTTAGGTGGTAAGGGAAGCAAGTGGATGTGAATGACTCATTTATAAGATTTGCTGGGGCACTTTTATGGTGCTAGTGCAGTCTTTAGGTTGACACGTTGGAATCTCATCTAGACCACTGGACAATGTACTCTTAAACTTACGCATGATGTCACTGTCTTCCTCCCCAGTGCTGGGTAGTAGCAGCATTGTGTAAGGTAGTGTTGATACCATGTACAGCAATGGTGTGTCAAATGTATATTTGTCTTAGTCTTATAGCCAAACATGAAATGACATCGTATCAACGATGTTTGCTTATTATCAAAACTTATCAGTATTACTACTGAATTGATATAATTATTGCTCTATATGTTTCATACAAAAGGATGTATAAGCTAATAGAAAGAAGTGTATCTTATTATGTGGCGGCAGTGAACAAATTTGAATGATCAGTTTAATAATCCCATTGCAATTACAATATCATTTGCTTTTTCCAAATTAATGAATGAATATTTTCTTCCTCTGAAGTATTTTGCTGGTAACTCAGTCTCACTGCTTTGTCAACATAAGTTACATATGTCAAGAGTTTGTGGCATCGATGAAATCGACACTAACATTGATATACATTCATCTTTGCACTCTAAGTATTATCTTTGGCTGTTCCGCCATGTTCAGTTCAGTTCTTTGTGATCCTTGTATGTGTTAAGGTTAATAAATGAACTATTGCTAAATGGGTGTGATTATTGGTGCAACCAACCAGTAATCCTCCTCACTGATGACTCCGAGTTGTAACGTCTTTCGTTTTTGCCATTTTACTGTGTCCGCAAGCTTCGTATTAGTTATTTTCGCATGTATTTCATCGACACAACATACGAACAATGACTTCAGCCCAGCGCCTAATGCCGGATTTTGTGATCGATATGCATCATGTTGCGGGCAATGTACACTTGCCAGGACTGCCTCTCACTCAATGATTCTGCCAATTTCGCCAGACGTTTTCGAGCCTACAAAAATAAGTGAGGTTAGGAGTGCGCATGACTCCGGCTATCAAATGCCTTTGTTCCTGTCACATGTGCCCTCCCTCATCGACTGTACTGTTACCTCTTACAGATCTCTGTGCAGTTTGGGACCAATGCCGAATTCTGCAAATTCTTCGTCGGACAACCTACTACCACCAGGACAATGATTTGCGACGCCGCAATCCGTGCAGTACCACGTGGATACGTGCCATGTGGCCAGAACTGCTTCGTTCACAGGTCTACCTCCTCAGCATCCGACCATGTCCGCACCTGCCTCAGTTCAGCATCAGCACATGCCTTCCTACTTCAATACCTCGCACTGCAACAGGAACAATAACTTGTTATCTGTGCAAGATCTCCACCTCCGTCCCACTGCTGCACCTCAGCATTTTGTGCCATGACATTGACCTTAGCCGTACACCGTTTTGAGAGGAGTGGCTATGAACAGTGAATATTCACACATTCTGTCCCTCGATCGGCATCATTTCCCACAATGTGCTTCTGGACAGCCCACACCTCCGCAGCCTCTCTGCAACACAGGTGACCCCGGCTCTGATCATACGTCGACCTTTCCGCAGACTAACAGGCATTCTCAAACTTTGAACATTTTCTCATCTGTCGCCCTCGCGCCGGCACCAGCCAAGTTCCTGCTACCGTTCTTGGTACATATTGGTGCCTCATCCATGTCGGTCTTCTGCGACGCGTCAATCTCAACACACCCACAACGTGTTGAGCTTCCACAACCACAATTGACACATTACGGTGTGTCATCAACGTCGGCCTTCCATGTCATGACGGATCGCGCTCAACCACAACGTGTCACCTTCACGCTGCCACCCAAACAGGCGTCGTTGCCACATAACCTGGAGGCACACTCTGCTGGAACACTACAGCAACGACAGCTCGATTCAGGCAGTGCCCCGAAGAACTCAACTCAAGCTGTTCTTCCGAAATTTCTACTATGTGTACTATTGCTGCTGCCATTTAGTCCCGACAGAGCAACAACCTGGTTCAAAATTGTGGACGAAGTGTTCAACCATTACAAACTCGACGAGTCAACCAGGTATCTGTGCCTCATCACCCACCAGCACGACCAGGAGGATTTGATTGATGACCTGGTCAATGCCCCGGACTCATCTCCCGGTACACTCTAGCCAAGACAGTTCTACGTCACTTTGCACGCACAACTGAGGCAGCAATACGGCAAGTGCTCCACATTGAGCAATTAGGCAACGACAAACCTTCGCAGCTCTGGAGACAGCTACGTGCCCTGGTCAGCGCTGATCTGTTCTCTGACACAGCTCTCCTCGCCATCTGGTCAGATAAACTATCTCCTCACATACGCTTTGCTGTGGCTCAAAGGTCTCCTGAACCTGTCGAGCAAAGAATTACAATTGCTCACAAGCTTCACGATGCATCACTGCTCCATTTTGCCAGCCCCTGCCTACCTGACAAGTCTCAGGTTCAGGCTCATCGCCCTGCAGCCGGACGTGGCCAGGGCCGTACTGTGCTGACCGTTATGCTCACTCCGGGAAGCAGTAAACAAGCAACTGGGACGCCACCGGCTCCGCCCATGGTCATGCCCCCTCCTGCAACCGAACCTGCTGCGGCCACCATACCTTGGCCACCGCCACTGGTAACAAACTTTCTGCAGGAAATACAACTGCACTACCCGTACTGTTACTTGCACACATGGTTTGGTGAGGCGGCACGGATCTGCAGACCACTCTGCTACTCCTCAAATGCCAATCGCAGGTAGGTCCGGGTGCCACCTACTGTGCACAACATGACAGGCACCCCCCAGTGCTCCATTCTGTCTGGGAACGACCGGATAATTGTGGACAACTTTACATTAAAGACATTTCATCAGGATACCTTTTCCTAGTGGACACAGGCGTCGATGTTTCACTGCTGCCTACGTCCTTAGCGTCGTCGAACATCTGCCCTCATCATACTTCACTGCAAGCCATGAATTCAACAACACTACAATGCTTGGGTTCAACTTCCCACGTCTTCTCACTCTCCGCAAATTGCAAACTCGAGTGGACTTTTCTGGTGTGACAAACCTATAATAGGCATTAACTTCTTGCGACACCACAGATTTTCACCGGTCCTAGTGCGTAACACCGTGTTTCATCATCCATCGAAGACTTGCTTCCCCTGTGCTCCGTCGAGCAACCCCCCACCGTGACACATCGGTCCAGGCTCATCTCATCCGTACATAGATGCTCATCTCTGTCGACGTCGTTACAAGAAACCACGCACAAGTGCCTTGTCAATCTTGAACGTGTCGCTTTCCTATGCAAGGAAAACTTTGAGCTCTCCCTCCGGCTCCACAAAACACAGCTCCAGCTCTCCAATGCAGCAAAGGAATTACAGACACTACAGCAAGGACAAAGCAAGGTCAGAAAGTGTGCCAAATCTGCTTGCAATCCCAGCAATTGAGCCTCTGTTTGTTTACCTCCCGCTACCCCTTGCAACTGTGCTATCAAAACTGCCATAACGTGTACTGACAGTTCCGCAGGGCCACACCCTACTAACACGGCAGCGTTTGACACTCGGCCGGACACAAGTGCTCATCCGCGATGAATGTCAATGTTCCTGAACTGATGGCTCCTACCCCACCCCTCACAGACAGCACCTCATACTGTGCAACTTCAGCTCATGCACGCTGCCATGCGACCACCACTGACAACACAAACAGTGCACTCGTGTCAAGCGTTTCGCCCTCGACTGTGCTGCCACAGGCCGCGCCCTTGGACAATGCACTCTTATCTCGCACGAGCTCTACCGAGCTTACCAGACCACGGTGACACTGCTTCGGGACAGCGGCCATCTTGTTGCGTTAACTACTGGGACACTTTGCCGCCTTGGCTTCTGTCGGATCCGCCCAGTGGCTCTGAACACCACGACCATGCCTCGCCTGCCTCCTGCCCGCCACACATTGTAAACAAATCGCCTCCCGTGCCGCCGGAAACATTTTCATCACCAACGGCATGGCTCAAAAGCTTCGCCTCATGTCAGGTCCCCTGATCTCCAGAAAACCACGTCGACTTTGTTCCGAGTGCCTCTCCAACCTTAAAAATCAGATTTCTGAACTACTAAGCTCCGGCGTCACTGAACCCTCTGTCAGTAGCTGGTCTACACCCATACATATGACACCCAAGAAAGACAGGTCCTGGCACATGTGTGGAGACTACCGTCAACTAAACGCATGAACAATTATGGATACCTACCCCATACCCAACATTGCCGACCTTGCCAGTTCCCTCGCAGGTGTGACCACATTCTCTGTCATTGATTGCAAACAGGCCTACCACCAGATCCCCATCGCACCTGAAGACATCGAGAAGACAGCAGGCACCACCCCAATCAGGTTATTTCAGGTTCGATCGTGCCTTTCAGTCTTAAAAACGCAACCCAGACCTGGCAACGCTTCATCAACAAAGTGCTATTCGATCTAAAATTCTGCTTTGCATATCTTGATGACATTCTTGTGTTCAGCTCCTCCGTCAAGGACAACATTCGACATGTGCAAACTGTTATGAACACTCTCACAGCAGCAGGCATCGAGACCAACCAGCACAAATTGCAGCTATGTCAACGCGCTGTCACTTTTCTTGATTTTCGGGTCACTGCCGACAGCATTTCACCGCCCCCTGAGAAAGTACAAATAATACTAAACCTACCCAGACCTTTGTCATTAAAGAGCTCCGGCGCTTTCTGGGGACAGTTAATTATTATCGCCGACATCTACCTCAGGCTGCGGAGATTCGTCTCCACTGCCTTTGCAGGCACCAACACTTCTGGATCTTGGCCCGTTCCATGGACCCCTGTTATGACTGACTCAAAAATCTTCTTGCCATCAAGGCCTGCACCATGTCACATCCTCATCCCAATAAACTTCTTTTCATTACCACAGAGGTGAGCAATACTGCCATCGACGCTGTCCTTAGCCAGACAATCAACAGCCAAACTTTGCCTCTGCAGTTCTTCTCGCTCAAGCTCACCAATGCACAATGGAAATATTCCGCGTTTGACAAGGAGTTGCTCTTGATCTACGAAGCAATTAAGCATTTTAAGACTGGCGTTGAGGGACACCCTTTCTATTTTTTAATGTATGACAAACCCCTGGCTGCAGCCATTACGAACCTGCCAGCTGACCCGCCTCATTGCCTCTTCAGATACATGGACTTCATATCGCAGTTCACCACCAATGTCAGACACATAAAGGGTGCTGACAATATAGTTGCTGATTTCCTTTCATGAGTCAATGCCATCCATTCACTGTTACACCTCTCTGAACTGCCTAACCTCCAACCCACTGATGAGGAAACACAAAACCTGATTTCAGACTCTACTTCTTCTTCTACACTTCGTCCGCACCACCTTCCCTGGCATTTCTGGTGAGATCTGGTGGGATGACAGTACCGGCACATTATGCCCCCTCATCCCAACCATGCTCCGTCGAGCTGTCTTCAACACATTGCATAATTTAGCCACCCCGGTGTTCGTGCATCCACTCACCTCATAGCGGAGCACTTTGTGTGGAGAAATGTCAACAAGGAGTGCCAGAAATGGGCGCGCTTCCGCATCGCGTTCCAACGCTGCAAACTACTCAAGCACACTTCATGCCCCCTCGGCACCTTTTCGATCCCTCGTGGGCGTTTCCAGCATATTCATATTGACATTGATGGCCGCCTCTCCTCCTCTAATGGCGTTTGTTATGTTCTCTCGTCTATCGACCAAACAACTCGCTGGGTCGAGGCTGTCCCCCTCCCCAATATTATAGCAGAAACCGTTGCTCGAGCTTTTGTCGAGTCAAGGGTATTATATTTCGGATGTCCAGCTAATATCACGACTGACCAGGGCAGACAATTTGAGTCGGCCCTGTTCAATGTGGTTTGTAACATTTGCGGCAACCGGCGCATCCTTACCACAGCATATCACCTGCAAAGTAACGAGCTAGTCGAGGGTTGGCACCACACGTTCAAGGTGGCTCTTCAATGGCACAACTCTCTATGGATGGAGGCCCTTCCCCTTATGCTACTTGACATTCATGCAATTTATAAGGAAGACCTCAAATGCACAATAGCCGAGTTTGTATACGGCCAGAACATTGTTGTCCCTGGCTAACTCGTGAGCCCTTCCACTTCTTTCCCTCAGTCTGACTTACCTTCATGCACTGCATCAGACGCCGCTTCATCAACCTCCATATCCCTCTGCCTGCCAGCCATTCCCGCCCTAAGGTTCACATCCCGAAATCTCTGGGCAATTGCGAATATGTCATGCTCCGAGATGACACTGTCCGTGCTTCCCTCCAACCTCCTTATAACGGCCCGTACCGAGTTCTCCGGCGCTCAGCCAACACCTATGACATCCAGATGAAAGATTCAGCTGTTACAGTCTCTCTCAACAGACTTTAGCCTGCTCATGTCGAGCCTTCTTCTACCCCCCTTCAGGCCATGACCACGCCTCTCACTGTCGTGGGTCATGACGCTCCGACCACTCCCTCCATGTCGGACTTACACACTCCATCGAGTGACTTCCAGATCCAATGGTTGATCTCTCTGATTTCGCCCTCTACTTCGGTCTCACACACTCCATTGAGTGACCACATGCTCCTCACATTGAGCTTACCTACGATCATGCCCTCTCGCCGGCCCCTTCGCTGGTTCCTTCAATCTCTCCACCGTTGCTGGCTTCGCCCTGTTGAGGTTTCTCACACCCCCCATTTTGAACGTGCCCTCACTCAAGGTGTTTATGCCTGTCCCGCCGGACATAATCCACGACATCTCAATAATACTGCGCGATTATACACTGTTTGTTGTGTGTTTCTCTTCATCCAGTGCTCACGACACGACCTCTGCCATTCCCTGCCACCTGGTGAAATATGTTCCCCTCCCGCCCGAAGTTGACCTGGACATGCTTCGTGTGTTGGCCACGCACACCGGAGACTTCATCATTGTTGCTCCGTTCCACCCGCAAACCGCCAGCCTACCTGTCACCACACGACCAGCACGCCCAGTACAACGCCCAGCTCTCTTCTGTGACTTCCAGGTTCGGTGACCGAACCTTCCTTCACAACATCTAACCACGCAGCTCCCCAATGATGCTGTCGAGCTGACCTTGGTCCGGATCCCGCAGTCCACCCCTGCCCACGCCATAGTCACCTGCCCCCCCTCCCCCCTGCCTCTCAAGAGTACTCCGTACTGTGTGTGTGTGTGGGGGGGGGGGGGGGGGGGAGGGCTATGTGGTGCTGATGAAATCGACACTAACATCAATATACATTCATCTTTGGACTCTAAGCAATATCTTTGGCTGTTCTGCCATGTTCAGTTCAGTTCTTTGTGATCCTAGTATTTGTTAAGGCTAATAAATGAACTATTTCTAAATGGGTGTTATTATTGGTGCAACCAACCCGGTAATCCTCCTCAAGTTAATTTATGTGACCCTTCAATTACACCAATTTGCAGTAATGCTAATTACAGAATAATTATGTTTAATTTACCACATGGTTTTATTTTGGTCTGGCAACCTAGTTCTATTCCAGATTTTGTGTTGCTTGTACTTGACTGCTGGTCTTGATCTTTGTTCTTGGCTATAGCATTAAATAAGTTTTGCTCGTACATTAAAAAAGAACACAATTAAATAACAACACAGTCAGGTCAAATAAAATGGGTAGGGTACACCTGTTCATTATAAAGCCAAATGACAAGTGTTAATCTACTTTAAACAAGACTCAGTGTTTACAAATGTAGCTAACAATGTTCTTATAAAAACACAGATTTAATCAAATAAATAATAAATTATTAATATGAAATAAGCAGAAGTTGTTTTGTAAGACTGAGGAGATGGTAGCTTTTTTCAGAGCAACAGCTTCCTTTCTAATTGATTTGATTGAATTTATTTGGTATAACCATGAATAGCAGTAAAAGGTATAGTGAACTACATTGTTAATACAATTCACAGAGTAAGCTTCTGTGAATTTCTTGTCTTTTGCTACTTTTATCTTGGCTTGTTTGTGCAGTGGACAGTCTCTTTCTTAATGGTATCTGTGAAGCATGATGTACCAATGTACAAATATCTGTTTCAAGGTACCAAATTAGAGAGTTGATGCACATGCTACTGTAGCCATATCTTGTGTTCTTAATATTATTTTTCCATAAACTCTTTCTTGTCTTTTTTTCAGTGATGAGGGTGATACAAGCAGTTGTTCTGAGGATGAAATGATGCATTACAAACAAGAACTCACAGATGAGTGCTATCAGTCATTGTCAGTACCACCTCCATCTCCTGTCCTTCCTCACCGAGAGCATCACAAAACAGCAAACAAAGTAAGATAAAATTAAAATTAATAATATATTTAATTTATCAGCTACAAAATGTTACATTAATTTCATAATAATATCTGTTCTTAGGAAAGATCAGTTCCTGAGAAAACAACTCCTTCACCTCAAAGAAAAGTACTTCAGGTGGGTGAAAAAAGTTTATGTGCTTGACTGTAAATATCATATTCATAGCATATGCTCATGACGTGCTTCACATTTTTAATTTAAGTGTTATTTCTTATATTGTGTTCCAAAAGAGCTAGAAAAAAATGGCCATATTGATACTGTATGGGTAAAACTATTATTAATGGTAACAGATATTAGTATTTACTTATTTTTCACTCATAGACAATACACATTGTATGACTGTTGTCCAATGTATGTACAATAGCTACATGCTTCATAACATGCAGAGGTAAAAGCCAAAACACATATATTTACTAGGTGAGAAATCCAGCATTGCCCAGGTACTTATTTACTGCTATCTCCAAGTCTTTGCATGTGTGAAATTTATTTTTAACTTCTAAAGCTTCTTTGTATACAATGTTTGAAGTAGTATGATTGGGAACATGAACAAAGACTTTGTTTGCTTCACTAACACAGAGAGCCACTTAGAGCTGTCTGTGTGAAAAGCAACTGACTCAGGTTCACATCCAAAACATGCCAAGCCTGCCTTGTGCTTTGTTTACAGCCAGGGCATAACATAAGCTCAGCAGACATTGTTCACATTTAAAGCAAAATTGCTAGGAATAAATGGAATTCAGTGTTATAAAAACTCACTCACCTGCACCTCTTCGTATCAAAATTTCCTTTTTTATGATGTTACATTGGACACAAGAAACTGTGAGTGAAGGATTCTGAGGAGCAATATCATTCATGTGGCTCTTGATCAGAGTTACATTGCTTCTCACTCTTGGAACCAGTTTCCAAATGGTGAGTTAAAGCCTTACGTTCATGGGCTACAGCAAGTCTCATCTCATTATCATCATCAGATTCTTGAGAATACATATTCATCAGTAGTTTAGCCTTTCTGGTTTGTTCAGGAAGATTTGATTGTTTTCTAGGCATTGCTATTCATAAACAAAATGAACTCATAGTGGAATGACTAGGCACCCAAATCACAAAGCAAACTTAATAAAACCATTTTACTACCAAAGAATGTAAATAAAACCTATCAAAAGAAGCAAATCAAAGTTGTTAAATGCAGCCTCCAAATTTAGATAAAACTTTCAGTTACTATATCTCTTTTTTGCCATGATCCAGATTTGATAAATAAAGTGTATACATTGCCCCAAAACACGCTCTAGTTACCTTTTTTCCCCCTAAGGTAAGTCTTTCCGCTCCCGGGATTGGAATGACTCCTTATCCTCTCCCTTAAAACCCACATCCTTTCGTCTTTACCTCTCCTTCCCTCTTTCCTGATGAAGCAACCGTTGGTTGCGAAAGCTTGAATTTTGTGTGTATGTTTGTGTTTGTTTGTGTGTGTATCAACCTGCCAGCGCTTTCGTTTGGTAAGTCACATCATCTTTGTTTTTAGATATATTTTTCCCACGTGGAATGTTTCCCTCTATTATACTGTTGTCTCATCAGGAAAGAGGGAAGGAGAGGGAAAGACGAAAGGATGTGGGTTTTAAGGGAGAGGGTAAGGAGTCATTCCAGTCCTGGGAGTGGAAAGACTTACCTTAGGGGGAAAAAGGGACGGGTATACACTCGCACACACACACATATCCATCCACACATATACAGACACAAGCAGACATATTTAAAGACAAAGAGTTTGGGCAGAGATGTCAGTTGAGGCAGACGTGCAGAGGCAAAGATGTTGTTGAATGACAGGTGAGGTACGAGTGGCGGCAACTTTAAATTAGCGGAGATTGAGGCCTGGTGGATAACGGGAGGAGAGGATATATTGAAGAGCAAGTTCCCATCTCCGGAGTTTGGATAGGTTGGTGTTGGTGGGAAGTATCCAGATAACCCGGACGGTGTAACACTGCGCCAAGATGTGCTGGCCGTGCACCAAGGCATGTTTAGCCACAGGGTGATCCTCATTACCAACAAACACTGTCTGCCTGTGTCCATTCATGTGAATGGACAGTTTGTTGCTGGTCATTCCCACATAGAATGCATCACAGTGTAGGCAGGTCAGTTGGTAGATCACGTGAGTGCTTTCACACGTGGCTCTGCCTTTGATTGTGTACACCTTCCGGGTTACAGGACTGGAGTAGGTGGTGGTGGGAGGGTGCATGGGACAGGTTTTACACCGGGGGCGGTTACAAGGGTAGGAGCCAGAGGGTAGGGAAGGTGGTTTGGGGATTTCATAGGGATGAACTAAGAGGTTACGAAGGTTTTGTGGACGGTGGAAAGACACTCTTGGTGGAGTGGGGAGGATTTCATGAAGGATGGATCTCGTTTCAGGGCAGGATTTGAGGAAGTCGTATCCCTGCTGGAGAGCCACATTCAGAATCTGATCCAGTCCCGGAAAGTATCCTGTCACCAGTGGGGCACTTTTGTGGTTCTTCTGTGGGAGGTTCTGGGTTTGAGAGGATGAGGAAGTGGCTCTGGTTATTTGCTTCTGTACCAGGTTGGGAGGGTAGTTGCGGGATGCGAAAGCTGTTGTCAGGTTGTTGGTGTAATGCTTCAGGGATTCCGGACTGGAGCAGATTCGTTTGCCACGAAGACCTAGGCTGTAGGGAAGGGACCGTTTGATGTGGAATGGGTGGCAGCTGTCGTAATGGAGGTACTGTTGCTTGTTGGTGGGTTTGATGTGGACAGACGTGTGAAGCTGGCCATTGGACAGGTGAAGGTCAACATCAAGGAAAGTGGCATGGGATTTGGAGTAGGACCAGGTGAATCTGATGGAACCAAAGGAGTTGAAGTTGGAGAGGAAATTCTGGAGTTCTTCTTCACTGTGAGTCCAGATCATGAAGATGTCATCAATAAATCTGTACCAAACTTTGGGTTGGCAGGCCTGGGTAACCAAGAAGGCTTCCTCTAAGCGACCCATGAATAGGTTGGCATACAAAGTGGCCATCCTGGTACCCATGGCTGTTCCCTTTAATTGTTGGTATGTCTGGTCTTCAAAAGTGAAGAAGTTGTGGGTCAGGATGAAGCTGGCTAATGTAATGAGGAAAGAGGTTTTAGGTAGGGTGGCAGGTGATCGGCGTGAAAGGAAGTGCTCCATCGCAGCGAGGCCCTGGACGTGCGGGATATTTGTGTATAAGGAAGTGGCATCAATGGTTACAAGGATGGTTTCTGGGGGTAACGGATTGGGTAAGGCTTCCAGGCGTTCGAGAAAGTGGTTGGTGTCTTTGATGAAGGATGCGAGACTGCATGTAATGGGTTGAAGGTGTTGATCTACATAGGCAGAGATACGTTCTGTGGGGGCTTGGTAACCAGCTACAATGGGGCGGCCAGGATGATTGGGTTTGTGAATTTTAGGAAGGAGGTAGAAGGTAGGGGTGCGGGGTGTTGGTGGGGTCAGGAGTTTGATGGAGTCAGGTGAAAGGTTTTGTTGGGGGCCTAAGGTTCTGAGGATTCCTTGAAGCTCTGCCTGGACATCAGGAATGGGATTACCTTGGCAAACTTTGTATGTGGTGTTGTCTGAAAGCTGACGCAGTCCCTCAGCCACATACTCCCGACGATCAAGTACCACGGTCGTGGAACCCTTGTCCGCCGGAAGAATGACGATGGACTGGTCAGCCTTTAAATCACGGATAGCCTGGGCTTCAGCAGTGGTGATGTTGAGAGTAGGATTAAGGTTTTTTAAGAAGGATTGAGAGGCAAGGCTGGAAGTCAGAAATTCCTGGAAGGTTTGGAGAGGGTGATTTTGAGGAAGAGGAGGTGGGTCCCGCTGTGACGGAGGACGGAACTGTTCCAGGCAGGCTTCAATTTGGATAGTGTCTTGGGGAGTTGGATCATTAGGGGTAGGATTAGGATCATTTTTCTTCGTGGCAAAGTGATACTTCCAGCAGAGAGTACGAGTGTAGGACAGTAAATCTTTGACGAGGGCTGTTTGGTTGAATCTGGGAGTGGGGCTGAAGGTGAGGCCTTTGGATAGGACAGAGGTTTTGGATTGGGAGAGAGATTTGGAGGAAAGGTTAACTACTGAATTAGGGTGTTGTGTTTATATATATATATATATATATATATATATATATATATATATATATATATATATATATATATATATATATATATATATATATATCTAAAAACAAAGATGATGTGACTTACCAAATGAAAGTGCTGGCAGGTCGACAGACACACAAACGAACACAAACATACACACAAAATTCAAGCTTTCGCAACAAACTGTTGCCTCATCAGGAAAGAGGGAAGGAGAGGGAAAGACGAAAGGATGTGGGTTTTAAGGGAGAGGGTAAGGAGTCATTCCAGTCCCGGGAGCGGAAAGACTTACCTTAGGGGGAAAAAAGGACGGGTACACACTCGCACACACACACATATCCACCCACACATATACAGACACAAGCAGACAAGCAGACAAGCAGAGTCTTTAAATATGTCTGCTTGTGTCTGTATATGTGTGGGTGGATATGTGTGTGTGTGCGAGTGTGTACCCGTCCTTTTTTCCCCCTAAGGTAAGTCTTTCCGCTCCCGGGACTGGAATGACTCCTTACCCTCTCCCTTAAAATCCACATCCTTTCGTCTTTCCCTCTCCTTCCCTCTTTCCTGATGAGGCAACAGTTTGTTGCGAAAGCTTGAATTTTGTGTGTATGTTTGTGTTCGTTTGTGTGTCTGTCGACCTGCCAGCACTTTCATTTGGTAAGTCACATCATCTTTGTTTTTAGATATATTTTTCCTTCGTGGAATGTTTCCTTCTATTATAACTATATATATATATATATATATATATATATATATATATATATATATATATATATATATATATACACACACACACACAAGCAGACATGTCTGTATATGTGTGGATGGATATGTGTGTGTGTGCGAGTGTATACCCGTCCTTTTTTCCCCCTAAGGTAAGTCTTTCCGCTCCCGGGACTGGAATGACTCCTTACCCTCTCCCTTAAAACCCACATCCTTTCGTCTTTCCCTCTCCTTCCCTCTTTCCTGATGAGGCAACAGTTTGTTGCGAAAGCTTGAATTTTGTGTGTATGTTTGTGTTTGTTTGTGTGTCTATCGACCTGCCAGCGCTTTTGTTTGGTAAGTCACATCATCTTTGTTTATATATATATATATGATGTGACTTACCAACAAAAGTGCTGGCAGGTCGATAGACACACAAACAAACACAAACATACACACAAAATTCAAGCTTTCGCAACAAACGGTTGTTTCATCATGAAGAGGGAAGGAGAGGGAAAGACGAAAGGATGTGGGTTTTAAGGGAGAGGGTAAGCAGTCATTCCAATCCTGGGAGCGGAAAGACTTACCTTAGGGGGAAAAAAGGACAAGCGTTGTAGTAGTTCTATTATATGTTTATTACCTTATAAATAAATAAAAACATTTTTTTAAATTCAGTGCATTAATGCGATCTTAGTAAATGAGTGTTTGTAAAATGATTCTTTCATATAGTGTTCATTAATATAAATGATGATCATTCCACTTGGGACCTGTGGAAGATACATTAGCTTATTTGTTTCAGTTGTAAATATTTGTTATGTGTTATTGTTTTTCTGACATGTTCTACATCCTGGAGGACCTCCTCACTATGGATAAATTGGAATAAAAGTAAATCTAATAAGCTCTTGCAGCAGACTGACTGGAGCCCAATCTACAAAGAAATAAATGTTAATATTAAATTCAACTTATTCACAGATGAATTCACGTCCCTCTTTGAAGCAGTATTTCACAAGAAAACTATTAAAATTAACCCCCAGAATTGCACTATCAAACCCTGGATTACAAAAGGGATAAAAATTTCATGTAATACAAAAAAATGGTTATATATGTCACAAAGATGTTCTGAAGATCCTGCAATAAAAGAACACTACAGATTATACTGTAAAACCCTAAAAAGAATTATAAAGTGGTCAAAAAACTCACGTATTAAAAGTGAAATAGACAACTCTAACAACAAAATAAAAACAGTCTGGCATGTCATCAAAATGGAGCTGGGAAAAAAAGAGGAGGTGTATCCAGTGTAGAAATAAGACAGTGCAGTAATTTAATTAAAGAAATAAATGCAGTTGCAACAGACTTAAATGAGCACTTTCTAACAGCTTCTGAGAAAACTGGCTGTAGGGGTTCAGCCAACGAGGCTACTGACCTTCTAAAAGGATCTGGTCTGTGCAAAATTAGTCAAATGCTCACAGCCCCAGTTACAGTCAGTGAAGTGAAAAGGATCATCACTAAAATGCAAACCAAAATGTCATCTGGCTTTGATAATATCTCCACTAAGGTACTTAAACATTGTCATAATGCCATTTGTGTAATACTCGTACTGTGCCATATACACTTCTGGAAATTGAAATAAGAACACCGTGAATTCATTGTCCCAGGAAGGGGAAACTTTATTGACACATTCCTGGGGTCAGATACATCACATGATCACACTGACAGAACCACAGGCACATAGACACAGGCAACAGAGCATGCACAATGTCGGCACTAGTACAGTGTATATCCACCTTTCGCAGCAATGCAGGCTGCTATTCTCCCATGGAGACGATCGTAGAGATGCTGGATGTAGTCCTGTGGAACGGCTTGCCATGCCATTTCCACCTGGCGCCTCAGTTGGACCAGCGTTCGTGCTGGACGTGCAGACCGCATGAGACGACGCTTCATCCAGTCCCAAACATGCTCAATGGGGGACAGATCCGGAGATCTTGCTGGCCAGGGTAGTTGACTTACACCTTCTAGAGCACGTTGGGTGGCACGGGATACATGCGGACGTGCATTGTCCTGTTGGAACAGCAAGTTCCCTTGCCGGTCTAGGAATGGTAGAATGATGGGTTTGATGACGGTTTGGATGTACCGTGCACTATTCAGTGTCCCCTCGACGTTCACCAGTGGTGTACGGCCAGTGTAGGAGATCGCTCCCCACACCATGATGCCGGGTGTTGGCCCTGTGTGCCTCGGTCGTATGCAGTCCTGATTGTGGCGCTCACCTGCACGGCGCCAAACACGCATACGACCATCATTGGCACCAAGGCAGAAGCGACTCTCATCGCTGAAGACGACACGTCTCCATTCGTCCCTCCATTCACGCCTGTCGCGACACCACTGGAGGCGGGCTGCACGATGTTGGGGCGTGAGCGGAAGACGGCCTAACGGTGTGCGGGACCGTAGCCCAGCTTCATGGAGATGGTTGCGAATGGTCCTCGCCGATACCCCAGGAGCAACAGTGTCCCTAATTTGCTGCGAAGTGGTGGTGCGGTCCCCTACGGCACTGCGTAGGATCCTACGGTCTTGGCGTGCATCCGTGCGTCGCTGCGGTCTGGTCCCAGGTCGACGGGCACGTGCACCTTCCGCCGACCACTGGCGACAACATCGATGTACTGTGGAGACCTCACGCCCCACGTGTTGAGCAATTCGGCGGTACGTCCACCCGGCCTCCCGCATGCCCACTATACGCCCTCGCTCAAAGTCCGTCAGCTGCACATACGGTTCACGTCCACACTGTCGCGGCATGCTACCAGTGTTAAAGACTGCGATGGAGCTCCGTATGCCACGGCAAACTGGCTGACACTGACGGCGGCAGTGCACAAATGCTGCGCAGCTAGCGCCATTCGACGGCCAACACCGCGGTTCCTGGTGTGTCCGCTGTGCCGTGCGTGTGATCATTGCTTGTACAGCCCTCTCGCAGTGTCCGGAGCAAGTATGGTGGGTCTGACACACCGGTGTCAATGTGTTCTTTTTTCCATTTCCAGGAGTGTATTTAATGAATCCCTTCGACAAGATATTGTCCGTGATAGAATGAAGTATGCCGATGTGAAACCCTTGTTCAAGAAGGGGGAAAAAACTAAAGCTTCTAACTACTGCCCTATATCTCTTTTAATATGCATCTCCAAAGTTCTCAAGGAACTGATGCATAGGAGAATTGTAGAACACATGAATTTCCACAAGGCTCTTAGTCAATGCCAATTTGGTTTCCAATCAGGCCTGTCAACTGATGCCATATTCTCCTTTACTAATAATGTTCTAGAAGCACTGAACAATAAATTGGCTTCAGTTGGTATTTTTTGCGACTTAATCAAAGCCTTTGATTGTGTGAGCCCTGAAATCCTCCTTTCAAAAGCAGCGTATTATTGTTTAACTAACAGAGTGGGAATGTGGCTCAGATCATACCTGACTGACAGAAAGCAGGGGGTATTGCTGAATCATGAAGATGGCTCAATAGCTTCATCTGGCTGGGGAACAGTTAGTGTAGGCTTACCGCAAGGTTCGGTGCTTGGCCCTTTGCTCTTTCTTATTTTTATTAATGACCTTCCTCACTGTTCTAAGGCTACCATCAAATTTACTCTTTTCACAGATGATACATCCCTTGTAATTGAAAAAACACCTGAAAATGATATTGCATCATCTGCCAACTTGGTGTTCCATAAGTCTAAGCTGTAATTATCAAGATATACATCAAGTTTATTCAACAAAATTTTTAGGCCTCTACATTCACAATAAGTTAAATTGGTCTTGCCATATTTTGGACTTGAGAAAAAGACTTGGTTCAGCAATTTATGCTCTACATATTATAGCAACAACTGCTAATAGTGATGCTGTTAAGGCTGCTTATTTTGGCTATTTCCATTCATTGTTATCCTATGGCTTAATATCCTGGGGTAACCAACCAATGGCAAATAAAGTATTTGTAACTCAGAAAAGAGCAATTTGAATTATAAGTGGAGTTACAGGAATTATTCATGCAGAAATCTTTTTAAAACACACAAAATATTAACAATGACCTCACAATATATCTTATCCCTTATGTGCTTTTCAGCTATGAACCTACACATGTACAAAACCAATACTTCTTATCATGACTATGACACAAGAACAAAACATGACTTTCATGTTGACAGAAAAAACTTGAATCTGATACAATAGGGAGTATACTACTCGTGCATAAAGGTGTTTAATGCACTCCCGTCTGACATAAAAAATCTTACCAGTGAAATGCCAAAATTTAAGAGTAAATTGAAGGAATATCTTCTGGAAAAACATTTTACTCTCTTAACCAATTCTTTAATGTAACATTGTAACTTAGATGTAATACTTTACTTGTAATATTTGCTGTTGCCACTTTGTAACTTAATACATCTTACACCAGTATGGGAATTCGTGTACAGGCAACTGGCACTATCAAATTCCTGCTAATGTATAGTTTGTAATATGGAAAATTGTAATTTATTATTGTATCATTTTATATCTCTGTTTTACCATAGAAAATGCTTAAGCCTGTTACTATTAACATACTTTGTTTCTTATACACCAATTGCAATTTACATTTGTTAGCATATACAAGTACGCTACTGTGTTAATTTATATTGTGACTTGTTTCATATCCATGCAATTCTTTTGCATACCGGATCTACGGAACACAAATAAATAAATAAATAATCTAATCTCAGCATCTATTGGTATCTTGGTGTGTTATGAAACTGACAGTGCCATCTATTGGTTCTTTGGTGCACTAAGCCTTCACTAAGGTAAACATCCAAACTACTAAGATGGGCATAGTCTTAAAACTTTAAATTACATTTTTATTTTTAAAAAACTCAGTTGTGGTGAAATAAAAACTTGATGTTGCCCAAAGCTGTGTTCAAGTCACCTGCAGAAACACCATGAAAGTTTGTATAGTAGTTTCAGGGGTAGCACGTTCAAACACAGACAGAACAGTTTTAGATAAAACTATAAATTGCAATATCTATCTCTTTTTTGTGCATTCAACAGTTCAGTTGAGTTGGTGCTGCTACTTCACTATGTAGTTGTAGGATCTCAAGATTGGTGAGTAGGTGCTGAAGCAAATATCCTATTTGACTGAAAGCATCTATTTTTTGCCAATTTATGCTAATAGAGTACTCAAGCAAATGCTTTTAAACTAGAATTGGAACCAGTTCATCAGTCATTAGTGTCCTTCCACAGACTTTTCATCATTTTATTAATTGTAACCATCCCTTCCATACCTGAAAGATAGTGTTCATGCTTTTCATATAATCCAGATGGGTTCAATTAATGTGACAGTGCCAAATCAGAAAGACATGTCTTAGGGACAACGTAAGAAAGTTCAGAGTAATAGAACCCAAATTTTTCCAGTAAAAAAGTCCGCAAAAGTGCTGTTTGTGAGATAATTGCGAATGTGTGTTTATGAGCTGCCATTGACTTTAGTATGAAATATTGTCCTGGTTATGTAAACTTTTCAATTAAGTCTTCATCTAACTGTGCTTAAATTTCATCCACAGTATAGCATACCTAGTATTTCATTGGGGAATGAAGTGCCATCACATTTTGGTTCTAATATGAGATGACATGTGATGTCCAAGTATGGTGCAAGATGAATGGGTCAACTAGGGCCAGTATTTTGATTTTCTAGGTCATCTGGCCTCAATCCTTTGAACTTTTCTGTCTGGGATCACCCCAAAAGTTAAGTATACAGCACTCTTATTGATACAGTCAAAGAACTGAAGCAGTGAATTGTACAGTATTCTTAAGATTTATTAGATGATGCAGGGGTGTTGAAAGAATTCATGCCTCATTACAGAGACTGGTGCAGTATAGCATCCAGATGTGAGGACAGCACATGGAATGCCTTCTTTAATAGGTACCAGTGTACTAAACTGCAAAATGTAACATGCTGAAGCAGTACTGTATATCTTGTTAAGGTAGACCTAGAGCAACATTTGAACCCAATTAGATGGGGACTTTACTGAAAAGCTTATATTTCCAGTACATTTGTACTAGCCAGGACAATACTTCACAATGAAGTGTGTGGGAGCTCAGAATGACCCAATAGCAATTACTTTCCAAAGTGCTCCTTTCCGGATCCATGTTTATTGGTACTTTTTTGCTTCTATTATTGTATACTTTCAGCTCCATCAGCTTTCGCTGCTAACTGTTGGACAGCTTGTATACAAATTTTGCATTTGTATGCCTTTAATGCCCCTCCTAACTTGTGTCTTAAGCCAGCACTGGCTAGAGTGCTTCAAACTATTTGGTACAGTCATAACTTAAATGAGAAACATGTCTCACATATAACACACCATTTCATCTAATTTTAATTTCCTGTTGACAATGCCTTAAATGCCAAATGTAGCAGGAATTTTGATATAGCTGAACTAGTTAATAAAATAGCAGCTCTGTAATTCCAGTAGAAAGAGCTGGCAAAAAGCAATTGGATATTTAGATTTTTTTATAATATGGATTAAAAGATGCTTGCCAAAACATCAAAATAATTTGAGAATATTTTTAACAATTCTAGTGACTACAGCACCTTGTCAGTGCAGTTTCAGTGGATTAACAGTGATAAAAAACTATGTAATGTCGAATATAGATGAAGTTGTTGTTGTTGTGGTCTTCAGTCCTGAGACTGGTTTGATGCAGCTCTCCATGCTACTCTATCCTGTGCAAGTTTCTTCATCTCCCAGTACCTACTGCAACCTACATCCTTCTGAATCTGCTTAGTGTATTCGTCTCTCGGTCTCCCCCTACGATTATTACCCTCCACGCTGCCCTCCAATACTAAATTGGTGATCCCTTGATGCCTCAGAACATGACCTACCAACCGATCCCTTCTTCTGGTCAAGTTGTGCCACAAACTTCTCTTCTCCCCAATCCTATTCAATACTTCCTCATTAGTTATGTGATCTACCCATCTCCATCTAATCTTCAGCATTCTCCTGTAGCACCACATTTCGAAAGCTTCTATTCTCTTCTTGTCCAAACTATTTACCGTCCATGTTTCACATCCATACATGGCTACACTCCATACAAATACTTTCAGAAATGACTTCCTGACACTTAAATCTATACTCGATGTTAACAAATTTCTCTTCTTCAGAAACACTTTCCTTGCCATTGCCAGTCTACATTTTATATCCTCTCTACTTCGACCATCATCAGTTATTTTGCTCCCCAAATAGCAAAACTCCTTTACTACTTCAAGTGTCTCATTTCCTAATCTAATACCTTCAACATCACCCGACTTAATTCGGCTACATTCCATTATCCTCGTTTTGCTTTTGTTGATGTTCATCTTATATCCTCCCTTCAAGACACCATCCATTCCGTTCAACTGCTCTTCCAAGTCCTTTGCTGTCTCTGACAGAATTACAATGTCATCGGCAAACCTCAAAGTTTTTATTTCTTCTCCATGGATTTTAATACCTACTCTGAATTTTTCTTTTGTTTCCTTTACTGCTTGCTCAATATACAGATTGAATAACATCGGGGAGAGGCTACAACCCTGTCTTACTCCCTTCCCAACCACTGCTTCCCTTTCATATCCCTCGACTCTTATAACTGCCATCTGGTTTCTGTACAAATTGTAAATAGCCTTTCGCTCCCTGTATTTTACCCTTGCCACCTTTAGAATGTGGAAGAGAGTATTCCAGTCAACATTGTCAAAAGCTTTCTCTAAGTCTACAAATGCTAGAAACATAGGTTTGCCTTTCCTTAATCTTTCTTCTAAGATAAGTCATAAGGTCAGTATTGCCTCACGTGTTCCAGTATTTCTACGGAATCCAAACTGATCTTCCCCGAGGTCGGCTTCTACTAGTTTTTCCATTCGTCTGTAAAGAATTCGTGTTAGTATTTTGCAGCTGTGGCTTATTAAACTGATTGTTTGGTAATTTTCACATCTGTCAACACCTGCTTTCTTTGGGATTGGAATTATTATATTCTTCTTGAAGTCTGAGGGTATTTCGCCTGTCTCATACATCTTGCTCACCAGATGGTAGAGTTTTGTCAGGACTGGCTCTCCCAAGGCCGTCAGTAGTTCCAATGGAATTTTGTCTACTCCGGGGGCCTTGTTTCGACTCAGGTCTTTCAGTGCTCTGTCAAACTCTTCACACAGTATCGTATCTCCCATTTCATCTTCATCTACATCCTCTTCCATTTCCATAATATTGTCCTCAAGTACATCGCCCTTGTATAGGCCCTCTATATACTCCTTCCACCTTTCTGCTTTCCCTTCTTTGCTTATAACTGGGTTTCCATCTGAGCTCTTGATGTTCATACAAGTGGTTCTCTTATCTCCAAAGGTCTCTTTAATTTTCCTGTAGGCAGTATCTATCTTACCCCTAGTGAGATAAGCCTCTACATCCTTACATTTGTCCTCTAGCCATCCCTGCTTAGCCATTTTGCACTTCCTGTCGATCTCATTTTTGAGACGTTTGTATTTCTTTTTGCCTGCTTCATTTACTGCATTTTTATATTTTCTCCTTTCATCAATTAAATTCAATATTTCTTCTGTTACCCAAGGATTTCTACTAGCCCTCGTCATTTTACCTACTTGATCCTCTGCTGCCTTCACTACTTCATCCCTCAAAGCTACCCATTCTTCTTCTACTGTATTTCTTTCCCCCATTCCTGTCAATTGTTCCCTTATGCTCTCCCTTAAACTCTCTACAACCTCTGGTTCTTTCAGTTTATCCAGGTCCCATCTCCTTAAATTCCCACCTTTTTGCAGTTTCTTCAGTTTTAATCTACAGGTCATAACCAATGGATTGTGGTCAGAGTCCACATCTGCCCCTGGAAATGTCTTACAATTTAAAACCTGGTTCCTAAATCTGTGTCTTACCATTATATAATCTATCTGATACCTTTTAGTATCTCCAGGGTTCTTCCATGTATACAACCTTCTATCATGATTCTTAAACCAAGTGTTAGCTATGATTAAGTTGTGCTCTGTGCAAAATTCTATCAGGTGGCTTCCTCTTTCATTTCTTAGCCCCAATCCATAGTCACCTACTACGTTTCCTTCTCTCCGTTTTCCTACACTCGAATTCCAGTCACCCATGACTATTAAAATTTCGTCTCCCTTCACTATCTGAATAATTTCTTTTATTTCATCATACATTTCTTCAATTTCTTCGTCATCTGCAGAGCTAGTTGGCATGTAAACTTGTACTACTGTAGTAGGTGTGGGCTTCGTATCTATCTTGGCCACAATAATGTGTTCACTATGCTGTTTGTAGTAGCTTACCCGCATTCCTATTTTCCTATTCATTATTAAACCTACTCCTGCATTACCCCTATTTGACTTTGTGTTTATAACCCTGTAGTCACCTGACTAGAAGTCTTGTTCCTCCTGCCACCGAACTTCACTAATTCCCACTATATCTAACTTTAACCTATCCATTTCCCTTTTTAAATTTTCTAACCTACCTGCCTGATTAAGGGATCTGACATTCCACGCTCCGATCCGTAGAACGCCAGTTTTCTTTCTCCTGATAACGACATCCTCTTGAGTAGTCCCCGCCCGGAGATCCGAATGGGGGACTATTTTACCTCCGGAATATTTTACGCAAGAGGACGCCATCATCATTTAATCATACAGTAAAGCTGCATGCCCTTGGAAAAAATTACGGCCGTAGTTTCCCCTTGCTTTCAGCCGTTCGCAGTACCAGCACAGCAAGGCCGTTTTTGTTATTGTTACAAGGCCAGATCAGTCAATCATCCAGACTGTTGCCCTTGCAACTACTGAAAAGGCTGCTGCCCCTCTTCAGGAACCACACGTTTGTCTGGCCTCTCAACAGATACCCCTCCGTTGTGGTTGTACGTACGGTACGGCTATCTGTACCGCTGAGGCACGCAAGCCTCCCCACCAACGGCAAGGTCCATGGTTCATGGGGGGATAGATGAAGAAGACTCCAAAATTCAGCTGTCTTCTCAACAGAATAGGACACAGCTACTAAATTTGATATCAGTGACATAATCAGTGAGTTTTCTTCTCTCAGAGCAAGGACATGGAAAGTAAAATTGAAATAAAACAAATTCAGGAATGGAATGTGTTTACAATGCTGAATTATTGCCCCTTTTCTTTTATTTCCAATTAATAATGTAGTAACTAAGTAATACATAAAACTGATTGAAGTCAGTTTATGGCGTTATTCGTAAGCACTGTTACAGTTGGTGGCTGATTCAAATGCACACACACAGCAATACCACACCCAGCACACTCACACTCATATGTCCTAGTAGTAGGATACAGCACACCTCTCTCTCATTCAAAGTGGGCACCCAGGCGATGGAGCAGTTGCTGACTGTCTGATGAGAGACACATCCATCAGATACAGAGCGGTGGCAGCTGGTACTGATAGGGGAGATGGAACAATGCACCGTGCGGGCACTGGGTTGTAGGGTTAAAACACGCTGGGACATGGACATGTCTGAGGGCGGTGGGCTTGTACAGCATCCGACAACAGCACTGGAGAGGAGGTTGCAATCCTGATCTCTGCATCATCATCAGCAGGCAGGTCCCAGTGCAGAGGAGATGAGGTTGGTTCCATCAGTTACAGTGGCTGAGGTGATGATGGTGGGGGATCTGGTGGAGGCAGCCCGACTGGAACAGTGGACTGGGCAAAGGACCTGAGGCCAGAGATGGACTAGCACCTGGCACCAGGAAGCTTGAACCCTAGGGCACCACATGTGGAGGGCACAACCAATAGGACAGGGCACCTCCAATGCAGGCAATGAAGGGCTCAAGGCAGAGGGCGAGGGGTGGGCTGTGCTGACAGGGGCCGCCCATCTGAACCAGAAGCTTCTGGCAGTGAGCGGGATCCAACTGATCAAAATGGCACACTACCAACCAATCTGCCATAATGGCATCATAAAGACGGTGTCTGTGGTGGTTGGCAATAGTGATCAGTATGCAGAAGGTCAGTGACCAAACCCTTGTGCCCACACCAGAAATCCTGGCCAGACAAACCCAACCACGGCAGATGTGGTGCAGGCCACAGAAAGTGGAGGAGCATGTGAGGCCGCCAGCTGTGTAGCAGCTCAGCTGGGCTCTGCTCCCCCATAGGCATGAAGTGATAACTGCTCAAAAAATGGGGAAGGGCATCATCCAGCGAAAATCCACAACCAACTTGTTCATTTGTAACTTGAATGTAAGTGCCCTAGTGATTACACCATGCCATCCCATCAGTAGAAAAAAACCTCCAATAGCATATCAATTGTGACGTCAGCCGACATCGATGCACACTGGAGAATGTAAGGAAACTGGGTATATCCATCCACAACCACGAGCCAATAGGAATTCAAGAAGGGACCTGTAAAGTCTACATGAGTGCATTCCCATGGCTGGTGGGGAGATGGCCAGCAAGATAGGGATGCCATGGGAGCAGCCTGTTGTCAGGCACACTGCTTACAAGCCAGAACAAAATGATCGATTTTTCCATCAATCCCTGGCCAAAAAACTTGTCTCCTAGCTAACAGTTTAGTGCACAAATGTGTAGAAGCTTGCACCGTAATGCAGCGGGAATGACTACTGTGTGAGAGAGGTCTTCAGTGGACAACAGCGAAACACCGTAAAAACAGAGACCCGATACCCCAAGGAACAATAGTTGTGCAGGGGCCAGAGCCTAACCTTTCGCTATATCTGGCCAGTAATTCCTCATGATTAAAGTTAGGATCAAGACCCACAGGAATATGGAGCAAGGCAACCACATTGGCTTGTTTAGTCACAGATTGAAAATGAATTTCATAATTGTAGCAAGACAAGAACAGCAACCAGCATTGTAGGCGATCTGCTGCCTTGTCAGCCATGGAAGGGTGAGGGTTTAAAAAGGAAATCAATGGTTAATGGTCAGTAATAAGGTGAAACTTGAAGCCATATAAAAGTCATGAAATTTCCAGAGAGCATAGATAGTGGGAAGAGCCTCTTTTTCCACCTGTGAATAATGTTGTTAGGCCAGAGTGAGAGATTTAGAGGCAAAAGCAACAGGTTGTTCAGACCTGTTGGCATATTGGTGTGCTAGTACACATCCAAGGCAATACTGTGAGGTGTCAGTCACCAAAACTACATACTTGTTCAGAGAGAATGTAGCTAAACAAGGGGCTGAGAGTAGTTAAGATTTCAACATCTGAAAAGCACCTTCGCAGTCCAGGCTCTAGGAAAAAGGTACATTCTTGTGTAACAAGGATGCGACAGCTGTGCCAATGTGGCCATCCCTGGCAGGTATTTATGGTAGTAGACTGTCTTCCCTCAGAAGACCTGAAGCTCCTTAGTGGATGAGGGGCAAGGCATAGACGTAACAGCAGAGATGTGGTCTGGCAGAGGGCAAACCCCATTCCACGAGATCTCAAACCCCAAATAAACAATAGAAGGTTGAAAAAATTGAGATTTTGCAAGGTTACAGTGTAAGGCGGTGGACTGTAAAACAGAAAACAAGGTGCACAAATTTCGCAAGTGACTCGCCATGGAGCAGCCCATGACAACAGTATCATCTGGATAATTAATGCAACCCAGGACATGCATAGTCAACTGATCTAAAAATCGTTGAAAAATAGCAGAGACACTTGTCACACCAAAGGTAAGGCACAAATGTTGATAGAGACCAAAAGGAGTATTCAAAACCAGGACTTACCAAGACAATTCGTCCACAGAAACATGCAGGTAGGCTTCAGACAAATCAATTTTAGAAAAGTACTGGCCACCCAGAATTTTTGCCAACAGTTGTTCCTGGCATAGGAGATAATATGTATCCATGATCAACTCCACATTGACAGTAGTACTGAAGTCACCACAGAGGGGAAATTTCCCTGATGGTTCCAAACTACAACTAGCAGAGACAACCATTTACTACCCATAACAGGATGCACTACCCCTAGAGATTAAAGTCTATCCAACTCTGCTTTCACTGTATCTTTCAGGGTGAATGGAATAGGATGTGCATGACAAAAATTAGGCTGAGACATGGATTTTAAAGAAATATGAGCAGAAAAATTCGTAGTGCACCCTACTCCTTTCAAAACAAGTCTGAAAACTCCTCACACACTGTCTCCAATTGAGAATACAGTATGTGATTGGACACAAGGTGAACAGCATCAGTTATAGAAAACCCAAATGTCTGAAATGTGACCATCCCGAAGAAGTTCTCAAACCCAGCATTAGCATCCACCACAAATGTAATGGGACAAGCCACTGATTTGTAAGAGGCAGTTGTCATAAATTATCCCAACAGCACCATGCTCTGTTTGTTATAACTGACCAGGTTCTGTCTGACAGTTGTTAATGACGGTGAGCCTAAACTCACATAGGTTTAAGAATTTAGTAATGTCACTGCAGCACCTGTGTTGACGTGTAGCCAGAGCACTTGGCAAAAAAAAAAAAAATCTTAACAACTTCGGAGAAGTCACAACCATTGAAATCACACAATATATGTCCATGTTCCTATCTTGAGAACTCTCGGCAAATGACTCAAGGAAGGAATGTGGCCTTTCTTCTGGCAAGCATTACAAGTAGCCCAGCAATTAGGGAATGCAGAACATCTGTGCTGGACAAAACAGAAAGTACAAGAAGGTAAAAGAAAGCTGTGGTGGTCATGGTTGCCTCGGTTGGCCTTGGTGTCCTCGGCACTGGACCTGCATGTTTATTGCTGTCACTGCCGCTTCCTCGTGCAAGCTATCTGTTGTTCTAGTGGGCACATCTTGTGACAGTACTGCCACATTACCCCATCCTTCAATTTGGTCACATGCTGCCTGAGAAACTTCAAAAGATTGTACTATTTGCAAAACTTTTGCCAGTGGGGGAATTTCACAGAGTAAAGCCTTCTGGCTCACTTCCTTGTCCGGGGCTAAACAGATAATTGTGTCGCACAGCAGAAAGTGTCCATAAGAGTTACTATGGGCATCAGTAACAAACTGATACTGACAGCTAAGGACATGAAGTTAGGCTGCCCAGGCTCTGTATGACTAGTTTGGTTTCTTGCAGCATTGGTAGACTGCCATTATGACGTGTTCATTTGCGATAGTAGTTGGACAATGAACTGCACATGTGATTAAAGTAGAGCTGCTGGTTCTTGTCAAGGGGCAAGCTGACACAGTAATTGATACACCTTAGGTGTCACACCAAAAGGCAAAAAATGCTGTCTGAGTCTTTTTTTGTAAGTTACCCACAAGGAGCAAAAAGCAGGTGGCTGGAGGACCAGTGGGACGGTACCCTGTCTATTAATAGAACCTGACAAAGTGGTCGCTGCCAAAATAAGCTGTTCAATCAGGGCTGGTAGCATCATGTCCATAATGAATAAACCTGATAAAACTGACCTTAATGATTGCACACCTGGGAACCATTCAAAACTTGTCGTCAGTTGTGTAGTAACCAAGTAATACACAAAACTGATCCAAGTCACAAAAATATGGCTTTATTCATAACCTCTGGACTATCATGAAAATAGCCTCTCGGGACTCCACAAGACACAGCACAACTGATGTTGCTGCCAGCAGATGGTGTGGCAGAGACCATGCCACATGCATGCCTGCCCAGGTCCAGTGGCCAGCCCATGCTGATACAGCTGGCAGCCAATTCATGCGCACACACGAGGTGACACCACACTCAACATACCCCATCACGGGATACAGAAAATAATTTATACACCATTAAGAATTTTGTAATACACGTTTTCTTGGCTACCCATGTGTGTTAGCCTCGTTTGGCTTTGTAGGCGCCTTATTCAGTTCATGCTCACAGGGGGAGGAGGACCTTTGTGTAGCTAAAGCTCATAAGCTGCGGTTTTCCTAATCCTACTAAATGGTGGCGTCTGGAGCCTACATGGCCTTGCATACCACCACCAAGAGTGCATGGATTCTTGTCGCGGCCATGAGTGTGGCTTTGCGCAATGCTATGGAAGCTTCAAGGATGGGATTTGTAATTTATTTACTACAATGATACATATAGTTTGTTGTGTGCCATATTTTTCTACTGTATAGTTTGTGTAAGTCTTATTAGTCAGTAACACCTCATTTTTACTAATGAAATCTCCATTATAAATTTCTGGAATTTGTGTAGAAAAAATTGCAGAAAGGTGGCCTTTTTTTGGGAGGGGGGGGGGGAGGGGGGGGGTGGCCGCGGTGCAGCTCTGGCAGTTCTGCTAAGGACAGAGGATCAACTCGGTATGGCCCCAGGTCAAAGTATGCATTGGATAATTTCTTATGATCATACCACCTCAGTTTTGTTTGTTATGAAACTTGCCATTGCTGTCTTTGTGAATCTCACCATTCTGAAGCTAACCTAAGATTCATTTAATATGTTTCATTTTTCTGTGAAGTTCGTCATCCTATCCTTAATGTGTGTCTATTATTTTAGACAAAATAGTTGCAATAGTTATGGGTCTGTATTCTTTTGGGGCTTCTTTATGCTCTCTTTAAAATACTGGTCCCTCTTGTCCCTCTTTTGGCATTTTGGGAAAAGTCCATTCTTCACTTCAAAATTTACCAAAAATGACAGAGGCTTCATAAGACATTTAGCATAGTATTTTCCCATGTTTGCTGGTATACTAGCCAATTCCTCTGTCAGTTTGTTTTTTAGTTCTCTAATATTTTTTTAAACTTCCAAATCATGTTCGAAATCTGAATAAACTCTCGTGCATCCTTTTGCTACTGTTCATCCTCTTTGTTAGTACTATGTTTTGGTTAATAATTTCTCAGTTATGCCTACATAGTTCTGACTGAAGGTACTGCACACATCTCATAGACCTGTCTCTGCTTCCTCTGCTTGTTCATATTTTATTTGTACTCTTTAAGAAATGTGATACTTTTATATTCTCTTTATGCAGGGTGTCCCAGGAAGAATGGTAAATGTTCAGTGATATGACAGGAACAATCATTTGAAGCAAAAACCTTCATATGAACATATGACCTATTCTGAGTGTTTTTCTTTATTCTCTGTGTTATTCAGTCATTGTCATTGTTTACAATGTACCACAATAGTAAAGAGGAAGTTGACACAAACAGTTTGATATGTGACACTTTTGGTCTATTGGGGTAGGGAACTACCTCAAATTGGCTACAAAAACTACATACGAGGACTGTCAAAAAGGAAAATGTATCTGTCGACCAAGAATAGCTCCAATGGTGATGATTTAGCTAATACAAGGAATACTGTAAAATATTAAAAAAAGTAATTCAGAATCCAAACAAATGCACTATGAGAAGAAGATAGCAATGTCAGAGAACAAAATAAATACAATATGAGATATAGTGAAAGAGGAGACTGGTAGAACCAGAAAGGAACAGGAGCAAATAGCACTAAGGGTAGATGACACATTAGTAACCGATGGGCATAGTGTGGCAGATCTATTTAACAAGTACTTTATATCTGTTAGTGATAGAATGGGATTGTCAGGATCAGTAAATAATGCCCTTGAATACCTGAAACTAGCTTTTACAAATAGCTTCAGGTACATGAATATGTCACTCATTTCACCAAAAGAAATAACTTCCATATTAAAATCTTTAAAAACAAAGCATTCTAGTGGTTATGATGAAATATCAACAAAATTAATTAAGGCATGTTCTTGTGAGTTTAGTACAATTCTAAGTTACTTGTGTAACCAGACAATTACAACTGAAACATTTCCTGACTGGCTAAAATATGCAGATGTTAAGCCTCTATTCAAGAAAGGGGATAAAGAGATACCATCAAACTACAGACCGATTTTACTTTTCCCAGCATTCTCAAAAATTTTAGAAAAAGTAATGTACAGGCAGCTTCTCAACCATCTGACCACAAATAACATATTATCAAGAACACAGTTTGGATTTTTGAAGGTTTCTGATATAGAGAAGGCTGTTTAAACCTACAGTGAAAATGTACTTAATTCATTAAATAACAAGTTACAAGCAGCAGGTATTTTCTGTGATTTGTCAAAGGCATTCGATTGTGTGAACCACAATATCATTTTTAAATAAACTAGAATTCTATGGTGTCACGGGCAGTGCTGCAAAATGGTTCAAGTCGCTAACAGGAAACAAAGGGTGTCAGTGTAAGGGACTAGTGAATTAAGTCATCAGTCATCATCAGAATAGGAAGAAATTACATGTGGTGTCCCACAAGGATCCATCTTAGGGCCATTACTTTTTCTTGTGTACATTAATGATCTCTCATCAGTTACACTGCCAGAAGCAGAGTTCGTTTTGTTTGCAGATGACACAAGTATTGCAATAAATAGTATGTTGAGTGTAGTTCTAGATAGATATGCTAATCATATTTTCATGGATATTAATAAATGGTTTAAAACCAACTCACTGACATTAAACACCAAAAAGACTCACTATATGCAATTCAGAACCTGTAAGAGGTTTCCACCCACTATATGCATAAAGTATGAATAAGAGCAGATAGAAGAGGTTCACAGAGGTTGACAGTCTTAAATTCCTGGGATTACAACTTGATAATAAATTCAGTTGGGAGGAGCACACCACAGAACTGCAGAAACGCCTTAACAAATCTGTATTTGCAATTCGCGTGTTAGCAGACATAGGTGGCATAAAAATGAAAAAGCTTGCATACTTTGCCTACTTTCATTCCATAATGTCATATGGTATAATATTTTGGGGTAACTCCTCAAGTCAAACAAAAGATTTCAGAGTCCAAAAGCGTGTAATACGTATTGTTTGTGGAGTAAATTCATGGACGTCCTGTAGAAACCTCTTCAAAGAACTGGGTATACTAACTACTGCCTCTCAGTATATTTACTCCTTAATGAAATTTGTCCTAAATAATATATCTCTTTTTCCAACAAACAGCTCAGTTCATACATACAATACCAGGAACAAAAATGATCTGCACAAGGACTTAAAAGCACTTACTTTAGTTCAAAAAGGGGTCCACTACTCAGGAACACTCATCTTCAATAATTTGCCAGCAAACATAAAAAATTTATTTACAAATAAAGATCAGTTTAACAGGAGCCTGAAAGAGTTACTAGTGGCCAACTCCTTCTACTCCAGTGATGAATTTTTTAATAGAAACAAATGATGTATTGTTTATATTCATACTATTAGTATTGTTATTTCAGCTTTTAAAAAAAAAAACTGACATGTTCCACATCCACGAGGATCTCCTCAGCACGGATCTATGGAACAAAAAACTAATCTAATCTAATTTAATCTAAAAAGTGTCTGACCTTCGGCCAGAAAAAATATTTCGAATACCAGACAGGGTTGGGACCCTAATGCCCTTCAAAGTAGGCCCCTTGTGCTTGCACCCACTTAGCCCATCGATCCTTCCACTGCTGGAAGCACATCTGGCAGTCTTCTTTTGGAATGGTGTTCAGCTCCATTGTCATGTTCGACATTATCTTTTCCTTACTCTCGAAACAGGATCCTTTCCGTGGTGTCATCAATATTGGAAACAATCAGAAGTCGCAAAGAGCCATGTCTGGAGAGGAGGGAGGTTGTCGAATGGCTGTAATTCCATGTTTGGCAAAGAAATTTTGGATCAAGTGGGATGAATGTGTGGGGGCATTGTTGTGATGCAGTTGCCAGTTTTTTGCCATCCAGATGTCTGGTCTTTTGCGCTGAACTGCATCGTGGGGTCACCGGAGAACATCTTGATAGTACTCCTTTGTCACTGTTTCTCCTTCCGGTGCATATTGTGATACACAATACAATGGACATCAAAGAAGACAGTCAGCATCACCTTGATTTTTCTTCACACCTGCCACACTTTCTTTGGCCTTGGAGACTTGGGATGCTTCCATTGTGACGACTGTCTTTTTGTTTCTGGATTGTACCCGTACACCCATGACTCATCTCCAGTTATCACAGTGTTCAGAAACCCAGGATCAGTGTTGGTGATGTCCAGAAGGTCCTGTGCAACATCAATACAGAGGTCTTTTTGTTCTGGTGACAACAACTTGGGCACGAATTTCTCAGCCATTTGGTACATGTTCAAATCACCACGCAAAATTGCATGTGCAGGATCTTTACTCATTCCAACCTGTTGGGCAATCTCCCACATGGCCAAATGACAATCTGCCATCACCAAATTTTGCACCCTCTTAACAACAGCTGCACTCCAAGCAGTTTGGGACCTGCCACAACACTGGTCACTCTCTGCTGATGTGTGGCCATTTTTGAATCGGTTGAACGACTTCTTAATTTGTGTTACACCCATCGCATCTTCTCCAAACACCTGTTGAATCTTACAAATTGTTTTTCTTTGAAAATCACCAAGCTTTTGACAAAATTTTCTGCAGTATCTTTGCTCAACACATTCAGTCATCTTGAGGGAATTGGTAATCTGATGAACACATTGTGGAGCATCTCAATCAGCGACCGACAGGCAGCGACTGACGCACTGGAAGGCGGGGACAAAATTCACGCATGTGCCTAAAGCTCTCTTCCTTTACAGTGTACAGTGGCACCATGTTATCATCTGTATTTTGCGCTGGAAATCAAGGGTCAGATACTTTTTAGACAGACCTCGTATGTTACAGTGCAAGCGGATTGCATGAGATTTTCTGTATTCTCTTTCTCTCTCTCTCTCTCTCTCTCTCTCTCTCTCTCTCTCTCATTCCACAAACTATTAGACGTAGAGAAAAAGTGGATACGAACTTTCTTGCAGGAAATTTAATGCAGTTTAATTTTGTAATGAAACATGGTTTTGCTAGAGGCTGCAGTTTTTTAGTTATTGAAGGAAAACATACAAAAGTGACAGTAAATGTGCTCTATTTCAGAAACCATTTGGAATAGAGCATATGTCCGTATGAAATATTTTGCTTCAAATGAGCATTCCTATTATGACCTTGGGTATTGACCATTCCTCCAGAGAAACCCTGTACAATTCCAGATTGTTTTATAGATTTTTGGAAAGTATCTGTTTATAGTGTTTGCTGCCAAGCTTTTGATTTTCTTATCTTTTTATTATGTGCCATATTCCTGCTCCTCTAAGCCTTATGACTGGCATATTGTTTATCTTTCTGGTAATTTTCATATAGCTCTTTCAGTTCATTTCTTGGTTTCTTTTATTTCTATGGTGTTCCAGTTCTTGTTAGATTTATCACTAACAGTTCTGTGTACTTTTTGCCAACCTACATTAATGCGATTCGTTTGTTTTCCATAGTATTACACATAAAATTAAGACTGATGCATGTTAGAACCATAAACCCACCAAGTTTGTGTTTTGCCCTCTACAAATGTCTATGACTGCACCTCTGGTTTTACAAGACACTTCCAAGCATGTGTCAAGTTATTTCCATATTTATGCAGTAACATCCTGTCACTGGGCATCACAGTAGCACTGATGTGTTCTCTGAGCAGTTCCAGAGTTTATGTCAGTGTGGGTGTATAAAGTTGATCCTTATGTACCTCCAGAGGAAAAAGTCAAAAGGGAACAGAGCCACATCATCTTCTTCACTATGTCCAATCCAACGACGCTGAAGTTCATTCTTTAGTTAGCAGCAAACATCAGTGCTGAAATGTAGGGGAGTTCCATTTAGTTGGAAGAAGAAATATTCAGAATCAGCAGTCAGTTGTGGAAACAACTACAGCATATCTGGGGAAGAGGTATTTGCCAAACTCTTCTCACAGAAGAAAAACAGCTCATTCAAATTCATCTGCGACATTGCACAGAAAATATTAATCTTCAGTGAATCTTGTTCATGCACTACAATCTCATGAGGATTTTCAGTATCCCATGCTCTTACATTGTGTCAGTTATCCTTCCCATATAAATGTTAGGTTGCTCTGTCACTGGGGGTGATATGTTCATCATCAAGTGCTTCCAGTATTGTTATGCAAATCAAAGGTGCTGGCTGTAATATTCCAGGTGGGACAGTTTGAAACTGTCATTGTAAAATCTTGTGCACATTTTTCTGTGGTATTTCAAGTACGTGGCTTGAACACACCGTTGAATTTTTTGGACTGCATATGAAACATTTCTTCAGCCTCTCCATAGCTGCATCTGGTACACTTGGTCAACCAGTACTTTTCTGTATATGGAGACAACCTGTGTCCCTAAATTGTCAATACCAACACCCAAGCTTACATAGTGGTTCTTTTCCATAATTCCTTCTGAATGCACTCTTCACTGTTATAACATACCCCTACACCTTATAACTCTTTTCTAACTTTGTCACCATTTTGTTGCACTGCACTCATAATGCTGCCTGGTAGGCACATTCCAAACTCTGTGAGTTTACAGTCCTGTTCATGTATCAGTCATATTTGTACATGTAATAGCCTACTTTGGAAAGTATAGAACTTTAAAAAAGGAATTAATTACTTATAGGAGCCCTGTATATCTCAGACAGTTTCCCATCTCTCTTCTATACTGTCCTCAATATAAACATCACTCCATGTTTCTGTTTCTAGCTAAAATTTTATTTTACACAAATTTCTTAGTTTACTTTGTCTAAATGCAGTCACTATTTTATCCTCATTCCTTACCTCATCCCACAGTTTAATTGTTTGCCCAAAATTGTCTACAACAACAGTGCTCACAATAGTCTGCAGCAGCAGTGCTCACAACCCGAACTTTTTTTCTGTCAGTGAGAATATTTGGCAGAACACACTCTATTAGTCAGCCTGACGTGTCTGTGTACCATATTGGATATTTTACATGGAACTGAATACTGTTTGTCCTTACAATGTCATGAAAACTTTTTGTGTAGCCTTTGTCTTTCACTATTTAGGACATATGTATTAAGGTCACAAAACTAAATTTTTTGGTGATTTTATCCAGTACCACATCTCCACTCCAGCAAAAAACTTACAGTGCTAGTGCTTGGAGTTCGTATATTCCTATATGAAGGCACTTTCCCCTATAAACTGTATTTGTGCTGCTGCTTCATCGAAGCTGAGTTCTGGTCAACTTTAGGTGGTGGTGGAGTGTAGTCAATTACTTTGCTTCTCTCATATATTGCTGCATTCCTACAGTATCCTGGTTTTTTTTTCTTTTTTATCTTTCTATATTGAAAACCTTTAGGATTAATTTTGAATCTCAATAGACCTAATGTTTCTGCGTATTAGTATTAACACTCTGCACCCTAAAGAGAGTAATCAGTCTTTCTTATATGTCATTCTTGTGGTCTTCAGTCCAAAGATTGGTTTTATTCAACTCTAAACCCTAGTCTCCTCGTTTCTCTATAATTAACAGTACATACATCATTTTGAGTGTGCTTACTGCAGTCAAGTCTTGCCCTCATTCTTCAGTATTTTACTCCCCACACATACCTCCACTACCAAATTAACTGTCTCTTGATGTCTCACAGTGTGTCCTATTAGTTTATTCCCTCTTTTGGTAAAGTTTTGCCATGAAGACTTCTTTTTCACCATTTAGATGTAGTACCTGATCTTGTAATCTTCAACATTCTTCTGCATCACTATATTTCAATACTTTTTATTCTCTTCTTGTGTGTACGGTTTATCATCCATATTTCACTTTCATATGAGGTTACACTACAGACAAATTCTTTTGGACCTGGCTTCCTAACACTTAAATTTATATTCATTGTTAACATATTTCTCTTTTTCAGGAAAGCCTTTCTTCCTATTATCTGTCTGTATTTTACACCCTCTTTACTTCTGTCACTGTTGTTCTCCCACTGATATTTATCTCATAACTTCCCTTCAAGACACTATCCATTCCTTTCAGCTAGCCTTTCAAGTCCTTTGCCAACTCTGTCAGCAATACAATATCACTGACAAACCAAAAAATTTCGTTCTTCTTCCTGAACTTTAACCATCTCCCAAATTTCTGTTTGACTTCCATTTTTGCTCGCTCCATGTGCAGATTTAATGACATCAGGGAAAGTCTGAAAACCTGTCTCACCCCCCTCTCATTGACAGCCTTCCTTTCAAGATCCTTGACTGTCATAGCTGCAAGCTGATTTGTGTAAAAGTTGCAAAAACTTTTCATTCCCTACATTATATACTGATAACTTCAGAGTTCAGAGCAACAAGAACTGCTGACTTCAGATATTCTTCAGTTTTATTTATGTCTCTAGGGTCAATAGCTATTCCTTGAAGTGTTTAGCCATGTTGTGGGAAACTGCAGGCATCATAACACAGTATCATTGCTGTAAGGCCAAACCCTCATTCAGTGTGGGTGGACTGGGTATATGAGCCATGTAAGTGGTGTAGAATGTTGCTGAGGTAATAGCACCAAACCAACTCCAACTGCAGGTGTGAATGAGAACTTTGTGGTTACTTTTTAGTGCTCGTAGATGTTCAGTAGTAAACTATTGTAATAGTTTGTGGAGGTTTGCCTGATAACTATTAATGAGGCTTATGGAAAGTTAAAACAATAGTGCACTGGCCATATATGAGGGCAGTTCAATAAGTAATGCAACACATTTTTTTTCTCGGCCAATTTTGGTTGAAAAAACCGGAAATTTCTTGTGGAATATTTTCAAACATTCCCGCTTCGTCTCGTATAGTTTCATTGACTTCCGACAGGTGGCAGCGCTGTACGGAGCTGTTAAAATGGCGTCTGTAACGGATGTGCGCTGCAAACAACGGGCAGTGATCGAGTTTCTTTTGGCGGAAAACCAGGGCATCTCAGATATTCATAGGCGCTTGCAGAATGTCTACGGTGATCTGGCAGTGGACAAAAGCACGGTGAGTCGTTGGGCAAAGCGTGTGTCATCATCGCCGCAAGGTCAAGCAAAACTGTCTGATCTCCCGCGTGCGGGCCGGCCGTACACAGCTGTGACTCCTGCAATGATGGAGCGTGCGAACACACTCGTTCGAGATGATCGACGGATCACGATCAAACAACTCAGTGCTCAACTTGACATCTCTGTTGGTAGTGCTGTCACAATTGTTCACCAGTTGGGATATTCAAAGGTTTGTTCCTGCTGGGTCCCTCGTTGTCTAACCGAACACCATAAAGAGCAAACCTGAAACAAAACTGAAATCAATGGAGTGGCACCACACCCACTCCCCTACCAAGAAAAAGTTTAGAGCCATACCCTCAGCCGGTAAAGTCATGGTTACAGTCTTCTGGGACGCTGAAGGGGTTATTCTGTTCGATGTCCTTCCCCATGGTCAAACGATCAACTCTGAAGTGTATTGTGCTACTCTTCAGAAATTGAAGAAACGACTTCAGCGTGTTCGTAGGCACAAAAATCTGAACGAACTTCTCCTTCTTCATGACAACGCAAGACCTCACACAAGTCTTTGCACCCGAGAGGAGCTCACAAAACTTCAGTGGACTGTTCTTCCTCATGCACCTTACAGCCCCGATCTCGCACCGTCGGATTTCCATATGTTTGGCCCAATGAAGGACGCAATCCGTGGGAGGCACTACACGGATGATGAAGAAGTTATTGATGCAGTACGACGTTGGCTCCGACATCGACCAGTGGAATGGTACTGTGCAGGCATACAGGCCCTCATTTCAAGGTGGCGTAAGGCCGTAGCATTGAATGGAGATTACGTTGAAAAATAGTGTTGTGTAGCTAAAAGATTGGGGAATAACCTGGTGTATTTCAATGCTGAATAAAACAACCCCTGTTTCAGAAAAAAAATGTGTTGCATTACTTATTGAACTGCCCTCGTATAACTGTGTAGTATTGGGGGGTTGTGAACAGTGAAGGTATACTACTGTGAAATGCAACTCTGCACCTGTCAGATACATTATTTAAAGTATCAGTGTTGTATTTCCACACACCATTTTGCAGCCAGTATCAGAATGAAGTACATCAACAGTGAGGACAACAAATGAAGAAATAAAGAAGGCAAACCATCACAATATGATATTGAAAGTCATCCCTGTTGGTTTTTGAACATTTTTGAACACTATCTTAGTTGATTTTTGAACAAATCATAAGTTGATTTTTGATGTCACAGACAAAAAGGGGACAGAGCTATACTATGTGAGCCAAATAAACCTGAATGGGCGAATGCCAATTGCTGCTTGTTTATGTGATGATAGGGTGTGCTAATGATAGGCATTGTTTCCAGTTATTAGTGAACTCTATAGATTCAAACTACCAGATTGGAAACAAATGACTAACAGATATAACAGTTAAGAAAGATTACATATTTTCTACTCAATGTACACAAGAAAATGAAATTTTGACAGAAAATTTTTTGTAGAACTCTATACTACTAAGGCCAGTTGTACAGTCCCTGGATAGCAGCTGCTTAAGTGCTGTTCTCAGAATAGTGCGGAAAATACATTTTACAAACACATTATAATGCCTAACAGGGGAATAAAACACAGGATAACCAAACTGATGATTCTGGCAGGGTTAGTGAAGTTAACCAAAGAATAAGTTTTGACAGTGGCAGGAATAGTTACAGAATTAGTGATGACAAAATTTTTAGTTGTAACAAGGAAGCAAAAGAAATGGTGACACCTTGCAAATTATATGTAAGAATATGACGATTCCAAATTTATATAAAAATTTTGTGCTACTACTACTTTTTGTATCATGCTTGAGAAACTGGAGTGTCCAAATGAATTGCGAAACTATTTCCCTAACATTAAATGTTTTGCTTGTAGTAGGCCTAATAGCTATTTGATATTGGTACTTTGCAAATTATATTCTGTCATGTTATTTATGTAGATGAGGTAGATAAAAATGACCATTTGTGTCAAAACAGCATGTGTTACAATTTCTGTTTCATTTTATCTAGCAGACAGTGACAAAATAGGCATAATCAAATCAAGAAACGATACCAGTCTTGGGTGCTATTCGTATTACCAGCTTATTCAGTATTTTGACATTTCAAGTCGCAAAATGTTTGACAAACTTTAATGAGGTAATAGAGTCTTTCGCAGAAAGGAAAGCACACCATGTAAAGCTGTAGCAAGATTAGGGAGGAAAAGATTCTGTCACAAATAATCCCACTCAGTATTAATTGTATGGGGGAGGAGTGTCAAACCCGCCGACTGGGAGCAGGAGAGGCAGCTTAGGACATTTTAATTTCCACTGTCCTGAATAAAGGTTAGATGGCTTCCATTGCAAAATATACGTGATTGAATTCCACAGAGCAAAATACCGTGATGTGCGATAGAAGAAGGCTGTGTAAAGAGGCATGGCACTGCAGTTTGGCACATTTAAGGCCAAATAACATTTCTTACATTTCCTCAAACATATATGTTTTATATATCAAACTCTTCTCTGTGAAATTGCTTTTCTTGTGTTGGTGCAACTCCTCTTTAGCTGTCTCCTGTATATTTGCCATTATAGTTCCACATGTCATTACACCATCTTTCAGTCCTAAATTATGTAAGTAAACTGGAACACTTTCTTTCTTATCCATGGCTTCTGCCCTACAAAGACGTCATGTCATGTTGAACTGAAATCTATTAAGAACTTCATTCTGGGTGAATGAGTCAACCAGAAAGGTAGTTCATTTAGGCTCTCATATTTTGGCTGTCATCCAGAAAACCCTTCCAGTCCACCACATACAGTTTCAGGGATGTTGGCTTTTAACACTAAGATACATATATTATGGAATTTCTGGAAATGGGCCCCTTCCTGAAGTTTCATCATATCTGTGTGGTACTGTTTTCACTGAATGGTGAATCGCATCACTGAATACAACAGCATGCCACCAGTCATCAGTCACACTCTCATAGTGGTGCAGAAAGTCATTCCCCAGGATGACAACATAATCCTGCCCTTGCTTCCTCAGTGCTTCCATCTCAAGCTCATACATTCTCCCACCAGTTACGAGGTGCATTCAAGTTCTAAGGCCTCCAATTTTTTTTCTCCAGACTGGAAAGAGATAGAAACATGCGTACTGTTTTAAAATGGGGGCGCGTTCATTGTCAATACGTCCCAGAGATGGCAGCACATATGCCAGATGGAATTTTACCACCAGCGGCGAGAATGAGAACTGTTTTAAATACTTAAAATGGTGATGTTTTCCTTACTTGAACAGCGTGCAGTCATTCGTTTTCTGAATTTGCGTGGTGTGAAACCAATTGAAATTCATCAACAGTTGAAGGAGACATGTGGTGATGGAGTTATGGATGTGTCGAAAGTGCGTTCGTGGGTGCGACAGTTTAATGAAGGCAGAACATCGTGTGACAACAAACCAAAACAACCTCGGGCTCGCACAAGCCAGTCTGACGACATGATCGAGAAAGTGGAGAGAATTGTTTTGGGGGATCGTCGAATGACTGTTGAACAGATCGCCTCCAGAGTTGGCATTTCTGTGGGTTCTGTGCACACAATCCTGCATGATGACCTGAAAATGCGAAAAGTGTCATCCAGGTGGGTGCCACGAATGCTGACGGACGACCACATGGCTGCCCGTGTGGCATGTTGCCGAGCAATGTTGATGCGCAACGACAGCATGAATGAGACTTTCTTTTCATCGGTTGTGACAATGGATGAGACGTGGATGCCATTTTTCAATCCAGAAACAAAGCGCCAGTCAGCTCAATGGAAGCACATAGATTCACCGCCACCAAAAAAATTTCGGGTAACCGCCAGTGCTGAAAAAATGATGGTGTCCATGTTCTGGGACAGCGAGGGCGTAATCCTTACCCATTGTGTTCCAAAGGGCACTACAGTAACAGGTGCATCCTACGAAAATGCTTTGAAGAACAAATTCCTTCCTGCACTGCAACAAAAACGTCCGGGAAGGGCTGCGCGTGTGCTGTTTCACCAAGACAACGCACCTGCACATCGAGCTAACGTTACACAACAGTTTCTTCGTGATAACAACTTTGAAGCGATTCCTCATGCTCCCTACTCACCTGACCTGGCTCCTAGTGACTTTTGGCTTTTTCCAACAATGAAAGACACTCTCCGTGGCTGCACATTCACCAGCCGTGCTGCTATTGCCTCAGCGATTTTCCAGTGGTCAAAACAGACTCCTAAAGAAGCCTTCGCCGCTGCCATGGAATCATGCCGTCAGCGTTGTGAACAATGTGTACATCTGCAGGGCGATTATGTCGAGAAGTAATGCCAGTTTCATCGATTTCGGGTGAGTAGTTAATTAGAAAAAAATCAGAGGCCTTAGAACTTGAATGCACCTGGTACTAACTTGACATAGTACATACCTCCAGTCTTAATTACTTTGGCCCACAGTAGGCTAATATGACAGTGGTGCAGCATTTTAAGCCCCACTTATCACTAGGGGGCAAGAACTAAACTCACTTCAGCACTCATAAAAGTCAAAATTCCTACTTTCCTCACTTGTATCTTTCCATGCACAATTATGCTTACCACGTCTTGTAACCCATAGAAATTAATGGGGTTGACAGTTCCTATTGGTTGGTGTGGAGGGGTGGCTGTTCCTGTCCTCTATCCATTTCCTTGATTAATTTCCCCTTTGCTTATGTAATTCTGCAATCTGTCATGGCTGTTATTTGCTCTACATGATGCCTGAGGACAATTAATATCCAAATGTCTAATCTCACTGTAGCTTGGACAGCAAGGAGCCCTACATCTGTAGGCTGTATGACCTGTCCACCTATAATGTTCACAATTTGTGTCATTTGTAAATACCCAACGCGGATCACTCTTGTGTGAACTGCACAAAACAAATCACCCTGCTTCCTCTCACAGGAATGCTAAATGGACTGCTTCATGTAAGTGGAAGATGATGCCACTTTAGCTTCACCACCAATTTGGGGATTGATACAACAGATAAAAGGCATCCATAGATTCCACGTAAGTACGTGTGTCACCTTATAACTTAAAACACACAACATTCAATGGAAAGCTGTCTGGTCACAAGGAAATGCGACAGACATCATGAACATTTTTGCAGGAAGGTGCATATGTTTTCAGTACATCCTCCCTGAGAAAGAACGGATGAATGTAACTGCCAGAAATCTGCTCTCATTAGTGGATTGTGAGGCAACTGTATTGGCTTCATTTTCTGTAGGGCACTGAGAGGTGGCTTGAACTTATGAATCTGACTTTTACACAGCTGCCTGCATCCACAGCTGGCCAAACTGCTTTTCTGTCTCTATATTTTTAATAGTGATCTTATGTAACTGCTTCTGCAGGTCACAAATAAGGTCATGTGGTAGACTGCCTGGTTTTGTGGGCCAGTCCACATGCAACATGACAGTACAGCATGATGGACTGTCCACATTTTACCAGCCACTACTCAACATAGCAAGATAGGCTAGCAGAGTCTTGGTGATGGTGACAAGCTAGTCCATTGTCTGGGACTCTGGCATGGCAGGTGCTCCTGCATGGTGCATGTGAGTGTGTCCCCACAAAGTTGGCTGACAAAAGACAGATGCAACCTTAAGACTGCATAGGAGAATATGGCTCATGGAGGCACCTAGCCACAAAATTATAAGGGTTTTTGGCTCAAATGGTGGGTTTTTTTCCCACTTCACTGACACCAGTGAACAGGATGAGAGGAGTCGAGCTCATGAAATACATTGCCTGGTTTATCGCGTGATTAGGGCTACATAGAGCTCTCATTAGGGGTACATAGAGCACACCTAGGAAAGATACCAAGCATTTTGAAGGAACTGTTATGGTTAAAAGAGTTAATGGAAGATGCGTATTGCACATAACTGCAGAGAGTGATCCCATCTGGTCCCAGCATTCTGCTTCCGTCTGTTGAGGCCCCAAGTGATCATTTCCCCACACACTCATTGGTTGAGGGCTCTAGGTGAAAATTTGGTAGGTGTCCATTTGTCAGCAGTCTTCTACCATGGGAACTCTACCAGGCCAGTAGCATGGGCCTGTACTGAGCAATGAGCTGTGGGAGCAGCCTTGCAGTGACCAACAAGTCTTTACCAGAGAAAAGAAAATCTTCCATACCAAAAATTGTGTAATTACCTATTCCTGATTCCCTTGAAAAAGTGGCCACCTGCACATAGTGTCAAAATAAGTGACAATGACATTACAGAGAAGCAAGTAATAATTTGTATAATAATAGCGGAAATCCCTGGCTGGAGCCATACATAGAATAGGGTAAAGACAACCAATCACCTATAGGGAACTGATGCATGGAACATTGCAACAAATAACAGAAAACAGCATGCAGACTAGCTTTCTAGCACTGACTTTTTTTCCAGCACCATTACACACATTCACACCCACAACCACACAGGCATCCAAATGCACACTCCATTAGCCATGGCAAGACTTGATAATGGCTGTACTTTCCCCTTGCCATTTCTGACGTTTCGCCAGCATGAGTGGCTGGCATTGTCAAAGCTTCACCCTCCATTGCCGGTGGTGAACTGGAGGCGAGCTCGCGGCCGCAGACTATATGTACCTGGCGCGCCAACGTCCGAGGGCTTCTCTGCAGTCATTTCCGGTGCGGTTCTCCTCTTGCTACCTGCGACGGTCGTTCGCTGCAGTACGGGAAGGCAGGATCCATTTACCTTAAGGCTTTCCTCTTTCTTGTTTAAACTGTTCGCATGTTTTTGGATTTCTACAGCTTCTCTGAACAAGCGCATGTGATAGTGCTTCTCTACAGCCAGAACTTCCGTCTCGGCGAATTTTATTACGTGGTCGATCTCATTCAGTGCGTGCTCTGCCACGGCCGATTTCTCCATCTGCCCCAACCTGCAATGTCGCTTATGCTCTTTGATCCTGGTGTTAATGGATCATCCAGTCATTCCGACATAAACTTTTCCGCATGTGCAAGGTATACGGTATATTCCCGACATTGCAAGTGGGTCTCTTTTCTCCTTCGCCGATCTAAGACACTCTTTGATCTTCCTTGTTGGTTTGAAGATCGTCTTTACGCCATGTCTGCGCAATATACGGCCGATTCTGTCCGTCACTCTGGGAATGTATGGCAGATAGGCCGTACCCGACATTTCTTTTTCTGGTTCCTTACTTCGCTGAGTGTTTGGCTCTGTTACACTTCTAATGTAATTTGTGGAGTACCCATTGCTCCTCAGAACAGTTTCCAGGTGTTGCATTTCTCGTTTGAGGTGTTGAGGCTCACATATTCGTCCTGCTCTCGTTACGAGCGTACTAATCATGCCTCTTTTCTGGCTCGGGTGGTGGTTTGACAGTTTGTGCAGGTATCGGTCCGTGTGTGTCGGTTTTCGATACAAGCTGTGTCCCAGGTTTTCACCGTCCCTTGTGACCAGCACATCTAGAAATGGCAGTTTCTTGTCCTTTTCTACTTCCATGGTAAATGTTATGTTGGCATGGAGACCGTTCAAGTGTCTCAGGAATTCACCGAGCTGTTCTTCACCATGGCTCCACACCACGAAAGTATCATCGACATACCTGTACCGCACCTTAGGTTTGCAAGTCGCCGAGTCCAGAGCCTGTGCTTCGAATTGTTCCATGAAGAAGTTGGCCACCACTGGACTGAGAGGACTACCCATGGCGACGCCTTCCAGCTGTTCGTAGAAATCGCCATTCCACGTGAAATAGCTCGTGGTGAGACATGCATGGAAGAACTTCTTGATGTCTTGCGGGAATATGGAACCGATGTGCTCCAGAACGTCGCTGAGTGGCACTTTTGTAAATAACGAAACAACATCAAAACTGACCAGGATGTCGTTTGGCGCAAGTTTCAGTTTCTTCAGCTTCTCCGTGAAATGTCCTGAGTCCTTAATGTATGTGTCGGTCTTTCCCACTTGTGGCTGGAGCAGAGAGGCCAAGTGTTTTGCCAGTTTATACGTTGGTGAGCCAGGAGCGCTAACGATCGGTCTCAGTGGAACGTTGTTCTTATGGATCTTGGGTAATCCATACAGCGGAGGTGGTTGGGCTTCTGTGTTGCGCACTGAATGAGACCGACCACGTAATAAAATTCGCCGACACGGAAGTTCTGGCTGTAGAGAAGCACTATCACACGCGCTTGTCACAGAGAAGCTGTAGAAATCCAAAAACACGCGAACAGTTTAAACAAGAAAGAGGAAAGCCTTAAGGTAAATGGATCCTGCCTTCCCGTACTGCAGCGAACGACCGTCGCAGGTAGCAAGAGGAGAACCGCACCGGAAATGACTGCAGAGAAGCCCTCGGACGTTGGCGCGCCAGGTACATATAGTCTGCGGCCGCGAGCTCGCCTCCAGTTCACCACCGGCAATGGAGGGTGAAGCTTTGACAATGCCAGCCACTCATGCTGGCGAAACGTCAGAAAAATCATTAGATGAACGTCGGCCGAAGAACCCGAGACAGAAGCCAATAGGCAGTTTGTCAACAAGTGGCCACGAAAGCCTTAACAATTTTGTATTGAGCTCTTTATCAAGAGCTTTAACCCCCCCGCACTAATGAATAAGGAATTGATTGAATTCAATCTGGTGAACATTTTTGTTCCAGAATATAAATTTCCATTCTGAATCCTAGACAGGGACAAGAAGTCCTCATGGAAATTACTTTACTATTGTGTGTGGTTTATAAGGAAATTGTAACCAGATTATTTGTTATTATTATTATTGTTGTTGTTGTGGTCTTCAGTCCTGAGACTGGTTTGTTGCAGCTCTCCATGCTACTCTATCCTGTGCAAGTTTCTTCATCTCCCAGTACCTACTGCAACCTACATCCCTCTGAATCTGCTTAGTGTATTCATCTCTTGGTCTCCCTCTACGATTTTTACCCTCCATGCTGCCCTCCAATACTAAATTGGTGATCCATTGATGCCTCAGAACAAGTCCTACCAACTGATCCCTTCTTCTAGTCAAGTTGTGTCACAAACTCCTCTTCTCCCCAATTCTATTCAATACCTTCTCATTAGTTATGTGACCTACCCATCTAATCTTCAGCATTCTTCTGTAGCACCACATTTTGAAAGTTTCTATTTCTATTCTCTTTTTGTCCAAACTATTTGTTGTCCATGTTTCATTTCCATACATGGCTACACTCCATACAAATACTCTCAGAAACGACTTCCTGGCACTTAAATCTATACTCAATGTTAACAAATGTCTCTTCTTCAGAAACGCTTTCCTTGCCATTGCCAGACTACATTTTATATCCTCTCTACTTCAACCATCATCAGTTATTTTGCTCCCCAAATAGCAAAACTCCTTTACTACTTTAAGTGTCTCATTTTCTAATCTAATACCCTCAGCATCACCCGACTTAATTCGACTACATTCCATTATCCTCATTTTGCTTTTGTTGATGTTCATCTTATATCCTCCTTTCAAGACACTGTCCATTCCGTTCAACTGCTCTTCCAAGTCCTTTGCTGTCTCTGACAGAATTACAATGTCATCGGCAAACCTCAAAGTTTTTATTTCTTCTCCATGGATACTAATACCTACACCCAATTTTTCTTTTGTTTCCTTCATTGCTTGCTCAATATACAGATTGAATAACATCGGGGAGAGTCTACAATCCTGTCTCACTCCCTTCCCAATCACTGCTTCCCTTTCATGTCCCTCAACTCTTATAACTGCCATCTGGTTTCTGTGCAAATTGTAAATGGCCTTTCGCTCCCTGTATTTTACCCCTGCCACCTTCAGAATTTGAAAGAGAGTATTCCAGTCAACATTGTCAAAAGCTTTCTCTAAGTCTACAAATGCTAGAAACATAGGTTTGCCTTTCCTTAATCTTTCTTCTAAGATAAGTCGTAGTGTCAGTATTGCCTCATGTGTTCCAACATTTCTACGGAGTCCAAACTGATCTTCCCCGAGGTCGGCTTCTACCAGTTTTTTCATTCGTCTATAAAGAATTCGCATTAGTATTTTGCAGCTGTGACTCATTAAACTGATAGTTTGGTAATTTACACATCTGTCAACACCATCTTTCTTTGGGATTGGAATTATTATATTTTTCTTTAAGTCTGAGGGAATTTCACCTGTCTCATACATCTTGCTCACCTGATGGTAGAGTTTTGTCAGGACCAGCTCTCCCAAGGCTGTCAGTAGTTCTAATGGAATGTTGTCTACTCCCGGGGCCTTGTTTTGACTTAGGTCTTTCAGTGCTCTGTCAGACTCTTCACGCAGTATCGTATCTCCCATTTCATCTTCATCTACCTCCTCTTCCATAATATTGTTCTCAAGAACATCATCCCTGTATAGACCCTCTATATACTCCTTCCACCTTTCTGCTTTTCCTTCTTTGCTTAGAACTGGGTTTCCATCTGAGCTCTTGATATTCATACAAGTCTTTCTCTTTTCTCCAAAGGTCTCTTTAAGTTTCCTGTAGGCAGTATCTATCTTACCCCTAGTGATATAAGCTTCTACATCCTTACATTTGTCCTCTAGCCTTCCCTGCTTAGCCATTTTGCACTTCCTGTCGATCTCATTTTTGAGACGCTTGTATTCCTTTTTGCCTGTTTCATTATTTTCTCCTTTCATCAGTTAAATTCAATATTTCTTCTGTTACCCAAGGATTTCTACTAGCCCTCGTCTTTTTACCTACTTGGTCCTCTGCTGCCTTCACTACTTCATCCCTCAAAGCTACCCATTCTTCTTCTACTGTATTTCTTTCCCCCATCCCTGTCAGTTGTTCCCTTATGCTCTCCCTGAAACTCTGTACAACCTCTGGTTTAGTCAGTTTATCCAGATCCCATCTCCTTAAATTCCCACCTTTTTGCAGTTTCTTCAGTTTTAATCTACAGTTCATAACCAATAGATTGTGGTCAGAGTCCACATCTGCCCCTGGAAATGTCTTACACTTTAAAACCTGGTTCCTAAATCTCTGTCTTACCATTATATAATTTATCTGAAATCTGTTAGTATATCCAGGGTTCTTCCATGTATACAACCTTCTTTTATGATTTTTGAACCAAGTGAACCAAGTGAACAGAATTCTACCAGGCGGCTTCCTCTTTCATTTCTCACACCCAATCCATATTCACCTACTATGTTTCCTTCTCTCACTTTTCCTGCTGCCAAATTCCAGTCACCCGTGACTATTAAATTTTCATCTCCGTTCAGTATCTGAATAATTTCTTTTATTTCATCATACATTTCTTCAATTTCTTCATCTGCAGAGCTAGTTGGCATATAAACTTGTACTACTGTAGTAGGTGTGGGCTTCGTGACTATCTCGGCCACAATAATGCATTCACTATGCTGTTTTTACCCACACTCCTATTTTTTTATTCATTATTAAACCTACTCCTGCATTACCCCTATTTGATTTTGTATTTATAACCCTGTATTCACCTGACCAAAATCTTGTTCCTCCTGCCACCGAACTTCACTAATTCCCACTATATCTAACTTTAACCTATCCATTTCCCTTTCTAAATTTTCTAACCTACCTGCCCGATTAAGCGATCTGACATTCCACACTCCGATTCGTAGAACGCCAGTTTTCTTTCTCCTGATAACGATGTCCTCTTGAGTAGTCCCCGCCCGGAGATCTGAATTGGGGATTATTTTACCTCCGGAATATTTTACCCAAGAGGACGCCATCATCATTTAATCATACAGTAAAGCTGCATGCCCTCAGGAAAAATTACGGCTGTAGTTTCCCCTTGCTTTCAGCTGTTCGCAGTACCACAACAGCAAGGCTGTTTTGGTTAGTGTTATAGGGCCAGATCAGTCAATCATCAAGACTGTTGCCCCTGCAACTACTGAAAAGGCTGCTGCCCCTCTTCAGGAACCACATGTTTGTCTGGCCACTCAACAGATACCCCTCCATTGTGGTTGCACCTATGGTACGGCTATCTGTATCGTTGAGGCACGCAAGCCTCCTTACCAACGCCAAGGTCCATGGTTCATGGGGGTGACTTGGGTATTCAGAACTTACAAAAAACAAATCAATACTAGTTACCTTACACAGTTAGTATTATTTTTCTTCTCAACAGAGTAATAAAAATGTATAGTGAACATTGGTTTCTTTGCTATACAGAAAATAATAAACTGACAAAAAATTGATAAGGTATATTAGAATGAATTGTTTTATTTTTGCCCCTTAATTGTGTTGCAACCTGTTATTTTGTGTGTAAACAGCATTAATAGTTCAAAAATGTGCTGATGTTGTTCAAGGTACATACTGCAGTTCAAAAAGTCAGGCTCTACATGCCAAGTAGACTAGCAGGTACATAGTAATTGAACTATACAGCTACAACATTTTCAATTTTCTTTCTTCCGAGTAAGATATTTGTTTACGTTTCATTTAAATTCAGAGTGAGCTAAATATCAAAGGCTAATATCATACAAGCACTAATAGTAGCTGATAAATAATGTAGCATACATAGAATAGTTCTGATCACTGCTTTACTATGCTCAGATATTCTTTGGGTCAGTTTTTGTTCGACATTTATTTCATTTCCCTGAAATATTTTGCTTGAGATGTTGATTAAATAAGTCTCTCTGTTGCTGTTAGCATATGATTATATCAAGAGGATACACTCACATCACTTATAGAAATATTCTAAACTAATTTTTGTTTCAGGTTCATAAGACTGTTATTGATCTATCAGCAGGTGATACTGGAAGCGACTACTGTGAGCCTCCAACTGACATGGATTCTGGTGAGGAAAGCTCACCATGTCACCGATCTAGCAACAAAAACAAAAGCTCTTCAGATATTAAGTGTATGTGTTATTTTAACATGATTTGGTACATTTTAAATAGTTCAACAAATGCCATTCAGCATCTAAGTACAGTAATAGAGAATTAACCTGAAGTTTTCTCTGATTACAGTTGTCAAATATGGAGAAAGACTTGATATGCCTCCAGAACTAATTGTAACTCCTGCACAGGTATTTTAATTCCTATTGTCTTGTCTAAAATCATCAGGCTGTTGAAACTCATTTACAGTAATATATAATGAAAAGGATAGATTGCTACTCACCATATAGAGATGTTGATTCGAGACAGGCACAACGAAAAGGCTGCTATACATTTAAGCTTTTGGCCATAAGGCCTTCTCCTGACATATAAAACACACATACACACACACACACACACAAGACCACCACTGTCTCTGACCACTAAAGCCACACCGCACCTCAGCTGCCAGAGACAGTAGTCGCGTCTGTGTAGGTGTGTGTGTGTGTGTGTGTGTGTGTGTTTGTGTGTGTGTGTGTGTGTGTGTGTGTGTGTGTGTGTGTGTGTGCATGTAAATTTGTGTTTCTACATTAGAAGAAGACCTTTTGGTTGAAAGCTTAAATGTATAGCAGTCATTGTGTCGTTCCTGTCTGCAACTCAGCAACTCCTCTGTTCGGTGAATAACAATCTATCCTTTTCATAATATTGTTGTTATTCCATCCTGGATTTTCCATTGTTTGAAACTTATTTACATATATTTGTAGTTTCAGATAAGTGAGACACCTATGGCCATGGACATCACAGAGAGATTAACTGGTGAGTGAAAACATGGAACACAGTTATAAATACTTTCTCATTTAAAATAAAAATTAGTATTGATAAGTAATCATCCATGAAATATCATTTGGAATCATATAAATGCAATGAATTGAAACAAATAGTAGCCCAAGAAAATAAATTATGCTGGAGTTCTTCTTTCCATAGTACGTGTTCTATTAGTGAAACACAAAAGAATATTTTTTATGTTGATGCAGGAAGGAAGTGTTCCAATAATTCCAATAAAAGATCTGTTGAAAGGATTGCTATAAAAACAACTGTCAAGAACTTATGATTTTAAATAGTGTGTTGGCTTTGCAATTAATTATGAAATCACATAGATGTAGGATTATTTTTGATTATAAATCAATCTTTCAAGCAGGGCTACTTTCCAGGCTATTTAAAATATGCTGAATTACTAACTATCTTCAAAAAAGGTGATGCAGGAAAAATTGAAAATTGTAGGTCAATTTCTCTATTCTCATGCTTTGCAAAAATATTAGAAACTATTATGAAAGATTGGCTAACGAATTATTTAAATAAATACAACTTACTGTCTGTTGACCAGTTTGGATTTCGATCAGGGGAAAGCAAAGAATCAGCAACAGCACACCTCACAAAAACACAGTCTAGAAGCATTAGATAAAGGGAACTACACAACAGGTATATTTCTTGATCTAACTAAAGCGTTTGATACAGTAGGCCACAACATATTGTTAAATAAGTTAGATGAACTGGGAATAAGGAGGCTTGTGAAAAAGTGGTTCCAGTCATATCTAAAAAATAGAAGACAGATAACTGAAATCTCACATATTTCAAGTTGCTCAAACTATATTGTAAAGTATACTTCAGACCCAAATTATGTAAATATAGGTGTCCCACAGCATAGTGTCCTTGGCCCAATACTATACCTCATTTACATAAATGACTTCCCACAGAGCATCAAGCATGGACAAACAATATTGTTTGCAGATGACTCAAATGTTCTAATCAGTGACAAATCACCAGATGCACTGAAAGAAAAAGCCAAACAAACACTAAACAGCGTACGTGAGTGGGCATCCAATAATAAACTAACACAAAATTTTAAAAAAACAAATGCTGTTAACTTCTATGTCTGCAAAAAACCGCACTATAACAACTTTAAGTTAAACGATGAAACTATAGAATGTGTAGATTACACAAAATTTCTTGGTATGCATGTTGACAGTCAGTTAAAGTGGGAAGAACATATTAAAATACTTAGTAACAGAATCGCTACAGCATGCTATGCTCTTAGAATTCTGACTGCAGTGTGTGATGCTACATGTGTCAGATCTGTATATTTTTCTTATATCCACTCTGTTATTACCTATGGAATAACATTTTGGGGAGTCAACAGTAAAAATATGCAAATAGTTTTCAAATTATAGAAAAGAGCAATTTGTATAATAACCAAGAGTGGCAGTAGGGCTCACTGCCTTGAACATTTCCAAAAGCTGGAAATCCTAACTGTCCCCTGTGAATACATTTTTCAAAGTATTATGTATGTAAAAAAAAAAATATTGACTGCTATATGAAAAATTCTTTAGTACACAGCTATGAAACTAGAAACCAATACAATCTGCATCTAGAGAGGAAAAATAAAGTTAAAACTCAGCAGAGCTTGTTGTACAATGCCGTTAAATTATATAATAAATTACCCCAAAATATAAAAGATATTGACACAATTGGACAGTTCAAAACAAAACTAAAAATTTTTTATTAAGTAAAAGTTATTACGCAGTAACGGAGTATCCGAATTAAAATATGTAGTGTAATTAAAGTAGCCTGCATTGTAATACATGAGGAAATAATTATAATATGAAATCCAGAATTGTACAGTACTATAAGAAAATTACATAAGGATATAAAACTAATGTAAGATACCTCAAAAATGTGTGTAAATAGTAATTTTATGTGTATAAATTGTAGGTATATTGTATTGTATATGATTTTGCTGACGAAATCCACACATTGTAAATTACATGGATTAATAAAGAAATCAATTGATATAAAACATGCACACATACTATAAAAATGTAGAGATATAGGAAATAACCAATTTCCTAATCATATTAGTAAACTTTTCTCACACCACTTCAGCAGTCATCTCATCAGCTGTGTGTCTGACAATACCTGAGACAGAATATACAGTTAAACAGTAATACATAAAGCACCATAACACTTTATTTGAATACACAGTTTGATTTATTAGAAAAGGTCTTACAACACATCCATGGTTGGATTATATGTCTCTTTATTGGTGGTTACAATATCTGTGTGTATACAGTGTCTGTATCTTCACATTACAATGTCCTTCAGGCATGCACGCAATTCTTCAGGAAGAGACACTGTTCTGACAATTGCAGCTGGGATAAATACTCAAATGGATTTGTATTTTGTGAATTTGGATTGACATGAGCTGTTTGCAACAAATGAAAGTTTGTGTCAGACCAGGACTCGAATCTGGATTTGCGACTTATCTGGCACCGATCCAAAATTCCATATGTCACAGAGTCCACCACCATTAAGCTCACACATTTCATGATTTACACACAGGGAAAGACATGTACTCTATCACCAGCAGTGAACATAATGGTGGTAGTGGACTCTGTGACACACAGAAGTTTGGATCAATGCTAGAGGAGTTCCTGGATAGCTGAAGTGGTTAATGTGACTGCTCACAGTAAGCAGGAAATCCAGGATTGACTCCTGATCTGGCAGAAAATTTCATATCTCTCAAACAGCTGCTGTCTATCCAGATTCACAAAATGTGAATCTGTTTCATCATATGCCTCTCTAATGACTAGTTTCTAAGCTTTAAAATGTCGTCTGTATTCTACAGGCATGGTGAGACTATGTAACCATTTACCTCAGAATACGTATGTCATATCTGTGCTGTCCATCACAGAGGGATGGAACTTGAAACTGATTTTTTGTTGTAGTGGAGAATTTTTTACCAGCTCAGAAGCCAAACACATACAGTAAGATTCTAGTGTGCAGCAAAAATGTATGTTCATGTAGCTGTCCTAGTAACTACTTAAGTGTAGAGATGTGACAGATGATAGTGACATAGTGACAAGGAATGTATAATCTCACAAAATATATTCTTTGTTATCAAGGAGTAAGAAGAAGTTTGAGAAAATACTATCCTGTAATACATGCAATAAATTTGAATGTATGGTCAGTATACCTTAGAATGACTACATAGTAAGATCTTTGCTTTTAAAACATCAGCATAAAAATCAGGTTGCTAAGTTTACAAAATTGAAAGACAGTGGAGTATTCCATTACGATTGTTCCATAAAATATTTGGCTTCACCAAGAATTTTTGACTTCTGGAGACATGATGGATTACCATGGACTGTCATGCAAATACCTAAGGCTATCTGTAAAAGCGTTTAGATCATACACTAGCTGTGCTGTAATTTTGGCACAACATTTTATGTGGATGTGACAGGTAACCAGCTGACCACATAAATGAAAGGCCACTGCCAAATTGTGAGCACTCAGTGGTGGCATACATGGCTGAGCACAACATGCTGATTCAGTATCTGCTGCACATCCCATACCATCTGTAGCCTTCCCCCCAACACCAACTTCTCTGAGTTACATAGACAGGAATTGTTTTTACTACAGACCATTCAATCCCATAATTCTCCTGCTCACAATCTCAGCTAGTCCCTGTTTCACACCAACCTCACACCTCCTCTTCCCTCTTCCTTAGTTCTATGCCTACACAACACCCTTCCAATCCATTCTTACATTTCATTTTCCATTGTTCAGAACTCCCCCTGTCTGTGACCAAAATGATTCACAGGTGCCACATTCCTATCCCCTCATCTCCTGTCTCTCCCTGTCAGCCACTGTTCACCCTTCCCCTATTCTCCTTCCCATTCCTCACATCCTTTTTCCCCTCACCCATTCCACCCTATACAACCCCTCATCCCAGCTGAGCTGCAGTGTTATCACGATGCAGTCAGCCAGGGCAATTCCACTGTGCAGGTGCCTGTGGACTCTGTAGCTCTGAATAAGGATTCATCAGATAGTTGGCATCATTCTCTGTCATTCCCTGTCAACAACTGAGCACCTCAGTTAAGTTCAACACAATAGATCAATAGAGAGATAAATAAATAAAGTACCAGAGAATAAGAAATAGCCTACTGGCTTATGCAGGATACGTATTTTAAGTGGTGCCTAATTTACAAGGACAAAATCAATTGTAAACGCATGGTAGTGAAATAATTGAGAGTATACAGTTTAGAAATGTCATAAACTGAAGAAGGCTAGTGAGTTACAACAAGTGAATGATAAGAAAAGAATGTTGAAATATACAGTAGGACCACAGAAAAGACAGATTTGACATGGACGAAGAGAAAAATGAGAACTTTCACAAACATACCAAAAGCGTAATGGATCCAATCTATAAGTAAAAGTTTGAATTATTTGGGTGTTTGATGTGAATGAACAAAGGTTGGCCAGAAAGGTCTTTTAGTGTGTCATAGAGTTAAAGATAACAAAAAAGTCAATAGGAGAACCATACAATTTCTGATCCATAACAAACAAAGTATAAAAATTGAATTGACACCTGCAAAAATCAGGGCAAAATGTCAAATCCACAATGATATCATCCAAGTAACATAAGAAGATAGGAAGTGAAAGAGCATATCTGTGGACAGAGAGGAGAGGATAACAGAGAACCTGAAGTTCTACACAAGCAGAATCAAAATGTCGTGCATATGAACAACAGCAAACATACTTGTATTGGAAACCAATGACAAGCAACTGATAGAGGGTGAAGTATGAAATTGCTGTAATTCAATTTCTATTTGAATTTGGAAGCCTTTTCTGTCTTTCTCTTTCCCTCCAATAAAATGGTACCCTGGAGGGAAAGTAAGAAATGGGAAAAGATCAGGAATGCTAAAACTGAAGAAGGAAAGGGAACAGTTACTAATACCTGCCCCCACCATAGGACCTCCTCTGCAGGGAGAGGCAACTGATTGGCCATCCTGTAGAATGGAGACTGACAGACATCCTCTCCAAAGCACAAAAAATCGGCTCCAACATCATAGTAGGGGAATCCTAAGAAGAGTTATAAAATGCTCATGCTAACTTCAGACCAACATTTAAATCTGGGTAAAAATGAAGTGACTAATTAGATGCTCCATTTAGCCAACAAATCTACTATATTAATGCAGTTGATAAAACCAAATATAGGCCCATCCACTTAACTTATATTTAAAACAATAAAGGAAATTCCTTTATGGAACAATACATAAAATAAAGGAACAATGACCACTCACATGTAGCGATACAGGACACTGATGTGTAGTGCATAACTACATGTAACAGAAAACAGTGGCTAAAAACCATCTAAAGTATAAAAATCCATAATACTACTCAGAAAATCAAAAAAGTTCAAATTTATTTTGCACAATGAATTAGTGTACCACCCTCTCCCAAATAGGACATACCCCAACTTAATAAACTACAACATATTAAACCCCACTATAAACAGAAAAAGACACTCAATAAGCTTAATTTAAAATCTTGTCAGGAATTGAGAACTCAATGAGAATTATGTATCCCACCTTGCATTGTGTTGGACTACCATGTTCACAACTTTTCTTCTATTTTTCTCCCTTTTTAAGTGATAAATACTAATGTTTATGGCCTTTACCTATGTGTCAGCCATATCCAGAGACAAATCTTTCTTTCTTTCACATCCCTCTGCAGCAGCACATCTCAAAAGCCTTGATTGTCTTCTTTTTGAGTTTTCCCATGGTCCATGATACACTACCATATGATGCTGTGTTCCAAATGTAAATTCTCAAATATTTATTTCTCAAATTAAGGCATGTGCCTGGTATTAGCGTACTGCATTTGGCCCCTTGCTTTGTCCATCATGTGGTACTTTGCTCCCATGGTAGCAGAATTCCTTAATTTTGTCTAATTCATGGTGACCAATTTTTATATTTAACTTCACTAATTCATTTCTACTACTCATTACTTTTCCCATTCTTTGGTTTACTCTCAGTTCATATCTATACTCAGTATACTTTTCATTTTATTTGGCTGGTCCTTTAATTATTCTTAAGTTTCACTGCAAATACCAAATGTCATCAGCAAATTTTACATTGATATCCTTCCACCGCAAATTTTGATCCTATTCTTGAACCTTTGTTTTATTTCTGTCATTCATACTGAACAGTAGGGGGGAAATGTTCATCTGAGCCTGGCACCTTTTTTGAACTGAGTGCTTCATTCTTGGTCTTCTATTCTTATCTTTCTTTCTAGGTTCTCGTACATATTGTATATTATGCATCTTTCCCTGTAGCTTACTCCTGTTTTTCTCAGAATTTTGAACATCTTTCACCATTTTACATTGTCAAATGCTTCTTCTTGGTTGACAAATCCTGTGAATGTGTCTTGATTTTCCTTAAGTCTTGTTTCCATTATCAGGCACAATGTCAGATCAGCATCTCTGCTGCCTTTGTGTTCCTGAATGCCAAACTGATCATCATGTGACAGACGTTCAATTTTCTTCTCCATTCTTCTGTGTGTTACTCTTATCAGCAACTTGCATGAGATGTTAAGGTGATTGTGTGGTAGTTCTCACGCTTACCTGGAATTCTTGTCTTCAGGATTGTGTAAATAATATTTTTATGACACTCAGTGGTGTAAGTCTCCTGTATCATAGATTCTACACACTGATTTGGATAGTCATTTGGTTGTGACTTTTCCCAATTATTTTAGAAAGTATGAGGAGATGCTACTATTCCTTCACCTTTATTGATTCCAAGTCTTCCAGGACTCTGTCAGATTCTAATTTGAATCCTACATCCTATACTGGTTTTCTTTCTTGAATCTTTTGTCAATAGCAGGTGCAGTCCATTCTGTGAAAAGGCAGCAAACTCAGAAAAAGATGTAAGTGTGATCTCTTTTTCATTGCTGCTGCATAAAAAATAGTCACCTTTTCTTCCTAATGTGTATTAAAATTTACTAAAATCAGTGTTACTAATTAAAAAGTCTTATTCCATTTGTAATAACTTCCTGTAATCAATCCAGAAAAACAATTAACAATGAATTATTGTTAACAAAAGAACAGTATCTATGCAGTATTGTGGAGCTCATCCTCCTGACATCTTCAGGCTGTACATCAAGTGCAATAGTGGTCAGTCTGTGATACACAGCAGATGAACTCCAGACAGCCATGACCCTTGCTAAATAATAGTCCATTAAAGTAAAGCATACTCAAACTTGACATTATTTTTGATTGCACCAGCAGCATCAGTACAAATGGTATTGTCACTATTGATGATAATACAGTCCTATAATTTTTCCAAATTGACACCCATTTCTTCTTCTCCTGTGTCATCGGGCATTTCCTCCCCTTGTAGAGGCCTTCAGTGTACACTTACCACCCATCTGCTCGCATCTTTGCCTATGATAATGGAGTTACCTTTGGACTCTTGATATTGACATCCATGTTGTTAATTACAGTTAAGGTTACTTTCCACCCATGTGCTCACATCTTTGCCTTTGATAATGGAGTTACCATTGTACTCTTGATGTTGACATCCATGTTGTTAATTTTAGTTAACGTTATTTTGACTTTTCTATATGCTGAATAAATTTTCATGATGACCATTTCTGTTTCAGTTTGTTCACATTTTCTTTCTTTCATTTATCAGATAAATTATTTCTTCTGTTAACCAAGATTTCTTCAGGGCTACCTTCCTTATATCCATATTTGTCTGTCCAACTTCTGTGATTTTTGTTTTTAGAGATGTCCATTTCTCTTCACCTGAAACGTCTGCTGTGGTAACCATTATTGCTTTATAGAATGTCAGACGCATCTTATCACTCACCAGTACTTTAGTACCAAACTTTTTTGCACATTGATTCTTCTGGATTATTTTCTTAAATTTCAGTCTAATCTTCATCACTACTGAATTGTGATCAGAGTTTATATCTGCTTCTAGATATATCTTAAAATCCAGTATCTGATTTCAGAATCTCTGGCTGACTGTGATGTAATCCACTTCTTATGTTTCCATGCCTCCAGGCCTTTTCCAAGTATAACTCTTCCTCTTGTGGTTTTGAACACTGTGTTGAAATTTATTGCAGATCTCAATTAATTTGTATCCTCTTTCATTCCTACTGCTACTGAGCCCTTATATGCACATAACTCCATTTTCTATTTCTTCTTTAATTACAATGTCCTAGTGCCCCATGTTTATTAGATTGTCACCTCCTTTTACACACTGCATTATGCATCAGTATCATCGTACACTTTCTATATCCTCATCTTTTGCTTATGAGGTTAGTATGTATACCTGGACTATTGTTCTGCATGTTTGTTTGCTGTTAATTCTAATGAGAACAACTCTACCACTGAACTGTTCACAGTAACTCACCCTCAACCTGTTCAGCTGTAGAAAGTGTTGGTAGTAAAATAATGGTTGCAGTAGGCTAATACACTGGGTAACAAAAGTCATGGCATAGCGATATGCGTATGTGCAAATGGTGGTACTATCACATATACTGTTACTAGCTATAAAAGAGCTGGGCATTGGCAGAGTTGTCATTTGTACTCTTGTGATTCATGTGAACAGGTTTCCAGCATGATTATGGCTGCATGATGGGAATTAACAGACTTTGAATGCAGAATGGTAATTTGAGCCAAATGCATAGAACATTTCATTTTGAAAATTGTTAGGGAATTCAGTATTCTGAGATCCACAGTGTGAAGAGTGTGCTGAGAACACCATATTTCCAGCACTGCCTCTCATCACAAACAATGAAGTAGCCGAAGGCCTTCACTTAACGACCGAGAGCAGCAGAATGTGCATAAGAGTTTTCAGTGTTAACAGACAAACATCACTGCATGAAACAAAGGCAGAAATAAATGTGGAACATACAATGAACTTATATGTTGGACAGTGCAGTGAAATTTTCAGTAATGAACTGTGGTAGCAAATGATTGATGCAATTGCCTTTGCCAAGAGCATGACATTGCCTGCAGTGCCTCTCCTGGGCTCCTGATCATTTCTGTTGGACAGCAGACAACTGAGAAACCATGGCCTGGTCAGCTGAGTCCTGATTTCAGATAGTAAGAACTGATGGTAGGGTTCGAGTGTAGTGCAGACACCACAAAGTCATGTACCCAAGTTGTCAACAACGCATTGTGCATGCTGTTGGTGACTGCATAATGGTGTGTGCTGTGTTTACATGGATTGGTCCAACTGAACCAATTGTTGACTGGAAATGGTTATGTTTTGATACTTCGAGGCTGTTTGCAGCCTTTCATGGACTTCAAGTCCCAAAACAGTAATGGAAATTTTTAAGATCTCAACGCACCATGTTGCCAGGCCACAATTCTTTGTAACTGATTTGAAGAATATTCTGGACAGTTTGAGTTAATGATTTGGCCACCCATCTAACATTTATGGGAAGTAATCAAGGAGTCAGTTTGTGCACAAATTGTGCACCAGGAACACTTTTGCATTTATGGGTGGCTATAGAGGCAATATGGCTCAATATTTCTGCAGGAGACTTCCAACAACTTGTTGAGTTCATGCCACATCAAGTTGCTGCACTACACCTGGAAAAAAGGAAGCCCAACACTATATTAGGAGGTATCCCCTAACTTCTGTCATCTCTGTTTATGTCAAGACAGGGGAAATCTTCAATCTGAGGATAAATGTTATAGCTCTTCCTCCAGAAAATGGGTACGTTACACTGGCAGTGGCCAGGAGAGCGTTTCAGAAAAAGAGAAATTTGTTAACATGGAGTATAGATTTAAGTGTCAGGAAGTTGTTTCTGAAAGTATTTGTAAGGAATGTAGCCATTTATGGAAGTGAAACATGGACAATAAAATAGTTTGGACAAGAAGAGAATAGAAGCTTTCGAAATGTGGTGCTACAGAAGAATGCTGAAGATTAGACGGGTAGATCACATGACTAGAAGAAGGGATCGGTTGGTAGGACATGTTCTGAGGCCTGCAGTTTAGTACTGGAGGGCAGTGTGGAGGGTAAAAATCATAGAGGGAGACCAAGAGATGAATACACTAAGCAGATTCAGAAGGATGTAGTCTGCAGTAGATGAAGCAGCTTGCACAGGATAGAGTAGCATGGAGAGCTGCATCAAACCAGTCTCAGGACTGAAGACCACAACAACAACAACAGGCTAACAAATGTGGAAACAAAATGGAAAGCAGTTTGATACTGAGAATGATGTAGCTGTGCTGTAAATACATAGTGTGTGTGAGCGGGACTATAAAGACTTATAATGTGGACAGTATCCCAGCACCAATAAATCTGGAGGCAATATACTACAAGGCGAAGCACAGCATGGTGTTTCTGCTGAAAACTAGTTACCTCCAGGCAGAAAGAGTCACACTGCAAGATCAAACCTTTGCTCAAATATGCCCACTATACGCCCTCGCTCAAAGTCCGTCAACTGCACATATGGTTCACGTCCACACTGTCGCGGCATGCTACCAGTGTTAAAGACTGCGATGGAGCTCTGTATGCCACGGCAAACTGGCTGACACTGACGGCGGCGGTGCACAAATGCTCCGCAGCTAGCGCCATTCGACGGCCAACACCGCGGTTCCTGGTGTGTCTGCTGTGCCATGCGTGTGATCGTTGCTTGTACAGCCCTCTCGCAGTGACCGGAGCAAGTATGGTGGGTCTGACACACCGGTGTCAATGTGTTCTTTTTTCCATTTCCAGGAGTGTATATCTAAAAAGAAAGATGATGAGACTTACCAAACAAAAGCACTGGCAGGTCGATAGACACACAAACAAACACAAACAAACACACAAAATTCTAGCTTTCGCAACCAACGGTAACCTCGTCAGGAAAGAGGGAAGGAGAGGGAAAGACGAAAGGATTTGGGTTTTAACGGAGAGGGTAAGGAGTCATTCCAATCCCGGGAGCGGAAAGACTTACCTTAGGGGGAAAAAAGGACAGGTATACACTCACGCACACACACACATATCCATCCGCATATACACAGACACAAGCAGACATTTGTAAAGGCAAAGAGCTAGAATTTTGTGTGTTTGTTTGTGTGTCTATCGACCTGCCAGCACTTTTGTTTGGTAGGTCTCATCATCTTTCTTTTTAGATATATTTTCTCCACGTGGAATGTTTCCCTCTATTATATTCAGTGAAAGGAAAGTTTGACAAAATACATTTGCCTGTTAGAGTGTAACCTTACTGGTACCTTGTCACGCAGACATGTCTGTGGCGAGAACAACATAATACGAAAATGATGCAGAAATAGAATCTGGCTCTCCTGTTCTGACATGAGATAGAAGAAGTGTATTAGAACTTAAGGGAGATTTAGATCAGTCTGCAATATCCAAGTGGTTAGGAGCAAATACAGTTATGGCTGGTGATTGTTTTGGTCAGTGGTGAACACTGTCACAGGAAAACTATGAGAGTTGTGGATTTTGGGACTCGATAAGGAGACAATGGTCTGAATATCACTTGTTCATAGCAGTCTGACTAACTATTGTACTGAAGGATATTTGTAAGCAATTGAAAAAGCAAGGGATTTGACTGTTAGTATAACATAAGTCAGTGTCCAAGTCTGTAGGATGAGAGCTAACAGAAGTAGCAATCACTAGCAGCACCATAAAGTACAAACATTTGAGAGCAGCATTCCAAGTGAGAAAACAGATTTGAATCGAAGCTTACCTGAGGCTGGGTTTGAGCGACATGAAGTTGGCATCCAAATGATCTGACTGAGAACTCTTCTTAATATGAAAATCTGAAGTTTTTAAAGGATTGTGGTGGTTCATGGTTTCTTCCTATCTTTAACTGGCATGCCAATCCACCATCACTTTACAGGCATTGGCCAGTCTGATTTGTGGCTTTTCACCTCCAAGGTGCTTTTCACCAACAACATGGCTTTTCCTACTCTGAAGACATGGATGTTACTGGCCTGGTTTGTGTACCAACAAACTCCATGTTTGATAAAAACAGTGTTCAGCTGAAAGCTAAATGTCACTTCCCTTCCTAGTATGGCTAATAAGTGTTGTACATCACTTTGGCCTACTGTAAGGGTGGAGGGCGTAGACTTCTAACTTGAGAATAGGGACTGCTGTTCTAGCAGTTATACTGATTACCCATCTCACTCCAACCTGCATATATCGACTGATGTTGCTGTTCTTAGGAGCAAGGATACTGCTTGCTGCGTATGCTAAGATGTGCCTATTTGCAACCACTGTCTAATCTCACACCTTACAACAGCATCTAGAAGATTTATAAAGTTATCATTTACTTCTATGATCTGAAAATCCTAATCTGTGGCAGTTGCCCAGAGTGTTTGCAGTTCACATATGCCTTCCATTACTGTTTACTTCAAGTAACCTAAACGCTACTACTTGCACCTGCACTCTGCATTTTGTCTCTGATTTCCTGTATTGGAGGACCCTCACTGGCCTCTAACAACTTCAAACTTAGCAATGCGTAAGTCAGTGAGTCATCAATACATGATATGGCTTTGACTTGCCGAACACCAAGACAGCACATCTCACTAACATTGGTGTTAATCTAATGAGAACAACCATCCTACAACAAAGAAAAATATATCACAACCAAGACACAACTACTACTGAAGGACACTAAATTAGGCAAAAAGTATACAAACTACTTCCCAGAGCTGGAACTTATGAAAATATGAGATTGAAAAAAATGAAAGAAGAAAAAAAAATGAAGAGAAGAGATAGAAGTAAGAAATGCTTCTATTGCAGTATCTGTCTGGTTGGCTGCTGCTGGTGGCTTCCTGCCATGAATTTGATGATCTTGTCCTTGCTAATGGACACAGTATGTAGAAATACATGCTGTGTGGGGAAAAAAATGAAGCATGTGAGGTGTACGATGTAGCTGTGTCTGGTCACTTTCCTAAGTGAATGTGTTTTATCACATACCCATTGGCAATTATAGTTTTGAATAACCATTCACTGAAATTGGGAAGAGGCAAATGACCTTGTTTTTAAACATTTCATGCCAAACCATTACTGAGAAGGAAACTAATGACAAAAGAACAGCAGGGCAGTATACTATATTTAGGTGTGTATTTTAAGCTAATAAATAACAATGATATGGAAGCAATAGACTGCTACTCACCTGGTAGAGAAGGCACTCAGTTGCAGACAGGCACAGTGTAAAAGTAGGCAATATATATTCATCTATCAGACAAAGTCCTCCATCAGATGTAGAAAATACACACATTTACACAAGCACAACTCACTCACACTTGTGGCTACTACTACCTCCAGGCACTAAGGGCTGACTGTGGACAAGTATTAGGTAAGCAGCAATCTTTGCTGCTTCACCACAATATTCTTTCTTTAGGAATGCTAGTCCCTCAATGTATGTAGAAGAACTTCTGTGAAGTTTGGAAGCTAGAAGACAACATCCTGGAGGAAGTAAAGCTATGAGGATGAGTCAAAAGAGGTGCTTGGGTAGCTCAGTCAGTAGAGCACTTGCCCATGAAAGGAAGTTCCCAGAGTCATGTCTTGATCCAGCATACAGTTTTAATCTGCCAAGAAGATTCAAATCAGCACACACTACACTGCAGAGGGAAGATTGATTCTGGAAACAATCTGTAGGCTGTGGCTTCCAGGAGTGCTAGTGTTCCATGATAAGCTGTAGAACTTCTTTGAAGTTTGTTAGGTAGGAGATGAAATAATGTCTGAAGTAAATCTGCAATGATGGGTCATAAATCATGCTTGGGTAGATCAGTTGAGAGCACTTTCCTTGCCTGTGAAAGACAAAGTTCCCAGGTTGGAATTTCAGACTGTCATGCCGTTTTGATCTGCCAGGAAGTTTTGAATTAGCACACATTCTGCTGCAGAGTGAAAATTTTTTTCTGCACATTATTTTAATATTTTAATTCTCTCTCTCTCTCTCTCTCTCTCTCTCTCTCTCTCTCTCTCTCTCTCTCTCTCTTTCTCTCTCTCTCTGTCTCTTTTACAGTTCTGGATATGGTAATGATTGACTCTAATCTAATGGGTCTGGTGTTATGTCTTTAGTATTTACAATATGTTCTCCAAACTTTACCTCTTCTCTTCCAAATTGTGCTTTGTATAATTGTAAAATGATCCCTTGAGAATGCAAAATAATTAATAACTTATTTAGTGTATAACTATATTATTCCCAATTTTAAAAATTATAACTACATCACACATCATTTATATAGAGCTGGATTGACAGCTTAGCCCATCACTTGAATGCATATTCCAACTGAAACATTTACTATTGAAACTCTCAAACACTTAAACTCAAAATTGCAAACCTCTTCCTTCAAATAAAACTGCTGTGTACTTCTGAAGACCCAGTTTATTTATTTATTTAATCCATTTTTTGACATCACCTGCCAATAATGTGTTATTAGGTGGCTCATTATAATATATTTTTCTTCTGAAAATCTAGCTAATAGATAATCTATTATAAGTGGTTTATCCCTTTCAGTTCCAATCATTTTATTGAAAGTCATTATGTCTAATGCCAAATGATGTGATCCATCTGGTTTTTTAAGCTCCACGTATGGAGTGTTCTAACAGCTGACAAAGCCCTAATAATATTCCATCTATTCATTCTTCTAATCTTGGCTTCCTCAGTTTCCTTAACTGATACTGGAAGTGAATATAGGTTAATGCAGAATGGCTTGTGTTTTTTAATTATTGATTTATGAGGAAAACTTTTATTACACCAGGTCAGAGAGAAAAAGATATTCCCAGTATCATTAAGGATTGATGCTTTGTCTCTTAGTTTAAATATATTGCCTTAAAAACTCATGTGACTTTTATAAACCCGCTTGATGTTGGATGGTACACTTACTACCACTCAACAGTGATGTGTCTATGATCAGTCTTCTGGCTGGACTGTGTGCCATCATAGCAGGTTCCACTTGCTTGCCATGATTACCATGAAGAAAATTCACTCTTCGATCATTTAACTCTATCAGAACTTTATTTACTGATAACCAACCAAATTCTAATAAAATAGGAACATTAAGGCCCTTAAGGCCCTCAGTTTGGATTCCGTAGGAATACTGGAACACATGAGGCAATACTGACCTTACGACTTATCTTAGAAGAAAGATTAAGGAAAGGCAAACCTACGTTTCTACCATTTGTAGACTTAGAGAAAGCTTTTGACAATGTTGACAGGAATACTCTCTTTCAAATTCTAAAGGTGGCAGGGGTAAAATACAGGGAGCAAAAGGCTATTTGCAATTTGTACAGAAACCAGATGGCGGTTATAAGAGTCGAGGGACATGAAAGGGAAGCAGTGGTTGGGAAGGGGGTAAGACAGGGTTGTAGCCTCTCCCCGATGTTATTCAATCTGTATATTGAGCAAGCAGTAAAGGAAACAAAAGAAAAGTTCGGAGTAGGTATTAAAATCCATGGAGAAGAAATAAAAACTTTGAGGTTCGCCGATGACATTGTAATTCTGTCAGAGACAGCAAAGGACTTGGAAGAGCAGTTGAATGGAATGGACAGTGGCTTGAAAGGAGGATATAAGATGAACATCAACAAAAGCAAAACGAGGATAATGGAATGTAGTCGAATTAAGCCGGGTGATGCTGAGGGAATTAGATTAGGAATTGAGACACTTAAAGTAGTAAAGGAGTTTTGCTATTTGGGGAAGCAAAATAACTGATGATGGTCGAAGTAGAGAGGATATAAAATGTAGACTGGCAATGGCAAGGAAAACATTTCTGAAGAAGAGAAATTTGTTAACATCGAGTGTAGATTTAAGTGTCAGGAAGTCATTTCTGAAAGTATTTGTATGGAGTGTAGCCATGTATGGAAGTGAAACATGGATGATAAATAGTTTGGACAAGAAGAGAATAGAAGCTTTCGAAATGTGGTGCTACAGAAGAATGCTGAAGATTAGATGGGTAGATCACATAACTAATGAGGAAGTATTGAATAGGATTGGGGAGAAGAGAAGTTTGTGGCACAACTTGACCAGAAGAAGGGATTGGTTGGTAGGACATGTTCTGAGGCATCAAGGGATCACCAATTTAGTATTGGAGGGCAGAGTGGAGGCTAAAAATCGTAGAGGGAGACCAAGAGATGAATACACCAAGCAGATTCTGAAAAGGATGTAGGTTGCAGTAGGTACTGGGAGATGAAGAAGCTTTCACAGGATAGAGTAGCATGGAGAGCTGCATCAATCCAGTCTCAGGACTGAAGACCACAACAACAACAAGGCCCTTAACTGAAAACAAGTGGTACTGAAATATATATACATCAGGACTTAACATCACAAGATTTTTGCTTTAACATATTTCCCTACTGTTCTTATAATTCCAATGTCTTCAACTCCTGAAATTGACATTATAGGAAGATTACTTATCATCCCACTTCTCAACAAAGTTTTGGACAGTAATTCTTCCATCACTTCTGAAGTTGAAGATAATGATGTTTGTGATCTATTCTGTAGACCCAACATACTAAAGGTTTAAAATGCCCATTATTAACTTCCTCCTTTTCTTTTAATACAAGTACTTAATCACTTAATTTACTATTTTCATCAAATTTGATGAACAAAACTCATTATTATATAGTCAGTATAGTTTCACATCTGAGAATCAAACCTTACTCCAAAAAGCTCAGGACCTTCCCTTTGCACATTATTGCTGTTATGAAAACTTTGTTTGATCTTTCTGTACTTTCTGAGTTGTTTCTTCAGTACAATATCTATCTTGGGATCTCTCTGTACTTTCTCAAATTGCTCATTTATTGATAGCTGCCAACAAGCAGAACCACACACAAGAAAGAAACTGAATATTTTTTTAGTAGAAATGGAGTACACAGTATCATCAGCAGCAGAAACAGCATCATCAGTATCATAAAATATTGTGCCATCATAAAATACTGTGCTATCAGTTGCAGAGCCAACAGCTAAAACATCACTGACACACACATCAGAAGCAGTAGATGTTCCTCAGTTAGCAGAAACAACAGTAGAAGTTAATAGAAGAATCACTAGGAGCACAAAATCCACAATGATTTTTGGTATCCTGCCTGAAGAAGAATACAGATTTAACACAAGTAAGAGCACAAACTGATGCCTCTTCCAGTGTCTCCCCATTCAATGTGACTGTGCCCAGGAGAAACACCGACTAAAAGCTCTTCACCCATAAAAAGTATCAGAGTTTTGTGTTTTCTTCAAGAATCTACATAGCATAAGAAACAAAGGTTTAACCTTACAAATATTCTTACAAAACTACTCAAATCAGTAAATTTGTTTTGTGTAGCTGTAGATTTGCTCAAGGACAATAACATTGCTTAATTTCCATAGAAGGCCATCTCTGTGTTAATCATTTCCACCAAAATCACAAAAACAGATGTGGCAGTCTAATTATTGCCAGAGAGAGTGTAGAATATACCCAAACTTTAAACCAAATGACTGAATTATGAAAAAAATTTGAACATTTGTAGTAGAGATTACTTAAACGATTCATACTGTGCCTGCTCTATGGGTTATGTATCCCCTCAGTATTCACACTTATTTTTGTTTGTTTGTGTTCTCGGTTGAAGTGGCATGGGGGAACAGTTTTATGGAATTATTGTAAGTAATTCCACACAATATATGTTTCCACTTCCTGTTTTTATTGTGTCTTACCAGCTTTATGATTCTGGTGACTTTCAGTGTCTGGTTGTGCTGGTTTTTGGTATTTTTCTAGGTATCCCTTGTTACTCTTTGACACAGAGCTTTGTTCCATAACAACATTGGGGTGAGGATGACATCAGATAGTTAAGTGACTTTCTTTGTTGGTAACGTCCTGCTCTCACATTTATTTTATTTTAGAAGTTTTAATTGTATAGGTCCCTATCTGACACTTTTTAAAAGTAACTTGAGGCATTCGCCCGCTTCCGCCACTCACCCACCCTCACTCCCGCTCCCCCCACCCATTGTTTTGTAATACAATATTTCCATTATTACAGTTTACACCAGATCATGGAACTTTAAGTGTTCCAAAACCAGTCGCACATGCTATAAAATATTGTTGATTCAGCAACTGTTGTGGGGTTACTTCATTTTACCAAATGGTCTTGTGCACTTATGGCTGCACCTCAAGAAGAACCCTTTGTAGTAGAGAGTAAGTTCATAAAGCTTTTAGCTGTACACTTCTGCTAATCAACTGATGCTAAGTATAGATAGCTAATTTTCTGCTTTCTGGTCTTAGATGGGCCCAATCACCCACCATATCGTACTTAGCCAGTGGCATAATTGGATGTGGTATGAAGGAACATGTGGTGAGTACACCTCTCTCCCTGTTGATGTCAGGTTTATTGACCTTGTAAACCTTAGCAACTGGTTAAATAGCTCCTCAGTTGGCATCACAAGGCTTAGTGCATCCTACATCATTCTTCTCACTGAGGAAAAATCTATGGCAGTACTGGAAATTGAAGCCAGATCCACTGATTGGCAGTCAGCCACTCATCTACAGAGGCAGATGGTAACCTGATGGTACCAATATTAATCGAATAATAATATTATATCCATACTGAAATATAAGTACCAAAAATAAAATGCTATATCATGGGAAGTATGAATCGCAGACCTACAATGCTGACAGCTACTAGTTCCTTTCTTATTGACAGTTTCTTCCTTAATGTTGACATATCAACATCCTGAACATTAAACAATACTTTCAATATCTGATAATAACAGTTTGTTACTGAATATGGCTGTGTCAAACACAAATAAGTACATAAATTTCAAATTTATTTTCTCCTCATAACTATTGCTTATGACTTCTTACACAATGATAAGGAGAGGTGGGCTACAGAGTGGTGTGGCAACTGTTTTCAGCATAGAAAAGCTGTACAGGAACAGAAGTGAACCAGTTAACACAATGAACAGAAAATTTACTTTACTTGTATTTCTCCAAGCATATGAAGACTCCTTACAAATAATGCAGCTACAAACATGGTCCAGCTATCCCAATGTCAAATAGGATGAGCCTTGCTGTAGTAAGACATGAATGATGGAGTGTGAGACACAACTCATAGTGAAATGCCTACAGCTGGAAGTGGGCTAAGTGACTGCTGCCAGCCATCATATTATTGCAGCACCAGAGGGCACTCGTAGAAGGTGTGGCTCAGCAGACATGCACCATCCATCATATCCCGTACAACCAATATCAATTTCAAACAGAAATCTGCCATTCCTTTACCAACATTGATAAGCTGTGTGGTGGTATAGGTAATCGAATGACAATGGGGTGGGAGGGCTGTGTACAGATGACAATGAGGAGATGGGAGGCAAAACTAAGGCTGATGCCGAGCCCCTCCCCTTACACCAGTATACACCCTGAGCATGCCTGGGAACACCACAAGAAAAACTGGACAGAGGGCACACACCCACATCCAGAGGTGGAGCAGCAAATGAAGACAGAGGCATTTCGATGACTGCAGAGGGTCGAAGGTGGTACATGGGACAGCCCATCCTCAGACAAGGGTGGCTGTTGAGATGGCGATGACTGTGATAGGGCATCAACTTCCATCAGCTCCGGAACCGAAGCTATTGGCACAAGGGCCATGGGAGTCTGTCCAGGCAGGCATGGAATCTGGAAGCACAAAGCCTGCAGCAGGATCATGCAATTTATGTGGAAGAGTTTGACTTGGGTGGCATCTCAGCAATCCCCTTGGTCCCTGAAGGAAAAACATAGAACATCCAACCAAAAATACAATGGTGACTCGCTTCCAGTGCCTCCATCCACAATACAATCCATGAAAGACTAACTCATTAGTGTGACACTTTGCCTGTCTGGGCAAGTGCAGCAACTGAAGCAAGGTGTGGTGGCACTGTCCATGTAATAACTCCACTTCTGAGTGTCTGTCGCATGGCTGGGAGTGGTAGGAAGACAAGAATGGCAACAGAGCTTGATCTTGTGGTCGGAGGTTTGAAGTTTGTCTATCTTTTGCTTAAATGTCCATAAAAATCATTCAGCTTGGGTGTTGTATTGCATTTGGTATGGTGCACTCATGATGTGGTTGATGTTGGAAGAAGTGCAAAATTGTTTAAACTCGACAGCAACAAATTGATGTCCATTATCTCCCACAGTCACTTCAGGCAGTCCCTAGAGGCAAAAGATCGACAACAAAGTGTGGATTCTAAAATGACCTGTAGTGGAGTGCATAGGAACAAAGAAAGGAAATTTTCTGAAAGCATCAACAGTGATGAGCCAATGTGTATTCCAGTAAGGATCCATAAAATGCAAGTGTAAACATTGCCAAGGTGCTTGATCTTTGGGCCATTCAGAGAACTGGTGAGGTGAAGCTGACTGATAGTCAGCACAGGCTAGGCACTGAGAAGTCATCTGTTCAGTTTGTGTGTTAGAACTGTGCCAAGTACGATGATGTAGCACCAGCTCTTTGGTGTGCCCCAGTGACTTTGATGTAGCAAACAAAGCACATTAGGCTGGAGAGCCTGGGGAATCACAACACATGACTGCTCACTATTGCTGTGAAGCAAAAAGACACCTTGCTGAACTGCAAGGCCATGTCAATGGACAAAATATCAGTGAACCATAGAGCTACAAATCTGTCTGGCTGAACATGGATGACCAGTGTGGATATATTGCAACAGAATCTTCAAATCAGAAGCCGCTGCTGTGGCTTGGGTAATTTTCTGGTAAGCAGAAAGATATGCAAAACATCTGTGTCTTGTGCATCAGTGTAGCAACAAGCAGAGAAATCATTGAATGTCGAATCTGGTCCAATAGAGAGGTGTGAAAGGGCATCTGCACTGGCTTGCTAAGAAATGGGCCAATACACAATCTCATATTGGTAATTTCACAAAAGAAGAGCCCACCATTGCAGCATCTGTGCTGTGTGAATTGAAACTGGCTGAGAAGGGTTAAACAAAGATTATACAGGTTTACAGTCAGTCACCAACGAAAAGTTTCCACCAAAAAGATACTGGTGAAACTTTGTGACACCATAGACAACGGTGAGAGCCTCCTTTTCAATTTCAAATAATGACATTGAGGTTTGTTCAACAACCTTGAAGCAAAGGCAATCAGCCTTTCAACAGAACCAAATTTGTGCAACAAAACTACACTGGTGCTGTAAGAGGAAGCATCCACAACCAAGACCACAGGTTTGGCTGGGTCAAAATGAACAAGAGATCGATCACTAAGTGAACATTAGACTTAATCAGATGTAACACATGAGCTTCCTTAACACAGATTGCAATACCCACATATTGTGTGGGTGTGGAACGTCACGGACAGCAAGCAAAAGTGTTTGCAGTGGATGAACATCTAGGCTATAAATGACATGTCCTAATTAATGAAATTAAGAGTGAAAAAAATATACATTAATCTTTCAAACAATGGAAAATCCAGGATGGAATGTAACAATATTATGAAAAGGAAAGTTGCTACTCACCATATAGCAGAGATGCTTAGTCACTGATAGGCACAACAAAAAGACTGTCACAAATAAAACTTTTGGTCAGTAAGGCCTTCATCAAAATAGACAACAAACACACATAGACACACTCATGTAAAGACAACTCACACACACACAATTGCAGTCTCAGGCAACTAAGGTCGCACTACGAGTAGCAGCACCAGTGCATGTTGGGAGTGGCAACTGGGTGGAGTAAGTAGAAGGCTGGGGTAGGGAGGGGGAAGGATAGTACGATAGAAATGGCTGTTGGGGGGCACGCAGGGGCAAGGTGGAAAGAGGGTACACCAGCTATGTGCAGCCAGAAGGTTAGATGGAGGGCAGTGGAGAGGTGGGGAAGGGAGGGATAGCAGAAAAGGAGAGAAGTAAAATGACTGGATGGAATGGAGAAATGAGGACTGTGTAGTGAAGAAACGGGAACAGAGACGGGGCTGGATGAGAGAGGACAATGACTAATGAAGGTTGAGTGCAGGAGGGTTATGGGAATGTAGGCTATACTGTAGGGAAAGTTCGCACCTGCACAATTCAGAAAAGCTGGTGTTAGTGGGAAGGATCCATATGGCACAGGCCGGGAAGAAGTCATTGAAATGAAGGGTGTCATGTTTGGCAGCATGCTCAGCAACAGAGTCAAATACACAGTTTTTTTATGCCTATTCATTCGGACAGACAACCTGTTGGCTGTCATGCCCACATAGAATTCAGCACCACTCATCACTGCAGATGTGACGATCATAGTTGTCTAGGCTGTATGGAATGGGTTTCTTGGTGTGGGACAGGTGGCAGCTGTCAAAGTGAAGGTATTGCTGGTGGTTAGTATGTCTGATATGGACGGAGGCACTGACATAGCCATCTTTGAGGTGGAGGTTAACATCCAGGAAGGTGGCATGTTGGGGTGATTAGGACCAGGTGAAGCAAGTGGTGGAGAAGTTGAGGTTCTGGAGGAATGTGGATATCCAAATCACAAATATTTCATTAGTGAATCTGAACCAGGTGAAGGGTTTAGGATTCTGGGTGTTTAGGAAAAATTCCTCTAGATGGTTCATGAGTAGGTTGGCATAGGATGGTGCCATGTAGGTGCCCATAGCCATTCTATGGATTTGTTTGTAGGTAATGCCTTCAAAGGAGAAGTAATTGTGGGTGAGGATATAGCTGGTCATGGTGACTAGGAAGGAGGTTGTTGGTTTTGAATGTGTTGGTCATTGGGAAAGATAGTGTTCAATAGCAGTAAGGCCATGGGTATTAGGGATGTTAGTGTAAAGGGAGGTGGCATCAATAGTGACAAGCAGGGCACTGTGTGGTAAAGGGGCAGGAACTGTGGAGAGTCAATGAAGGAAGTGGTTGGTATCTTTTATGTAAGAGGATAGGTTCCAGGTAATAGTTTGAAGGTGTTGGTCTACGAGAGCAGTGGGGGCACACTAACGGGCCACAATGGGGTGTTCTGGGTGGCTGGATTTATGGAATTTATGGAGCATGTAGAAGGTGGAAGTCTGGGGAGTGGTAGAGGTGTGCAGAGATGTGGACTCTTGGGAGAGGTTATAGAGTGTCGTAAGGATTTGAGGTGTGAATGGAGATCCTACTGGATTTCTGGAATGGGGTCACTGTGGCAAGCTTTGTAGGTGGATGTATGTAACAGCTGGCGGAGACCTTCTGCCAGACAATCCTATCAGTTCAAAACAACAGTGGTGGAGCCTTTATCTGCAGATAGGATTATGGCCAGGATCAGTTTTCAGATGGTGGACTGCAGTTCTTTCTTCAGATGTGAGGTTAGTTTGAATGTTGAGGGATTTGGGGAATGATGGCGAGGTATGGTTTGAGGTTAAGAAATTCTGAAAAGTTAACACTGGGTGATTTGGGGGCAGTGGGGGTGCGTCATGGTTGGATGGTGGAGTGAACTTAGTTAGGTAAGGTTCAATATTGGTCTTTGCTTGAATCTGATTGGTAGGGTTGGTGGTGAAAAAGCATTTCTACTGTAGGCCCCGGGAGAAGGAGAGAAGGTCGTTAACAAGTCCTGCCATATTTGAATTTGGTAGTTGGGCAAAAGGTTAGGCCTTAGGAAATGACTGATATTTCTGTGGGGCTAAGGCTTCTGGAGGAAAGGTTCATGACTGTGTTTCAGGTCTGGTTAGGTCCTGGATTCTGTACGGTGGTGGGAGGTAATTTTGGAGGATGGGGTAAATGTAGTAGGTTTGCAAGACAAGGTTTGTCAGCTGTGAGGGGACATGAAGGAGGTGTGGAGGTTGTTGTAGAGGTTGCGGACAGTGGTACCCCAAGGTGAGAGTAGGAAGTAAGCAGAATGGAGAGCTTTTTGAGGTGGCATTGTGCATGTTGCTCTAGTTCCCGGACAGCAAGAGTTTCAATGTGTATTATGGGTTCCAAGAATTAGGGATTGCGTAACAGGGGAATTTTTCAGATGGAGAGGAGATACTGCAAGGAGCTTTGGGCTTGGTTAAGGACTGGAGAAACTGAATTACATTCTCCATTGGAGTTTTGACTACATCTCGTCATGCTCTGTAATAAGAATGTCCTGCCCACTATCCTTCACACCCCTCCCGCAGTGGTATTCCACTGTACCCAGAACCTATACAACATACTTCTCTATCCCTACACAACCCCCACTCCCAGCCCCTTATCTCATAGGTCATACCCCTGTAATAGACTTAGATGCAAGATCTGTCCTACACATCCTCCCATGACTACCTACTCCAGTCCGCTTACAAGCATCGCCTATCCCATCAAAGGCAGGGCTACCTGTGGAACTAAACATGTGATCTACGAGCTAAGCTGCAACCACTGTGCTGCATTCAATGTTGGCATGACAAACAACAAGCTGTCTGCCCGCATGAATGGCCACTGACAAACTGTGGCCAAGAAACAAGTGGCCCATCCAGTTTCTGAGAATGCTGCCAAACATGACATCCTTCATTTCAGTAACTGCTTCACAGCCTGATCCATACGGATCCTTCCCACCAACACCAGCTTTTCTGAATTGCACAGGTGAGAACTTTCCCTACAATATATCCAATGTTCTCATAACCCTCCTGGCCTCAACCTTCATTAGTCATTGTCCTATCCCGTCCAGCCCCTTCTCTGTTCCCATTCCAGCACTACACAGCCCTCCAACACTCCCAGTCTTTTTACATCTCTCCTTTTCCGATATCCACCCGCCCCCCTCCCCACCTCTCTGCAGCCCTCCATCTAACTAACCTCCTGACTGCACATAGCTGCCCTACCCTCATTTCACCTTGTTCCTGCACATTCCCCAACAGCAAATCACTGTCCGCCACCTCTACCCTAATATCCTTCTTCCTCACCACCCCAGCCTCCTCCTTACCCCCATGCAGCTGCCACTCCCATCATGCACTGGTGCTGCTGCCCACAGTGTGGCCTCAGTTGCCTGAGACTGCAGTCTTGTGCGAGTTGCATTTGTGTGAGTGTGTACGCGTGTGTCATCTAATTTTGATGAAGGCCTTACTGGCTGAAAGCTTTATTTGAGACAGTTTTTTTTGTTGTGCATAGCTTTGACTCAGCATCTCTGCTGTATGGTGAGTAGCAGCTTTCCTTTTCACGATATTGTTCCATTCCATCCTAGATTTTCCATTGTTTGATTTGCGCCTGATGGTCTTTTTTCAATCCTAACCCAGTGCTGTTTTCCTTTGTTACTGTTTTCCATAGCATCACTATACTCAATGTCTGTCTTTCTTACTCTTCTTTCCTGTGTTTCTCTTGTCACCTTACAAACCACACTGCACGCTCTACTTACAAGACATCCTGTATCAACCGTCTCAGCCACTCTCAGCAGACAGCCATGAGACCATGCTGATTGTTGGTGCAGCACCTTACGTCCCACATTACTCCCACCAATATCATTAATAATACCTTCTAACTGATCACTCTCCATGGGTCACCCTCCCATATTTTTGCATGTTATGTCCTGCACCTTTCTGGCACCACACGCTCTTGTATCTCATCCTATGAACCCTTCCTCACTCCCCACTTTTTCTCCGTTCTGTCCCAGATTGCACCCACTAATTCAACATCATCAAGTCACATCTGCTATCCCCATTCTTCATACTTATCCACCCTCAGACCTGCTACCCACAGTAAAATATATTTATATATGATTTATATTTTTCTTTGATCTTATTGTGACTTATCACCAATTTTAGTGAGTTTTCACCTTTCGTTATTGTCAACTGCCACACATTTCATCTTGTTTCCCCCTTTTCCCTTAATTTCATCCTTTTCTTGTTTATTCACATGTATTAGGGTGTTTTTTCTGAAAGTTTCAGACATAATTCTACGTTATTTATGTAATTTTTTTGCATTTCTTCCACCACCATGGATCCTTGCTCCATCCATCAGCATCAGTACAGAAAAGTTTCCTTATCCCCAACCAGAACCCAGTCCCACTTACTTTTCCTGCATTGTTTCTTGGCTCATGGAATCCTGCCAAGTGGCCTTACCATCAAATTACCCATCGCCAGCTGCCACCCCCCCCCCCCCCCCCCTTTCCACAATGACCTACACTCACCTGTTCAGTTTCTGCAAGTCCTTGGCCCCCACCAACATAGTACTGAAAAACCATACCAACCAAGCCCAAACTGCCTTGCAGTACCTTCTCTTGATCCGCAAAATTCTCCTGCTATGCAATCCCAAACTCCTGGAACCCGTAACACACACTGAAACTCTTGCCTTCCAGGAAGAAGAGCAACATGCACAATGCCACCCCAAAAAGCTCTCCACCCTACTCACTTCCTTCTCCCACCCTGGAGTACCACTGCCCACCACCTCTACAACAACATCCAAACGTCCTCCACGTCCCCTTATAGCTTGCAATCCCTGTCTTGCAGACCTACTACATTCACCCCCTCCCCCCCCCCCCCAAAAAAAAAAAAAATCTCCCTCCCACCACCACACAGAATCCAGAACCTAACAAGACCTGAAACACAGTCATGAACATTTCCTCCAGAAGCCTTAGCCTCACAGAAATATCAGTCATATCCAAAGGTCTCACCTTTTGTTCCACTCCCAACTTCAATCATGCAGGACTTGTTAAAGACCTTCCCTTCCTTTACCCAGTCCCTACAGAGGAAACACTTTTTCACCACCAACCCTACCAATCAGACTCAACCAAAGACCAGTGTTGAGCCCTGCCTAACTCAGTTCACTCCTCCATCCAACCATGACGCACCCCCACTGCCCCCAAATCACCCTCTATTAACTTTCCAGAATTTCTTAACCTCAAACAATGCCTCACCATCATTCCCCAAATACCTCAATATGTAAACTAACCTTAAATCCACAGAAAGAACCACAGTCCATCATCTCTGTCAGCTGTCAGATACATCCATCTACAAATCTTGCCACAGTGACACCATTCCAGAAATTCAGCAGGATCTCCAGTCACTCCTCAAATCCTTAGGCCCATCCCAGAACCCCTCCATGGAGTCCACTTCTTTGCACACCCCTACCACTCCCCGCACTCCCACCTTCTACATGCTCCATTAAGCCCATAAACCCAACCAGCCAGAACACCCCATTCCATGCAGTTACTGTGACCCCACTGAGGGAATCTCTGCTCTCATAAACCAACACCTCAACCTATTACTCAGAACCTACCCTTCTATATAAAAGATACCAACCATTTCCTCCACTGACTCTCCATACTTCCTGTTCCTTTACCACACGGTGCCCTGCCTGCCACTATTGATGCCAGCTCCCTTTATGCTAACATCCCCAAGGGCCAATGCCTTACTGTTATTGAAATTGAAACACTACCTTTCCCAATATACAAAGGGTTCAAGACCAACAACATCCTTCCTAGTCACCACAACCAACAATACCATCACCCACAATTACTTCTCACTTGGAGGCATTACCTACAAACTAATCCAGGGTACAGCTATGGGCACCCGCAAGGCACCATCCTATGCCAACCTATTCATGGGACATGTAGAGCTTCCTAAACACTAAGAATCCTAAACCCCTTCACCTGGTTACGGTTCATTGATGACATCTTTGCAATTTGGATTGAGGGTGAGAACACCCTATCCACATTCCTCCAGAACCTCAACAACTTCTCCCCCATTTGCTTCACCTGGTCCTAATCATCCCAACAAGCCACCTTCCTGGATGCTGACCACCTCAAAGATGGCTACATCAGTTCCTCCATACAGATCAGACCTACTAACCACCAGCAATACCTTCACTTCTACAGCTGCCACCCGTTTCGTAAAAGGGAGTCCCTTCCATACAGACTAGCCACCCATGGTTGTCACACCTGCAGTGAGGAGTTGTTCCTCTCGAAACATACCAAGGGTCTCACTACAGCCTTCACAAACCGTAAATATCCTCCCAACTTTGTACAAAAAAAATCTCCCGTGCCTTATCTTTCCAGTCTCAAAGTACCTCAGAAAGTCCCACCATCTGGCCACCGAGGAGCATTCCCCTCATAACTCTGTACCATCCAGGACTGGAGCAACTGAATTACATTCTCTGTCCAGGGTTTCGACTACCTCTCATTGTGCCCTGAAGTGAGAAATGCCCTTCCCATTATCCTTCACACCCCTCCTAAACAATGGTATTCCGCTGTCCACTGAACCTAGACAACATACTCATCCATCCCTACACATCCCCTCACCCCAATCCCTTACATCATGGCTCATACCCCCGTAATAGACCTAGATGCAAGACCTGTCCTATACATCCTCCTACTACCACCTACTCCAGTCTGCTCACAAACATTACCTATCCCATAAATGGCAGGGCTACCTGTAAAACCAGTCATGTGATCTACAAGCAAAGCTGCAACCACTGTGTTGTATTCTATGCAGATGCAACAGCCAACAAGCTGTCTATCCACATGAATGGCCATCAAAAAATTGTGGCCAAGTAACAAGTGGATCACCCTGTTGCTGAGCACGCTGCCAGACATGACATCCTTCATTTCAGTGACTGATTCAGAGCCTGTGCCATATGGGTCCTTTCCACCAACACCAGCTTTTCTGAATTGCACATGTGGGGCTTTCCCTACAGTATATCTTATTTTCCCATAACTCTCCCACCCTCAACCTTTGTTAGTCATTGTCCTCTCTCATCCAGCCCCTTCTCTGTTCCCATTCCAGCACTATTCAGCCCTCCATTGTACCCAGTCTTTTTACTTCTCTCCTTTTCTGCTATCACTCCCCCCACCCCTCCGCTGTCCTCCGTCTAACCTCCCGAGTGCACGTAGCTGCCCTAACCTCTTTCCACCTCGCCCTCGCCCCTACAGACTCCCCAACTACACGTCACTGTCTGCCCCCTCTATTCTATTATCCCTCCCCCTCCCTGCTCCAGCCTCCTCCTTATTCCCACACAGTTGCCACTCCTAACATGCACTGGTGCTGCTGCTCACTGTGTAGCCTCAGTTGCCTGAGACTGCAGTCATGTGTGTGTGAGTTGCATTTGCATGAGAGTGTATGCATGTGTTTGTTGTCTAATTTTGACAAAGGCCTTACTGGCCGAAACCTTTATTTGTAACAATCTTTTTGTTGTGCCTATCTGTGATTCATCACCTCCACTTTATGGTGAGTAGCAACTTTCCCTTTCACAATATTGAGCCATTTATCTTTTTTACATTTGTGAGCAGCTGCAGACAACATTTGAAGGAGTGTGTGAAGATTGCTAATGTGTTCTTCAGGAGTGCAACCTGAAATGACGATGTTATCCAAACAATTTGAGCAAATAGGAACTTTTGCAGTCAACTGCTCCAGAAATTTCTGAAATATGGCAGATGTGGAAGCACTGCCAAACGGTAATCACAAAAATTTGAAGAGACCCAGAGTACTGTTAACAACAAAGACCTGTTGTGACCGCTCATCCGGAGGAATTAGCAAGTAAGCATCACGCTAATCAGTTTTGGAAAAGTACTGACTGGCAACCAATTTATCAATCAATTCTTCCAGGCATGACAAGGGATGACTGTCAATGACTGTTTGAGGATCAACAGTTTTCTTAAAACTGGTGCACAAGGGACACTCACTGACTGTCTGTAATGGGTGCTATGACCTTACTGGCTTGCAAAGCAGTAGGTTCCAGAGCCACCTGTTCTCAAAGAGCCCGAGGGACAGAACAAGCTCTAACAAAAGATAATTGTGCATTGTCCTTCGTTGTGACATGGGCAGCAAAATTACTGGCGTTGCCTGAAACCTCAGAAAACAAAACCTGAAAGCCTGGTCATAACTTAACAACACTGTCTTGAGTATCAAAGAAAGAAACAGAAAGTATATTGTCCTGAATGCTTAACCCATAGAAATCAAAAGAGTCTAGAGCAAAAATATTAGCACAGTCTTGGGAGGAAAGTACTGTGTATGTCACTGTTGTACTTTATTTCTTTGTTGATGGTCCTCGGTGTCAACGTACTGTATTGTGATACTGGCTGAAAAATGGGGGATGGAATTTCAAGATTGACTACTGTAAATAATCTAGTCGATAGGTGCACAGTTGCATTGCACAGTACTTTACTTTCACTGTTCACAACCCCCCAATATTCACAGCTAATATGGCCAGTGCATTATTGCTTAACTTTTGATAAGCCTCATTAATAGTTTTCAGGCATAAATCAGCATACTGCTACAATAGTTTGCTGTTGAATATCTGTGAGCAGAAAAAACCTAACCACACAATTCTTACAGAATAATACAGTATGTTCCAAACAGACACTGTCATTGTTTTAACACATGGCCTAATTATGTTATACTTATTTCACTGTTAAGTTGATGCATTGTTGTTGTTCTAACCAGCACAGATTCCTCATCTGAAAATCGGCTGTGGACTGACTGACTTGAGACCAAAAATTGGGCCTTTATATATCATTAGAATAATAGGCACTCAGATTATACATTGTTCAATGTTTAAGTTACAGAAATTGCAACTGAAATGTACCTCATTCAGTTAACTAAATATATAGAAAAATTCCGTCTTTTTAACAGTTTCTTCTACTGTAAGGGTTAAGCCGTACTATTTGTTTAAATCATGAAATTAACAGATATAGTTATGCAAACATTACTTTTGATGAAACTGGAAATTACTTTGGAATTAATTAAGGGCTGGCTTTGCTAACATGTTTTTGAAGACTTTAAGCATCCTAGTGATTATTTTTCCACATGCTTATAATTATTACAGAATTTGTATTTGTTTGCTAGTCAACAATAGAATTCAAGTCACGGAACAGTTACTGATCTCACCCAATAACAAAAGATATTAACTAGGAATAGTCAAAATAAATTAGAAAATCAATTACATACATAAAGCTAAGCACAAAATTAGATCTGGTGGTATAATCTTTAAGACTGAGGGTCAATGTTTCTCTTTTATGAAAAAGCAGATTATACTCATGTATGTTAATGGTAATTAGTCAGACATGAGAAAATGAATTTTATGGAGGCAGAGGGCAAAACAAGAGGGAAGTAAAAATATTCCAGCTTGCTTCGTCACAATGTTTTTGTCAAATTTTGGAATTTTGTAGGAAGGCAGCAAAAGCCTAAGACAGGAATGTCTTGAGTGTTATACACCATCAGTATATGGTGCAATGTGCACAATTATGTTTACCAAGCCCACCTGCTTAGCTGGGGGGGGGGGGGGGGGGGGTGTAACATGGGAGCGGGCCCAGGTTCGATTCTTGGCCAGGTTGGATATTTTCTCCGCTTTGGGACTGGGTATTGTGCTGTCCTCATCATCCTTTCATCCTCTTCACAGGCACGCAAGTTGCCCAATGTGGCATTGACTGAAATAAGACTTGCACTTTGTGGCCGAACTTCCCCAGATGGGGTCTCCCAGCCAACAATGCCATATGCTCATTTCCATTTTTTTATGTTTGCCAAGTTATTTGTAATTACTATAGTTGAACAAAGTCACTGAAGCTCCAGTGTCATGTTGCAAATGGACTGATCATCCAACAATAGTAAAAGACACAAAAAATTTGTTGTCCTCACATAGTGCTGCAGATGAGTTGGAACCCTTTTCTGAAAGGCTATTACACTGTTGTTTTGCACTGCACTGCACACTCTTTGTGTTTTAGATTTGTGTGAAGGAGTAGCAGAAGGGGGTACCTTATGCTTTCTCTAAACACACAGGCTGTACACGTCCTCGTGTGCTGCAAAAAGAGCTGGTTGCTTCCTGTGAGGGACAAGATCGGTGATCATGTGCAGTATTACAGCAACAGCATGACTTTACCATGTGATGGATGTGACACATGTTGATGTTAGCCTTGTAACTGTGGCTGGCTGGGATGCTGTTTACGATCCACCAATGAGGTCTGTTTGTCGTAGCTATCAACAGAACAAACAGCCACTACCTGAAAGCTGTCTGCTGTGCTTTTTCAGGAATCATAACAGTTAAGAATCTACAGAACATTTTGCAAGGAAGGGTCCACATATTTAGGAATCTGTTTCCAAATTTGAGAGTCTGCTACATTGTGATGGCATCGTGAGCCATTGCATCATCGCAGTATTTGCCACAGTCACATTTGGATCTACACTGTCTAGTAAGACCTTGCAATCAGTCACTCACTGATGGTATGTTTGTCCTTGTTGCTTACATGACCTAAAGAACTTGTAATGGGCAGCCAACACTTGAATCCTGTCCCCACAATACTTTCGAAGTGCCTGCAATAGGTCCTCATAGTCTACCAACTCAGGCCATTATGTAGGAGACAACTTTGCGCACAGGTGGTAAACAGTCATGCCTGCAGTGGCCAAGAAATAAGAATGTTCATCAGTATGTTGTACTTGATGTGCTGTGATGTGAATTTTGTATTGTGCAAGGTACTCTGCCCAGTCTTCCTTCACTTCATCAACTCATGAAATGGTCACACACACACACAGGTAGTGGAGATGCTGGCACTACTGTTGGATCTGGCATCTTATCTGAAGTCATCTGCACCATCATGAAGCGATTCATCACCTCAAGCAGTTGTGCCATTTGTTGAGTCTGAAACTGAATAAACTGAGTCAGATTAACTACAGGCAACACAGCAGGCAATTGTGGCTTAGTAGCATTAGTAATTAAGCAATGCACACAATAACAAAACGAGTAAGCAGTGCACAAAGACAAACAGTAAAAATAGCACAGAGACAGCAAAAAGGGCTGCAAGCACAGCAGGCTTGGAACATAGAATGTAAAGAGCGCAAGCAAAGCAAACACAGGGTAAACAAGAACAGCAAAAGCCAAGAAATGGAAGAAAGGAGTTTGAAGACAGCCACATGTAGGTAGTAGTACTTATTGCCAATGTTTGTTGTGTATGACTTCATACGAAACAATAAGGAGAGGTGGGCTACAGAGCAGTGTGGCAACTGTCATCATAGGAAAGCTGGACAGGAACAGAAATGATTAGTGAACAAGTTAACACAATAAACAGAAGACTTACTTAACTAGTATTTCTCCAAGCATACAAAGATTCATTACAAATAATGCAGCAAGACACAGAGTGCAGCTATCTCAATGTCAGCTAGAATGAGGCTTGCTGTAGTAAATCACAAATGAAGGGAGTTGGAGACTTGACTTGTAGTGAAGTGGCTCCAGGTGCAAATGGGGTGAGCGGCTGCCACCTGCCATACTATATTGTGGCAGCAGAGGGCACTCGTAGTACAGAGCTGCTGGGGCTGCATTTACTGCACGACTGCTGTTGGCATCAGATGGAAACTTTCCATTCCATTACCAACCGTGATATGCTTTGGGGTGGTATCAATATGTGATACCACAATAACATGTAATTTTACATGCATTAGCAGTGTCAGCAAAGTACAAATACAGCATTTTTTTTTTTTTCCGTACACTAAAATTGAAGTACTGACAATCATAAGGGCCTAAAGTACACTGTCATCAATTTTCAATTATAACATATATGTATTCTCTTGACATATGTGGATCTTATGGGGAACTAGTTTTATCTGTGCTGAATGCCTACATTGTATACATGAATATTCATGAAAAGCTGTCTCATTGACTTTTTCTATATTCTCTGGGCCCAAAGCACAAAGCATGATTTTGTTGCTCTGCATTGCTCACTTGTTATCTCTGATTGCCAACATAACTTAGTGTCTACGTCATCCATCAAGTAGTACTTTGTGATAAGAAGCAGATTGGTAATACAGCTTGTTTTGGGTAGCAGATGAAGATGGAGGTTAAAGTTTGTAATAATGAAATGGTGCAAAATAAGGTAAAAAATATGTAAGAGATGAAAAGGAATGGCAAAAAATTCAGAGAGCAGAAAAGGAACGGGTAACATAGATATTCATAGCTGGTCAGACAGTGTTGCCTTCATATGTGTGTGGAGTGATAATGTAGCATTGTGAGGGAGTGATGAAACACCATCCTATTTATTTTAAGTAATGAAGGAAATTGCATGTGCAAAAAAGAAAGTTCTTAACGCATTCGTTTTCATGCCCTGAGCAAAATAAATACGTCACTTTTGCTTCATTCATCTTGCATTAATCCAGTCTAAACAATTTGAGGAGTGAACTTACAAATTTTATTTCCCTGCCACACTTTTCTGCCATTTGCTGATGTCTTCAGTCAAATAAAAAAAGTAGGGGAAAACGACTTCAGTTTTCTTACCCAAAGGTTGATGTCACTTTGTGCAGAAAGAAAGCCAGGCTAAACCTTTTGTATGCTGTAAAATGGTTGCTGAGAATCTCAGAAGATTACCAAAACCAAAATTTGATGTGCAGAGTGCAGCACAGGAAGTTACTTTTCTAAAAAATCGTAAAACAAAAAAGAGTTGAAGATATCAGCTTAATTTCATTTATTTGCACAGAGGTACATTTAAAGTTTTATTTGAATAGGTTTTAAAAATTATATCTTGAAGGTGGCCTCCATTGTGTTAAATGCATTTGGAGAGTCGAAATTGGAAGTTTAGGTCTGTGTTCTCCAGCGTGTCTCTGTCTATGTTAACAATATCAGCAGGCAAAATTTTATTGATTGGCGACTCCATGTTGTCTTGTGCACTACGACCAGATAACAGGTATACTTGAAAAAAGAGACAGCATTGGTCGTATATTTTTTTACTATCACAAAATCGATTTTCTGTCACTGAGTGACCATCTTCAGTGCTATATTGTATAACTTAAATTAGGATGCAATGTTGTCACTAAGCTTACGGCAATCACATAGACTCTATGTGACTCATAGACTCTCACATAGAGTCTATGTGATTGCCGTAAGCTTAGTGACAACAGTGCATCCTAATTTAAGTTATACAATATAGCACTGAAGATGGTCACTCAGTGACAGAAAATCGATTTTGCGATAGTAAAAAAATATACGACCAATGCTGTCTCTTTTTTCAAGAATATCAGCAGGAATATTGTTTTGCAGTCCACCCAGGGTCCATGGATGATTGATATACACCAAGGGTTTAAGGCAGCCTCATAAGAAAAATTTGCAGGGGGCTAAATCTGGTGAGTGTGCTGACCACTGAAGATTAGCTCTCAAAGGGATGAGATGGTCGTGGAAGTGTTCACACAAGAGAGTTGTTGACACTTGTGCTGTGTGAGCCATGGCACCATCTTGTTGGAACCAGACATTCCTCACATCCACTTCTTCAAGCTTAGGAAGAAAACACTAATCAGTCATCTGTACATAACACTCAGAAATGACTGTAACTGCCCTCTCACTCTCTTTGAAAAATCATGAGCCAGTAACACCAGTTTTGGATGCTACACACCAAACAGTCACACATTCTGTATTATGGGCTGCTCCTGAAGTTCTCAGGAATTTGTGCCACTCCATTGTCACATGTTTTGTTTATTCACGCATCCAGACAAATGAAAACATGCCTCATCACTGAAGAACACAAGGGCATCATGAAGAGGATTTCTGATCCAAAGATCACGCGCATTTTGTCATGAAACAAAGTCACAAGGGTTAAGTGTATCCACTACTGCCAGTTTGTAAAAATGAAATTTCAAGTCTTCATGATGAATTCATATCACTGTGTGACCAGAAATTGCATGAGCAGATACACATTTGCATTCAGATTGCTTGGGGGAATTCAGAATCACCAGCCTTACTTTCTCAGCATTTTCTGTGGTCCTGTTTCTTTTTCGGCACACTACAAGTTTCCATAAATGTGACCACTCATATAACATTTGATTTTCGATCAGGAACATGACCTGCAGGGGTGATGTTAAACTGTTCCCTGAATACACGTTGGGTAGTGATGACTGTACAACCATTGGATAAATAAGTTACCATGCCAAACACGCACTCCTCTCTCATACACTACATGATTGCTACTAAACTAACCTTACAATAACTGTTAGGTGCTCCCCTTTTGATTGTGCTGAACCCCACACAACAATCAGTAATGGGTGCAGTGTGGCACATGTTTCAAATAAGGAAGTTCATGCCCCACACCCTGTACTTAGTAACAATGTATTTTTCAGATATTTTGCAGTGATGAAGTTTTCAACAGGTTACTCGGAACTGTTGTTTAAAGTAGTATATTCTTCACTAGAGTCTTGTGAGACCACCATTTTCTGAAAGTCAATTTGAGGGAGAACACAGTTTGTCATCTTACCATAGTTTGTAGAAGCTTAAAAAATCTAGTGCCCAACATGAAGGTGGAAAGAAAATATCAATCCTGAAACACAAAGATTTAATAAAACTACTTTATTTCAAGCTTGAAGTGGACAGGCAGTTTTATCTGAACCTCAAGCCACAGTATGTGCCTAATGAAAAGCACGATAACAAGGATCATAAAGTGTTGAAATATGTCATAATTTTGTGTGGAGTGCATTTAATATCTGTTCTTTATGTTCTGACCCTATTCTCACATTAATTACAAACTTAAAAATTGTCAAAAAGGCATTATTGTCACTTGCCTATTCATAAAAATTTTGCCAATTAACATTAATATTAATATTAATAATAATAATCCTAAATTTTAATTAAAGTTTCACAACATAAAGGCATACATTAATTTTACATGGAAAATTGTTAAGATTATTTATTTACGACTAGCTAACAGTTTCATTACATACTCGAACACCAACATATAAAAGACATAGAGGTAAAACACAGTTTTATGCAGCACAGATTCAACTTGTCTTACATGCCAAAGGTATAAAGCATAACAGATATGACGAACTTCATAATTTTCATTTCCAATTGTAACACTTCCTCCATATAAGAAATATGAAAAAAACACTAAATGTCCAAAGTGGATGTTGCAATGTCTTTTGTAATTGACTGGTCCATGATACAGCCCCATGGGAGAGTGTTGTGTCAACAACTGTTGTTGAACGCCTCATGTCCTTGTCACCAGCATAATCAGCATCACTGGAGACTTTTAAACAAACTGCATTGTTCTTGTAAATAATTCCACAAGTCATCGTATTCTTCAGGTATCTAAAAATTCTTGTCACTCGATTCCAGTCTTCAACTCAGCATCTCTGTTGTGTGGTGAGTAGCAACTATCATTTTCATAATATATACAGAACTCAAGTCTATCAGGAAACAAATTCACAAATTCACCTTTCTTACCCATGGCAGTATGTTTTCTCTATGGGTGGTATTATTGGTGTGACATGACTGTTTCCTGTAGATTATGAGGAATAATTATTCATGGCCAGAAAAACATCAATCTGCATGACTAACAGTAAAAATCTCATTAGAAAAGTCAATAGTAATATTATCTAAGCAGGCTTCTTTATGAGTGGCACTTTTTTTGTATAGAATAAATTTAATTTTTGAAAAAGATTTCTACAGTTCCATTTGGATAACTATAAAGCCTTAGAACTACCATATTCTGGTCTATCAACTTTATGCAGCTGAATTCACTAATTTGGAACACATTTGGATTACATCAACTTTTGTGAATCTGAGACTATCTTTGACAAAAATTGCAACTCTACCATTTTTTCTGTTTTCTATATATAATGCTTGCAACAACATATACTTGAGGAACAAATATGCCATTTCAGATTCAGTTAGCTAGTATTCTGATGTACAAACCACGTCTACTTTTTACTGCTGCAGTAATGTGCTGATTCTGTATCTTATTCCGAATGCTGGATGTACTGATTTGTAGTATAGTAAGTACTTTATATCTGTTAGTAGTTGGACCTACTCAGCAAGATGTAATTTCCTTCAACACATTAATAGTCCTATTCCTTGTGAAGAATGGAGACTTCTTATCATTCTGACACAATACCATAAAAATTGCTCATCCTGTAATGCAACTCTTCTTGGTCTCATTTGCATTATCTGGATGCTTGCTGCTGCTGTTTCAGATGATAATTTCATTATGCTTCTTCTGGACTTCAGGTTCATTCTCTGGATACTTTCTGGTGCTGTTGTTGTTCATTTTCCTGTGGAGCTTTTGCTCTCAGATGTAATGACGTCTTCTGTTGCTGGGATAGATGCAGTGGCACACAGACATGATCCTGGATGTTTCATTTGTAGGTTTCTTGCTTCCTCTGAAGCTGCTGATGTTTCTGTTGTCAGTACTACTTTGTAGTTGTAAAGCTGCCCTGAGATTTTGCTTCTTCTTTCACTTCTGTAGTCATTGTGACTGTACCTTCCACTGATGCTGTTGGGGATGACACAGCTATTCTCACCATTGACGTCAATTTAGGTGCCTCTGTCCTTATTTCTCCTGAATTTTACACTGACATATTTTGTTCTGATTTCATTTTTGCTGGTAATGGGATCATGATGTTCTTCATACCAGTTGCATCCTTTATCTTTGCCAAGATTTCTATCTCACGTTTCTTCCCTCTGACATTTCTATGGAGACCATGTCTTCTGGCATATTCCCTGAGATCACTGTTCATGTCTACATAAGTAGCATTTGAGATGCTTCTACATATCTTCTTCATGAACTTTCCTTTTGTGGCTGTTAACTCAGTGTTTTCATGTCAATTTTTAATTAACTCATCTTTGTTAAAGGCTAATGATGTAAAAGTTTATGAGTGGTGATTTAAGTCTTTGACTCCTTGAGTGTCCTTGTTGTAGGCTGGCTTGCATTGTGATAGTAATGAAGAGTGCCACCTGGTTCAGAAAAAATAGAGTATCAATAGTATGCTGTCAAATCCTGGTGTTGGAGAGATATCATCAAACCACTTTCAGACTATTTCTTTTCCATTAGATATCAGAATAGTGTGCAGGAAAAACATACACTTAAGTCTTTCCATACAAGCTCCAATTTCTTTTAATTTTTATTGTGATCATTTCTCCCTATGTTAGTTGGCATCAATAAAAATTTTTCACATTCACAAGAGAAAGTTAGAGTTTGAAATTTCATTGTTTATTTATTCGTATTATAGGCAACATTACTCACTTCATTTCAGTTTTCATTACTTTGGCCAGAAAGGCTATATGCTGGTGCTGTACAAAGATCTAGTGCATTTTCTCTGGGTTGTTTTTTCCCTCCTCACAGAAATTTCATTATTATTGAATCAGAAAGGTAGGTAGTTTGCACAATATGTATCAGATATCTTCTATATGTGATATTAGCTTTGGATAATACACAAACATTCAAATACTGCAAATACTGACATAATACCGGGTAATCAAAAAGTTAGTATAAATTTGAAAACTGAATAAATCATGGAATGATGTAGATAGAGAGGTACAAATTGACACACATGCTTAGAATGACAAGGGGGTGTTATTAGAACAAAAAAAAATACAAAAGTCCAAAAAATGTCTGGCAGATGGCACTTCATTTGATCAGAATAGCAATAATTAGCATAACAAAGTAAGACAAAGCAAAGATGATGTTCCTTACAGGAAATGCTTAATATGTCCACCATCATTCCTCAACAGTAGCTGTAGTCGAGGAATAATGTTGTGAACAGCACTGTAAAGCATGTCCGAAGTTATGGTGAGGCACTGGCGTCGGATGTTGTCTTTCAGCATCCCTAGAGATGTCGGTCAATCACGATACACTTGTGACTTTAGGTAACCCCAAAGCCAATAATTGCACGGACAGAGGTCTGGGGACCTGGGAGGCCAAGCATGACAAAAGTGGCGGCTGAGCACACAATCATCACCACATGACGCGTGCAAGAGATCTTTCACACATCTAGCAATATAGGGTGGAGCGCCATCCTGCATGAACATCGTATGTTCCAGCGGGTGTTTATCAGCCAGGCTGGGGATGATACAATTCTGTAACATATCGGCTTTCCTCTCACCCATCACGGTAGCAGCTACAAAACCAGAATCACGCTTTTCCTCGAAGAGAAAAGGCCCGATAACGGTAGATGTGGTAATTCCAACCCATACCATGACTTTCTCGTCATGCAGTGGAGTTTCCTGACAGTTCTAGGATTTTCAGTAGCCCAAATTCTGCAGCTGTGGGCATTGACAGACTCTCGGAGCATGAAATGAGCTTCGTCGATCCACAACACGTTACTCAACCAATCGTCATGTTCCGCCATCTTTTGAAGCACCCACACTGCAAATGCCCTCCACTTCACTAAATTGCTAGGTAACAATTCATGATGCTGATGGATTTTGTACAGATAGCATTGGAGGGTACACCTAAGTGCCAACCAAACAATGATATCAGAACACATATGGAATGCCAGTGCAACGTGTGACTGCACGAGCGCTGACTTCCCCATTCATAGACGAATCAGCTACAGTCTCCATTTCTTCCTCAACTGTCTCAGCAGCATTATGCCTTGTGCTCAGTCGGCCACTACAGGGTCTATCGTCTAAACAACCCGTGGCTTCGATCTTCGAAATCATTCTCGCCACAGCTGCATTTGTCAATGGACATTTACCCGTTTGAATCCCCTTCTTATGGTGATAGGATCATAACACTGAACTAGCACATTCCCCATTCTGATAATACAGCTTCACTAAAAGTGCCTTTTCAGGTAATGTCAACATGCTGCGACTGCTGGTGCATCTGATTCTCTCTCTCATTACAGCTCCTTTTATACATGATTGTCATGCGCAGTCACTGACACTAACATTTTGCTGTCCAGTGCCATCTGTCGGACATTTTGTGAACTTTTTTTTTTCCAACTAAAACCCCATATTATTCCAAGAATGTGTGTCAATTTACCTCTCTATCTACATTATTCCGTGGTTTATTAAGTTTTCAAATTTATACTGACTTTTTGATCACCCGGTACATATTTATACACATGTGAATTGCAAATAACAAAACTGATCACATGATTCTTACAACCTGTAGGCAGCATGTAACAAGATAAATAAAATAAATTTCATGCTCCCACACTTAATTCCTTACATGAACACGTTTTCTCTGCATATAAAAATATTGTTTTTAAAAATTAGCATCTTCTATGAGCCCACACCAGTTACTACTTCTGTCTTTCTTCAAGGAACCCATCAGTACAGTTTATACAGAATGCCTCACAAAGGAATGTCTAACCAGATGTATTGACACTACTAGGTGTAGAATAGGTAAATAATAAGAACAACAGGGAGCTAAATGTTTGGATAACAAAAAATTAATGTTCTGTAGAGTGTTCAAAAGCATTTTGTGTTCTTATAGCTTGGGTGTAATGTTATTATGCGATGACGGATGTATCACTCAAGGCCACAAGAATGGTTTACATGTGTGTTGAGGATTACAGCATTGCAAATTAACTTGTTTGAATTGAGCCTAGAAATTGTTGTTGGATTAGATCTTAAGCAGACAGGCTTTTGGGGTTATAGACATTAAATAATCCATATAAGTGGACCTATGTACCTACAAGAACAGTTATCAAAAGAAAGAAATGTTAGCGAAGGCAGAATCAGTTCAAATATAGGATTAGGGGGTAGAACTCTAGATAAGAGAGAAAAGTAAATAAGATGGATAGGAAAGATGTAGATATGAGCAAATGAGAAGGGGAAGTATGCATTCACCCATATGGGGAAGGCACTACTTGCTACATAGTGTGTTCACCAAAGAACAGTGAACCCTCTACCTAATTACTTCATTTACTTGCAGAAGCTTTCTCAATGCTGCTTGCAAAGTAATGGGCTCCCAATTTCAGAAGAGATTCAAGGTAGAATAGCTGCAATTTTATAAATTTTGTAGATTGGAAATATGGTTTCAATTCAGTAATGTTTTCCAGATCAAATATTTTATTAAATTTAGGATATGCTAGTACATAAGCATTGTCATGGAAAACTAGTCTTGCCTTAAATGGGCATTGGTCCTCATTGAAAAATTTACTGATCTCTTCATTTACTCTACTGGATCATTCTTTTCTTTTGACAAGTACTAAATCCTCTATTTTGATAGTAGTTGGTTTTGTTTTATTGTCATGTCTCCTTTTCTTTTCTGGAGACCTTTCTTCAACATTTCTTTTTAGGGTCTAATTTTCTCATCCTTTGTTAATTCACTCATAGTTGTAAACCCAAGTTTTTTCCCCAATAATGATGGTAAGTTTTTTGCCAAACATTAACTCACAAGTAGCAAAACTAGTAGGCTCATCCTATTAGCTATTTTTATGTTCTCAAAATTTGTTTATATGACTGGCCCAGGCTGTGTTCTTTTTGCTACAATATGTGTGACACAGTCTATTAATCTCTTTCATTACCCTTTGTCTGATACCTCTGTGCAAAAAATAAGTGGAAATTTGTGTGTGTTAGTTTTGTCATCCCCATATATTGCAAAAAAAAAGTTTTGGAAATGAACTGAAGCTAAATTTCTAATTTTCCTACAACTGTTTTTTGTTAACCTTATTTATTTGGCAAAGTTTTACATATTTCAAAAATTGTTCTCACTACAAAAATGTGTTTGCACCCCTTAGTAGAAGCAGGTATTAGTCCTAGAAAATCTCAAATGTGCTATTCCATTTTCAAAGAAAGAAGCTGCATGGAAAGAGATAGAGAAATGCTAGAATGGGGACTAATTGGAGGTCTAACAGTAGATATAACAATCTGTTAATGGTAGTTGTCAAAAAGAATGGAATGTCAGAGTGTTTTTAAGGGAAAGTGATAGACCTGTCAATATTGATGAAATTGTACAAATATACCTGTGGGTATTGAAACTCTGGCATAGCTAAAGAGATCAGGTCCTCTACTCTACAGCTAGTTTACAGCAATATTTTGTGGTCTCTTTTGGATTAAATTTTTTTGTTAATGTATTCACCTAAGCTGTAGACAAATTCTTGGGTAATAAGTTGCTTAATAAAGTAACAGTTTATGTAGATGACAGTTTGGTCACTAGTTCTGACTGGCAGGAGGAATGTAGGGTTTTAGATCAAGTACTGAAAGTTATTCGAGAAGGGGGCATGAAGGTAAAGCTGAGTAAATGTGAATTCGTAAGAAAGAAAACATCTTTTTTAGACCACCTAATTAATGAAAGGATAATATAAGGTACCTTCTTCTGGTAGAGGCAATGGCCTTGCCACAGTGGATACACCGGTTCCCGTGAGATCACCGAAGTTAAGCGCTGTCGGGCGTGGCCAGCTCTTGGATGGGTGACCATCCAGCCGCCATGCGCTGTTGCCAATTTCCGGGGTGCACTCAGCCTCGTGATGCCAATTGAGAAGCTACTCGACCGAATAGTAGCGGCTCCGGTCAAAGAAAATCATCACAACGACCGGGAGAGCGGTGTGCTGACCACATGCCCCTCCTATCCGCGTCCTCACCTGAGGATGACACGGCGGTCGGATGGTCCCAATGGGCCACTTGTGGCCTGAAGATGGAGTGCTTCTGGCAGAAGGGTTGAAGGGGAAGGAAGATGGGTGAAGGAAAAGGACTGGAGAGGTTTAGAAAAAGGGTAGAGCTCAAAGAGACACTCAGGGGAGACTTACTGAATGGAGTGAAAACGAAAAATGTCTTTCTTTCTTATCTCGTCTGGTAAGTCTCTCATGACTCAGGGTTCTATATGACTTTTCCAAACTTTACACTTTTCCTAAACCTCTCCAGTCCTTTTCCTTCACTTCTCTTCCTTCCCTGTCAACCCTTCTGCCAGAAGAAGGAGCTACTAGCTCCAACAGTTTGCATGTGTAAAACCTTTTTTTTATATGTGTGTTCTCCTACCACCACTTGGTGGGTAGATTTTTTGTCTATCAAGTTACCTTACACTGTCAAAAGTTGATTATTTGCATTGTTATAATTAATAAAATGGGAATACAGCATGATCCAGCAAAACTGGAAGCAGCCAAACACTTCCCTACATCTAAAACTAGAAAACAGCTTAAAGCAATGTTTGAATTATTTAAATATTATGGAAAATTTCCTGCGATATAACAATCCATGTTTGAGTAAGGAAATGAAATATACTGTACAGAACTGGACAACAGAGTGTGAAGAGACTTTTCAGATGTTTAAGGGAGAAATAGTTAACAGTAAGTTGTAAAACCTAGACTTTTCTTTGTTTTTGCATGAACTTTGATTCAAATTTTTGTGTTTTGGATGTTGGAATATTTCAGTTAATAGAAAAAAAATGAAAGAGTGGTTCATAGAACCATATCTTTTGCAGCAGAACTTAACATTACCTTGAGAAAAAATAAATGTATCAAAACTGGAAGCACTGGCCATAGTTTTTGGTTTCCAAGAATTTGAAGGATATATATTTTGTTACAACATAAACCTATAGTTTACACAGACCACAAAGCTTTCCTTCCCCCCCCCCCCCCTCCCTCCCCCCCAGTAGTGCAGACAAAACACCCTTATTGGTCACATGGGCTTTGTATTTGCAACAGTTTGATCTGTAGATACATAAAATGGAAGAACATAATAAATGATGGTCTTTCTAGAATGCCTGTAGTGAAAAGAAATGATGATGGTCAGGATATAAATGCGGGTCAAATAAGTCAGCTGAAATATGAGAACTCAATTAGACACATTTAAAGTACATGAAGGGTACAAAATGATGGTAAAAACCTTAAATTAATTTCCAAATATTCTAATTCTGATAGTTATACAAAAGTAAAATGCTGTTACGTTATCCACAAGGGTTTATTATTCAGGAGAAAGACAGCAGATAAACAAGACTGGAAGTTATTTTTCCCTGAGTAACAGATGTACCAATTAATTTACTATCTACATGAGAGTGATGGGACTAGCAAAATAGTGGCTAAGATTCACAGAGTAGTAATATTCAATAATTTGTCAAGAGGAGTCAATAAAAGATTAGCTAGAAGTGATAAATGTGCATGAGTAAAGACCACTGCAGTACCATCAAAACATTTAATACCGTCTGTCTTTTCCAGTGTGCCAAAGGAATTAATTGGTATAGACTTGCTGAGACCATTACTTGCTGTTACCAGGAAGAGGGAACGTATTTTTGTAGCACTGGACACTTTCTAAAAGCATGTAATACTTTACCAAATAAAGAAGGCTAAAACAGAAATCTTGTAGAAAAATTAGAAACAGATTGTTTTCACAATGAGGGGGTACCTAAACCACTTTTTTCAGACAAATGACTTCAGTTTATTTCTGAAAAGTTTTTCTGCAATGTAAGGGGATGTACAAAATTAACCACATAAAAATTTCCATTTATTTTTTTGCCCAGGGATATGAGTGAAAGGGTAAAGAAAGAGATGTGCCATACATATTACAGTAAAAAGCACACAGTTTGGGCCAATAATATAAAGAAAATTTTAGACTACAATAAACAGCTAATAGAATGAATCTCCTGGTTATGCTACTTGTGAGTTAATGTTTCGAAAAAAAAAAAAAACTACCAACATTATTGGGAAAGAAACTGAGTTCACAAGAGCATGCACAGCTGGTGCCCCTGCTCTGTTCAGAATGGTCGGTAGGTTCCTGGACGCATCAGCAGATGCGTTAACTGAAGATTCAGTTGTGAGACATGTTTATTTTTTACAATCCAGAAATCATCTTCTGTTCCTTGGGGCATGCTGTCACATCTGGGAGCTGCTGTGTTCCTGTGGCTGGACCTCTCAGACAATGCGGGAGTGTTCGGTCATTTCCGCAGCTTCTCTCACCTTCCCACACCACATTGTGGAGTTGTCAGATTCTGTGATGCCTGTCGCTATTATCCTACTAGGCACTGCATGTTGCAGTACTGTTGGTTGTCATGATGACCAACACTACAGGCCATCAGGTGATTACATTGTCATGATGTCATTCTGTTTGCCAATCCTGACCTGCCCTCTAGCTAGCTGATGGTGGTTTGGAGGCTGTGACATTACAGCAGCTTATGCCCCAGCTCATTGTCAAGTTGACAGTCTCCTGAATGGCTCATCAGCAGCAATTGTTGTTCCGGTCTTGAAAATGGCTCTTGACATCTCACAAAGATGGAGTCAGCCTCACCCGACAGCAGCAGAGAACTGGAATGATCTTGCACAAGCTGTTACCTAACAGTAATGAAAGTATTGAGTGGGAACAAGGTGAACACCATCAATCCTTCTGATCAAGTGACCAATTACCTGTCATCAGGTGTATTTGTTATTGTTGGGGGAGGGTTTCACTATTAGATGTCATTTGTAATTACTTAACCATTTTCCTTTATTCCTAGCCATCAACAGTCTTGCCCCTGCTACATTTGCTTAATGATTCATTTCGGTACATTAGCCCTCTTGACAAACCCAGAGCAAATAAAGTTGCGAAGTGAATCGTGCTTCTTGCATAATGTTACAGAGGCACACTGGGGCTCACCTATCTCTCTGCCTCTGTCATACACTTCCTCCTGAATCATTTGTAGTCACACACTACCTTGCTACTCGCAGTCACACACTGCCTTGCTAAGCTTGCAGTTTCTGCCAGCCTGCTCACCTGGCATACTCACTTAAGACACATGCCAAGGTTGTTGATACACTGGCCCTCCTGTGGACACAGTGCTTGGCCAGTGAACTTAGAAATGTTTTGTCTTCCCAAGCTGAGCTGTTCTGCTGTACCACAGTACAGTGAAAATTGCCTTATTTTTTGATTCAATAATAATGAAATTTCTGTGGGAAAAAAACAGAGAAAACTATAAGTATGAAAAGGCACTAGAAGTCTGTACAGCACCAGTATAGTATCTTTAAGGATAAAATTATGAAACTTAAACTGAAACAAGTAATGTTGCCTATAATAAGATTAACTGAACAATGAAATTTCAATCTAAAATTTTCTCCTGTGGATGTGAAAAATTTTATTCATATCAACCCACATAGGGAGAAATAATCATCAGAGTAAAATGTATGAGAAATCAGAGCTTTCCCAGAAAGACTTAAGTGTTTGATTTTCCTGCACGCTCTTTGAGTATCGAAGGGAAGAGAAAGAGTCTGAAAGTGGTTCAACAAAGGTTCTACTAGGCACGTAAGTGTGAATTGAAAGGTAGTCATTTAGATGTCGATGAAAAGAAGATTTGTTTTTGTATAGCCATTCAGAATTGAGTAAAGAAAATTGTGTTGTTTTAAAGTGAAGTATTGCCTGCAGTAATTAATATTTGGTCTGATACATCAGGAAGGTAAAGTTTTCTTGCTGTGAGGCATCATTCTTTAGACTCATTATCACAAGTAAAGCAAAGCAAGAATTTAGATATTTAATGATTATGTAAGGAAGAAGGATGTGTAAAGAAGCAACAAAACATAATGAGGTAAATGGGATAATGATGTGGCAGTGAACTGCCAAAATATGATGATGTAATGCAGCAACAAAGTATAATGAGGTTTTTGTAATGATGAATATGAGAGGTATTAAGTATTAAGTGAAGCAGCGATGATTAGGTGCCTTGTCTTTGTGGTAGTTTAATTTTTGTGAATACATTTCTTCAGTTGGCATGTCAGTAAGAAAGGAATTTAATGATTTAACAAACATTACTAGGTTATGAAATATGAATGTGTCCAAGGTATGATATTAACTGTAGTGAACATCTATGTGTATGATGGCCTACTTTGAGCAGTCCATATAAAATTATAATAGAAAATGTTGCAGGGGCAACCATCTGGATGATTGACTGATCTGGCCTTGTAACACTAGCCAAAATGGCCTTGCTGTTGTGGTACTGCGAATGGCTGAAAGCAAGGGGAAACTACAGCCGTAATTTTTCCCGAGAGCATCCAGCTTTACTGCATGGTTAAATGATGACGGCGTCCTCTTGGGTAAAATATTCCGGAGGTAAAATAGTCCCCCATTCGGATATCTGGGTGGGGACTACTCAAAAGGACGTTGTTATCAGGAGAAAGAAAACTGGCATTCTATGGATCGGAGCGTGGAATGTCAGATCCCTTAACCAGGCAGGTAGGTTAGAAAATTTAAAAAGGGAAATGGATAGGTTAAAGTTAGATATAATGGGAATTAGTGAAGTTCGATGGCAGGAGGTACAAGACTTCTGGTCAGGTGAATACAGGGTTATAAATACAAAATCAAATAGGGGTAATGCAGGAGTAGGTTTAATAATGAATAAAAAAATAGGAGTGCGGGTAAGCTACTACAAACAGCATAGTGAATGTATTATAGTGGCCAAGATAGACACGAAGCCCATGTCTACTACAGTAGTACAAGTTTATATGCCAACTAGCTCTGCAGATGCCGAAGAAATTGAAGAAATGTATGATGAGATAAAAGAAATTGTTCAGGTAGTGAAGGGAGATGAAAATTTAATAGTCATGGGAGACTGGAATTCGACAGTAGGAAAAGGGAGAGAAGGAAACGTAGTGGGTGAATATGGATTGTGGCTAAGAAATGAAAGAGGAATCCATCTGGTAGAATTTTGTACAGAGCACAACTTAATCATAATAGTTCAAGAATCAGAAAAGAAGGTTGTATACATGGAAGAATCCTGGAGATACTAAAAAGTATCAGATAGATTATATAATGGTAAGACAGAGATTTAGGAACCAGGTTTTAAATTGTAGGACATTTCCAGGGGCAGATGTGGATTCTGACCACAATCTATTGGTTATGAACTGTAGATTAAAACTCAAGAAATTGCGAAAAGGTGGGAATTTAAGGAGATGGGACCTGGATAAACTGACTAAACCAGAGGATGTACAGAGTTTCAGGGACAGCATATGGGAACAATTGACAGGAATGGGGGAAAGAAATACAGTAGAAGACGAATGGGTAGCTCTGAGGGATGAAGTAGTGAAGGCAGCAGAGGATCAAGTAGGTAAAAAGATGAGGGCTAGTAGAAATCTGTGGGTAACAGAAGAAATATTGAATTTAATTGATGAAAGGAGAAAATATAAAAATGCAGTAAATGAAGCAGGCAAAAAGGAATACAAACGTCTCAAAAATGAGATCAACAAGGAAGTGCAAAATGGCTAAGCAGGGATGGCTAGAGGACAAATGTAAAGATGTAGAGGCTTATCTCACTAGGGGTAAGATAGATACTGCCTACAGGAAAATTAAAGAGACCTTTGGAGATAAGAGAACCACTTGTATGAACATCAAGAGCTCAGATGGAAACCCAGTTCTAAGCAAAGAAGGGAAAGCAGAAAGGTGGAAGGAGTATATAGAGTGTCTATACAAGGGTGATGTACTTGAGGACAATATTATGAAAATGGAAGAGGATGTACATGAAGATGAAATGGGAGATACGATACTGCGTGAAGAGTTTGACAGAGCACTGAAAGACCTGAGTCGAAACAAGGCCCCCGGAGTAGACAACATTCCATTGGAACTACTGACGGCCTTGGGAGAGCCAGTCCTGACAAAACTCTACGATCTGGTGAGCAAGATGTATGAAACAGGTGAAATACCCTCAGACTTCAAGAAGAATATAATAATTCCGATCCCAAAGAAAGCAGGTGTTGACAGATGTGAAAATTACAGAACAATCAGTTTAATAAGCCACAGCTGCAAAATACTAACACGAATTCTTTACAGACGAATGGATAAACTAGTAGAAGCTGACCTCGGGGAAGATCAGTTTGGATTCTGTAGAAATACTGGAACATGTGAGGCTTATCTTAGAAGAAAGATTAAGGAAAGGCAAACCTACATTTCTAGCATTTGTAGACTTAGAGAAAGCTTTTGACAATGTTGATTGGAATACTCTCTTTCAAATTCTAAAGATGGCAGGGGTAAAATACAGGGAGCGAAAGGCTATTTACAACTTGTACAGAAACCAGATGGCAGTTATAAGAGTCGAGGGACATGAAAGGGAAGCAGTGGTTGGGAAGGGAGTAAGACAGGTTTGTAGCCTCTCCCCGATGTTATTCAATCTGTATATTGGGCAAGCAGTAAAGGAAACAAAAGAAAAATTCGGAGTAGGTATTACAATCCATGGAGAAGAAATAAAAACTTTGAGGTTCGCCGATGACATTGTAATTCTGTCAGAGACAGCAAAGGACTTGGAAGAGCAGTTGAACGGAATGGATGGTGTCTTGAAGGGAGGATATAAGATGAACATCAACAAAAGCAAAACGAGGATAATGGAATGTAGTCGAATTAAGTCGGGTGATGTTGAGGGTATTAGATTAGGAAATGAGACACTTAAAGTAGTAAAGGAGTTTTGCTATTTGGGGAGCAAAATAACTGATGATGGTCGAAGTAGAGAGGATATAAAATGTAGACTGGCAATGGCAAGGAAAGCGTTTCTGAAGAAGAGAAATTTGTTAACATCGAGTATAGATTTAATGTCGGGAAGTCATTTCTGAAAGTATTTGTATGGAGTGTAGCCATGTATGGAAGTGAAACATGGACGGTTAATAGTTTGGACAAGAAGAGAATAGAAGCTTTTGAAATGTGGTGCTGCAGAAGAATGCTGGAGATTAGATGGGTAGATCACATAACTAATGAGGAAGTATTGAATAGAATTGGGGAGAAGAGAAGTTTGTGGCACAACTTGACCAGAAGAAGGGATCACTTGGTAGGACATGTTCTGAGGCATCAAGGGATCACCAATTTAGTATTGGAGGGCAGCGTGGAGGGTAAAAATCATAGGGGGAGACCAAGAGATGAATACACTAAACAGATTCAGAAGGATGTAGGTTGCAGTAGGTAGTGGGAGATGAAGAAGCTTGCACAGGATAGAGTAGCATGGAGAGCTGCATCAATCCAGTCTCAGGACTGAAGACCACAACAACAACAACAAAATTATGGGTGTCAAACTCTGTTTTTTATGTATCCTTTGCCTCAACATATAATCAGCATAGACATTAAAAAGCACCAAAAACAAACTGCATCCTTGTTTCATAGCACATCCTCTAATTCTGTCATTTCCATTTTGTGTTTGCCTAATTTTTCCTTCACTCCTTGTGTTACAGTGGATTCTTCTAACTTTACAGTTGCTTCATAAGCTTTTGTCCAAAGCTTCTTATAGTAGTCTAATCAGTCCATGTTAATATTATCTTATTATATTTTGGATCCTGATTCAATGAGTATCGTTTTCTGTATCAGTTCTCACGTTTTTGTTTGCATCAGAAACTAAACCGATTTTGTGACACATTACAAGTTCCTAATCAGGGGCACATTATTTAGTTCATCTGAGTGCTTTGGTAGTTAGGTTTTTGAGTTTCTGTATATTAATCTAATTTATTAGACACAGTTTCTGTGTTTTCGTCAGCGTCTACAGTAGAGTTCTGCAGCTTGTGCCGATAGTTTGTTACCTGGGTAGTTTAGTTTACTATGGTCTTTAATATGAATAGGGACTGTGATTGTTGTGTGTAGATGCAACCCAAGTTGGTGACACTTCAGTGTCAGCTCCAGGCAGTGATGGCTTTGGTTACACAGCTTGAAGCTGCAGGGGATGGACACCACTGTTGTGGGCCGGCCATGGGTATCCAACAGACATACAGCACGTTGAGTCTTCCAATCAGTCCTCACCAGTAGCCAGCCCAGTTACTGCTCACACTGAGGTTGACCCCTCACCTATGATCAAGTGAGAGGTCACCCTAGGACATAGAAGGCAGCGAAAGACTTCCCAGTGGTCCACACGTAAGGCCTCCCCAGTTAGTCTGACAAACAGGTTCCAGGTGTGTCCGTGGCCGACACTGTCACTCAGCCAGATGCCATCACCTGTTCTGTTTTAGAGGAAACCTCTCAGCCTGCAAAATCTGGGCAATCACAGAGGGTGGGGTTATTGATAGTTGGGAGCTCCAACATTAGGCGCATTATGGGGCGCCTTAGGGACATGGTTGTAAAGAAGGGGAAGAAAGCTTATGTGTACTCCGTGTGCATACTGGGTGGAGTCATTCCAGATGTGGAAGGAGTCCTTCTGGATGCCATGAAGAGCACAGGGTGCAGCCAACTGCAGTTGGTGGCTCATGTCGGTACCAATGATGTGTGTCACTTTAGATCATAAGAGATTCTCTCTCGTTTCAAGCAGCTGACAAAAGTCATAAAGGCTGCCAGTCATGCTTGTGACATGAAAGCTGAACTGACCATTTGCAGCATATTCGACAGGACCAATTTTGGACCTATGGTACACAGCTGAGCAGAGGGTCTGAATCAGAGGGTCTGACAGTTCAGCAACCATGTGGACTGCAGATTCCTTGACTTGTTCCATAGGGTGGTTGGGTTCTGGGTTCCACTGAATAGGTCAGGAGTCCACTATAAGCAAGAGGCAGCTACACTTGTAGCAGGGGCTATGTGGTGTGGACTGAGTGGTTTTTTTTAGTTTAGAGGGTCTCAGGAAAATAAAAAAAGGGCTTCAGTCACAAAGGGTGCAGGCCGAACATAGGAAGAACGTAGATACAGGATACTACAGTTGTAAATTGTTGTAGCTGTGTTGGAAAAGTACCAGATCTCCAAGTGCTAATACAAAGCATTGATGCTCAAAATGTTATAGGTACTGAAAGCTGGCTAAAGCTGAAATTTTTGCGATAAACCTGTGTTCCAAAAGGACAGGCTAAACACAGTGGGTAGTGGTATCTTTGTTGCTGTCAGAAGTATCTTATCATGTTTCAAAATTGAAGTAGATAGTTCTTGTGAGTTAGTATGGGCAAAGGTCATCATTGGCACTAAGAATAAAATAAAAATTGGATGCTTTTATTGACCTCCCATCTGCTGAAGGTTCAAAGAAAACTTAGTTTGATTTCAAACTTGTACCTGACTCATATGATTGTAGTTGGTGATGACTAATTTACCCTCGATATGTTGGCAAAAATACGTGTTTAATTCTGGAGGTACACTTAAAACATCATCCAAAATTGTGCCACATGTGTTCTCTGAACATTATTTTGAGCAGTTAGTTCATGAGTCCATGTGAATAGTACAGTAGTGAAAACACACTTGACCTCTTAGCAACAAATAATCCTGAGTTAATAACGAGCATCAAAACAGATACACGGATTAGTGAACACGGGGTTGTCATAGCAAGATTGAATATAGTTACCCCCAAAACCTCCAAAAATAAACGAAAAATATACCTATTCAAAAAACATATAAAAATTCAGTTGATGCTTTCCTGACAGACAATCTCTACTCCTTTCAAATTAACAGTGTAAGGATAAACCAGAAGTAGTTTGAATTCAAAGAAATACACTCCTGGAAATGGAAAAAAGAACACATTGACACTGGTGTGTCAGACCCACCATACTTGCTCCGGACACTGCGAGAGGGCTGTACAAGCAATGATCACACGCACGGCACAGCAGACACACCAGGAACCGTGGTGTTGGCCGTCGAATGGCGCTAGCTGCGCAGCATTTGTGCACCGCCGCCGTCAGTGTCAGCCAGTTTGCCGTGGCATACGGAGCTCCATCGCAGTCTTTAACACAGGTAGCATGCCGCGACAGTGTGGACGTGAACCGTATGTGCAGTTGATGGACTTTGAGCGAGGGCGTATAGTGGGCATGCGGGAGGCCGGGTGGACGTACCGCCGAATTGCTCAACACGTGGGGCGTGAGGTCTCCACAGTACATCGATGTTGTCGCCAGTGGTCGGCGGAAGGTGCACGTGCCCGTCGACCTGGGACCGGACCACAGTGACGCACGGATGCACGCCAAGACCGTAGGATCCTACGCAGTGCCGTAGGGGACCGCACCGCCACTTCCCAGCAAGTTAGGGACACTGTTGCTCCTGGGGTATCGGCGAGGACCATTCGCAACCGTCTCCATGAAGCTGGGCTACGGTCCCGCACACCGTTAGGCCATCTTCCGCTCACGCCCCAACATCGTGCAGCCCGCCTCCAGTGGTGTCGCGACAGGCGTGAATGGAGGGACGAATGGAGACGTGTCGTCTTCAGCGATGAGAGTCGCTTCTGCCTTGGTGCCAATGATGTTCGTATGCGTGTTTGGCGCCGTGCAGGTGAGCGCCACAATCAGGACTGCATACGACCGAGGCACACAGGGCCAACACCCAGCATCATGGTGTGGGGAGCAATCTCCTACACTGGCCGTACACCACTGGTGATCGTCGAGGGGACACTGAATAGTGCACGGTACATCCAAACCGTCATCGAACCCATCGTTCTACCATTCCTAGACCGGCAAGGGAACTTGCTGTTCCAACTGGACAATGCACGTCCGCATGTATCCCGTGCCACCCAACGTGTTCTAGAAGGTGTAAGTCAACTACCCTGGCCAGCAAGATCTCCGGATCTGTCCCCCATTGAGCATGTTTGGGACTGGATGAAGCGTCGTCTCATGCGGTCTGCACGTCCAGCACGAACGCTGGTCCAACTGAGGCACCAGGTGGAAATGGCATGGCAAGCCGTTCCACAGGACTACATCCAGCATCTCTACGATCGTCTCCATGGGAGAATAGTAGCCTGCATTGCTGCGAAAGGTGGATATACACTGTACTAGTGCCGACATTGTGCATGCTCTGTTGCCTGTGTCTATGTGCCTGTGGTTCTGTCAGTGTGATCATGTGATGTATCTGACCCCAGGAATGTGTCAATAAAGTTTCTCCTTCCTGGGACAATGAATTCACGGTGTTCTTATTTCAATTTCCAGGAGTGTAGTATTGGCAGCAATTGAGAGGTTTATACCAAACAATGGAGCTGATTCTCCTTGGTACACAAAACAGGTCAGAACATTATTGCAGAAATAACAACGACAAAAAAACATGTCAAATTTAAGCATATGCAAAATATACTTCAATGCAAGATGCTTATAATAGTTTCCACAACAAAACTTTGTCTTGAAACCTGGCAGAAAATCCAAAGAGATTCTGGTTGTACGTGAAGTATACTAACAGCAAGACACAATCAATGCATTTTCTGCATGATAGCAATGGAGATACTATTGAAGACAGTGCTGCCAAAGCAGAGTTACTAAACACAGCTATCTGAAATGCCTTCATGAAAGAAGATGAAGTAAATATTCCAGAATTCAAATCAAGAACAGCTGCCAACATGAGTAACATAGAAGTAGATATCCTCAGAGTAGTAAAGCAAGTCTTCTGGTCCAGACTGTATACCAGTTAGGTTCCTATCAGAGTATGCTGATGCAATAGCTCCATATTTAAACAATCACATACAACGATTTGCTCAACAAAAGACCCATACCCAAAGAATGGAAAGTTGCACAGGTCGCACCAGTATTCAAGAAATGTAAGAGGAGTAATCCACTAAATCACAGGCCCATATCATTAATGTCAATATGCAAGGATAAGCAGGATTTTCAGACATACACTGTGTTTGAACATTATGAAGCACCTCAAAGAAAACAACCTATTTACACACATTCAACATGGATTAGGAAATATCATTCTTGTGAAACACATCTAGCTCTTTACTTGCATGAAGTGTTGAGTGTTATTGACAAGGTATTTCAAATTGATTCCGTATTTCTGGAAGGCTTTTGAAACTGTAGCACACAAGCAGCTTGTAGTGAACTTGCGTGCCTATGGAATATTGTCTCAGTTATGTGACTGTATTCATGATTTCCTGTCAGAGAGGTCACAGTTTGTAGTAATTGATGGAAAGTCATCAAGTAAAACAGAAGTGATTTCTGGCATTCTGCAAGGTAGTGCATAGGCCCTTTCCTCTTCCTTATCTATATAAATAATTTGGGAGACAATCTGAGCAGCTGTCTTAGGTTGTTTGCAGATGAAGCTGTCATTTATCGACTAGTAAAGACACCAGAAGATAAAAACAAATTGCAAAATGATATAGAAAATATATCTGTATGGTGCGAAAATTGACAATTGACTCTAAATAACGAGAAGTGTGAGGTCATCCATATGAATGCTAAAAGGAATCCATTAAACTTTGGTTACATGATAAATCAGTCAAATCTAAAGGCCATAAATTCAACTAAATATGTAGGAATTATAATTACAAACAACTTAAATTTGAAGGAACATATAGAAACTGTTGTGGGGAAGGCTAACCAATGACTGTGTTTTATTGGCAGGACACTCAGGAAATGTAACAGATTTACTAAGGAGTCTGCCTACACTATGCTTGTCCATCCTCGTTTAGAGTACTGCTGCACACTATGGGATCCTTACCAGATAGGATTGATGAAGCACATCGGAAAAGTTCAAAGAAGGGCAGCACATTTTGTATTATTACGAAATAGGGGAGAGAGTGTCACTGAAATGATGCAGGATTTAGGATGGACATCATTAAAACAAAGGCATTTTTCACGAAATTCCAATCACAAACTTTCTCCTCTGAATGTGAAAATATTTTGTTGGTGCCAACTTACATAGGGAGAAATGATCATCATGATAAAACAAGAGAAATCAGAGCTCATACAGACAGATATAGGTTTTCGTTCTTTCTGCATGCTATATGAGATTGGAATAATAGAGAATTGTGAAGGTAGTTCAATAAACCCTCTGATAGGCACTTAAATGTGATTTTCAGAGTATCCATGCAGATGTAGATATGAATCTGTCTCAGGTTCTCCTGTTTAACTGACCTGCATAGCTGCTTCATTTCTTTCATTTCTGTTGTTAGTCTCTTGTATTTGTCTTTGTTTTATGTTGCCTTGTTTTTTATCCATTTAAGGTACGCAACATTTCTTTTTTTTTTTTTTTTTTTTTTTTTTCCTCTCTCTTTACTTAACCTCTGCATATCATCATTACAGTATTTCTGGTATTTCTTTTCTTCCTTCGACATTTGTGTACAGTAGCTTCTGAAGCAAATTTTCCTATTAAAGTTTTGATGTTCTCCTATTCTTGTTGCAAATATTTGCCCTCCATTTTTTCATTATCATATGTATTCAGTCAGCCCTTGATGATTTTCTAATGGAAGTTTGTCTAAGAAGCTAGGTTTTGTTGCTACTTTTATCATACTTAATTTTCAACCATCTGGCTGAATGTTTACTGTTGACATGGGCATTTAATGATCTTTGTTTAGTTCTTCTCACCAGTGTATTCTCATATCTGCGAATGTCAAAGCTGTTTTCTGATTGGCCAGAAAGTAGTCTATTACTTATTGGCATCCTCTCTCTCCCTGGATTCTTTTGTGTATTTCTTTATGCTTGAAGTATGTGTTCATAATATGGAAGTTACTGAAACATGAGTAATAAATATTTTTTTAAAAAAATGAATACAAACTTATGGCTGTGTCTCAGTGGTTTGTATCTTTTTTTCTGTTCATTCATGAAAGCTTCCCCCTTCTGTAAGTCTTATTTATTTGAATCCATTCCTATGTATCTGAGGTACAACATTTTATTCACATTTTCTGTACTGTGATTAGTTTGCTCTTCATCTGTCCTTTCTTATACATCATAACTCTTTTTTTTTTAAATCCATCATTTAATTATAAGTGCTTTATTAAGAAAACCATACATGTTTGCATTTACTTCCCAGTAACTGAAGAACAGCAATTTGTGGAAAAAAGAATCCATACCTACAACTGGTACCATGCACGTTGCCCACCACTTTCTAGGTAAGGGAGACTATGACTATATTGCAAAAAATTAAATTATTTACAAAATTCATTCTCAGGTAGTTCCTCTCACACAGTAGTTGAAAATAGAAGATTACCTTATAGTACAGTCATTCCTCAATTCATGTTGAAATTAGTGCATAGTTCCTTACTACATTTAGTGTAAGTATTCCTTTATTTTATTGCTTAAAAATTATTATCTGTTACTCCTATAATATATTAAAGTATGGTTATTCCTCTTTCTCCTAGATTTAATAGAATGTTCATAAATATAGATTTGTTCTTCATATTACACAGGTTCATATGTTTGTGATACCTCCTCATTCTCTCAAACATATAAAATTTTTTTGTTCCTCGTTCTTACTGTTTATGTATTGAGTAATTATCAGAGTAATGATTAATGAAATGCTCGAACTGATTACAGTGAAAGTTGTGATATAAACACTGGTATAAAATTACAGCTGATGAAGTATTCTAACAGCTTTTTATTGAGAACAGACTGCTATGTGTCCTCAACAGAGATAACAATGAACATCATCCTGCCCAAGTTATCAGTTTGTCTTTTGTAAATTTTTCCATTGAGTATCAGTTTTTATTTGTTTATTTTTATAAATTATCTTTATTTCTTGTATTATATAAAAGATGGAAATGATTTTCTATGACTAACTCCACTTTATTATAGAAAAAAATAAACTCACTGATATATATATAGGTAGATATTTGTTTATAATTACAGTTTCTAAAGAATCATGCATCTTTATTCACTATAAATCATTTTACAATGATATGGGTTTCGTCAGTTTGATACAAGATAAAGTATATACGGAGCGCAGTAGTACAATGTGTAGCATTAAATATTAGTTCTACAAAGTTTAAGCAATACATAATAATACAATTAAAAGTAACAGTTTTTAAAAGTTAATATAATAATCTCGTAAAGCAAAGTATTCTTTAATATTATAGAAAGAGAGATCTGTTAACCAGTTGTACTACTTATGTTTAAAACTAATTATATCCATGGTGTGACCAAAGACTGGTAACTTATTGAAAATTCTGAGTGGGTTTACTTTGTGAGAATTTCCAGTCATTGATAACCTGTGCCTACGTATATCTATATACAACTGTAAGTATTTTGAACCTGGTGAAGAGTGGACGACAATGTTCCAAATGACCTGTCTTACAAATTAAACACAAAACTTTCTTTTGTATTTTTAAAATGTTATCAACATGGGGAGAATGTCCCCATATAAAAAGGCCATATGATATATGTGATTAGAAAAGTTCAGAGTATGTCATCCGAAGGTAATCCATGCGTACCATGTCCCTTAGTTTCAAAAAGAGGTATGATACCCGAGATATCTTTTTGCAGACATGATTGATATGTTCTTGCCAATTAAGTTTGGGGTCAATGTGAATACCTAGAAGTTTTACTGATATTTAGTTTCTATATCCTTTGTCATGCCTAGTATGAGCTGTTGTGTTTTATCTGGACTACATAAGAGTTTATTAGCAGTAAACCAGTCCAAAGCTATGTCAAGAGATTCTTTTGTTATGTGATTGAGTTCAGAGATGTTCTGATGAGAGGTAAACAGTGTAGTATCATCTGTGTAACATATGACAGGATGAGGTATGTTGTAAGGCAGGTCATTGATTGCAACAATGAAAAAAAGGGGTCCGAGGATAGATCCTTGGGGAACACCTGTGTCTATCTCGAGCAAAGAAGAATGCATATTCCTGACTGAAACGAACTGTTTCCTGTTGTTCAAGTAAGAAGTGATGATGGCTAAAGTGTTCTCTTGCAACCTATAGTATTCCAATTTTTTTAGTAGGATGTCAACAGGAATGCATTCAAAGGCCTTGCTTAAGTCACATAATACAAGTGATACTTTGTTTTTGTTTTCAATAGCAGATAATGTTCAATCAATGATTTCTAAAACAGTAGCAGTTGTGTTTTTTTCCTTGCGAAATCCAAACTGAAAGTTACAAAGTAAGCCAAGATCTTCAAAGTAGGTATTTTAACTGGGATGATTTTAGATAGCTTGAGTGTATTAGGAAAAACTCCAATTCTAAGCATTAATGAAAATACTTGCTAAAGATGAGCATATTAAGTGTATTGTTTTTTTAATAATGTAATTGGACAATCAGTAGCAATCCATACTTTTTGAATTTGAAAATTTGGCAACAGTTTTTAAAATGGGTGTGATAGGATTCCAGTGAAATACATGGTCATTGGGCAGAGGGGTAGCCAGCAGGACCTTTGTGGAAGAACTTCTTCCTTTAATACTGTTTGTTATTTCCTTAACCAAATTAATAAAAAAGTTATTTAGTGCCTCAGGGTCCATCAAAGGCACTTGAGTGTGTTTGGGAGTGAGACCTTGATTTATAATTTGCCATGCTGCCTTGCATTTATTGGGAGCACTTTCTATGTACTTTTCAGATGCTAGTTTTTTGCAAGGAGGAGCTTAGTTCTGTAGAATTTTTTGGATTTAGTATACGAGTTATAAACTCTCTCTCTCTCTGCTCAGTCCTGTGAATACAGGCATGCTTGTAAATCTGGTGTAATGTGTGCAAGTTTTTCCTAATTTCAGAAAGTTCTTTGGTAAACCAGTTAGCATTTTATTTGTAGGTTTCCTTGTAGTTCTAGCTTTTGTTAGTGGAGAACAAGAATACCATAGTTCTATAAATTTCTCAAAACAATTATCAAAGGCTATTTCTGTTACCAATTTCCCTGGTTGACATTTCTATACCCAGCCCCACTTTTCCTTCCTTAACTTATCAATCAACAGTGTAATGTACTCCTCTTTTTGTCCTCTCACCAGTACAGAGTTATGTTCGGTAGTTTTGATTGGCTGCCTCTTATAAAGTGTCAGGAGCAAAGGATCATGATCTGCAAAGTGTCCTCCTGCAAATGTGACTCTAAAATCTTCCTCAATGAAATTAACTATGATGTTGTCCAAGCATGCATCCATATGAGTAGGACACTTATTTGTACAGTATAAGTTTAATGATCTTAGTACATTCAAAAATATTTTTGTGACTTGTTTGTCTGTTTTAGCCATTTCAATGATGAAATCTCCACAGACATAAATTCTTGTCTTAAATTTCAATTTTTTTTTTAATTTATAATTCAAATTTCTCAATAACTAGGTTAACATCACCATCTGGGGATCTATATAGGCTAACTAGCTAACTACTATTATGTTTTCATCCAGTAGCTTAACACAACTGAACTCTGCATGTAGTTCTGAGTTAGAAGTTTTTACATCAGTTTTAGAAAATTTCACTTCTTCTCTTACAAAAATACCTGCACCACCTTTCTTTCTCTACTTTCTACACATGATGTCAGCCACAACATACCCTTGAGGGACAGGACAAATATGTCTACTTGCTCAATTGTTAGCCGATGTTCAGATATACATATAATGCCCACAAACAAATCATTACAAAGATGTTCTAATTCTAAAATCTTATTTCTAATGCAACAGATGTCGATTTGTAACTAAGTTAATATTTTGTCTTTATCCATATTTATTTGGGGACTCTTCATCCCCACACAGTTGCTTGGAGTATTAGGTCTGGTTACTTTCTTTACTCCAGTGATACGTCCCCTTTGTTGCTTGTTAAAATGTAAGAAGATGATGTAGTACTTGCCTGAGCATTGATCTTCACTGTTTCTTTTACGTGGTGTTGCAGCATGTCTGATCCCACCAAAAATCTTGACTTCTCTGCAGTGGCTTCTTTCTGCATATTGATCTATGTACACAGCATGTTGGAATTTTCTTTGCTCGTGATCGATTCCTATTTATTCTTCTTTCTGACATCTGCATTGACTGCTTGTAGGAAGTCTTATTTTCATCTATACATAGTGCAGGTTTATTTAGTGTCCATATTTGTGTTTCCATTTCCAAAGAGCTCTTTTGAATATTTTTTTCTTTAGTTGATATCTGGATTGGCTGCTTGTGGGACATCTACTTTTGAGCTGCACATGCTGCTGGTTTATTTGCTAAAGCTACAGTCATTAGTTCATTATTTGCAGTTGTGCCCCTCCACTTGAGTTCAATCCTTGGTTTGTTATCCTTATTCTTCATGTTCACTAACTCTAGAATCCATTTTGCCATAAGTTCCTTGCCTGTTGCATTCAGATGCAACCCATGCGAGATATATAGCTCTTTGCTGTTAGGTGTATTAACGAATTTTGCATTTTGAGAGCCTAGTATTATTTTTTTTATTTTCTATTTGTGCTGTTGATTTCTTGATTTACACAAGACCAGTCAGCCAGGTCATCTCTGTGAGGAACTCCCACTACTATCACGTTTGTATTTCGTAGGTCTGACAGTGCTATTTGCAGTGAATGAAGTGCCATGTTGGCTTCATTTTTTGCTACATCATTATTACCATTATTACCAGCCCAAATAACAGCATAGTCTTCTTTATTTAGTTTATGTAAGCCACTGCATTTTTTAAGTATCTCACTCATTGGGGCTCCAGGCATTACCTTTCCTTCAATTTCATAATTGTTTCTAGCTAGTTTTATCATGTTCTCAGTACATCTTCTGCCATGGCTATCAGAGGCAATGTATATTTTCGGTTTTTGTCTTAGTGACTGTTTTTCTGTGACTATGAATTGCTTTTCCAAGAAGTCACTTGTAGACTTGCTTTCATTTGTGATTGTGGTTACTGGTATCCGTTATCCAGCATTATACACTCTGTGTGGAACATCATGATTTAGTACAGACACTTCCAGTTTGTTGTTTATGTTCACTTGTCCCTTTTCTACACTATTGTAAATATGTTTACTACGCGATTCTTGTCTCTGTAAGTCATTAGTGAGTGTACATATCACTGAGTTCACCTTCATAAGTTCCTCTTGTACAGTTTTGAGCACCTTCTTTAATTCTTCGCATTCACGGTCACAGGTTTTCACACGGTCCAGATCGTGATATGCATTACGAAAACACTGAATCCATTTCCAATTTTTCACTCTATTTGTAGTATTAGTACACGAGTAATGGAATTTCTGCTTACACTTTATACAGCAAATAATTGATTATGTGAGTTCCTTGTGGATGTGTCACATATATGGCTCAATATGTGTTTCTTTCTGCCTGGAGCTTCAGTAGGGACAATATGTTTCTTGATGTTCCTCACAGTATAATGCAGAATGGAACAAGCAACAGCTGCAGCTGAGTACCAAATCTAGGTCATCACAACAGCCACAGCTGTTGACCTGCCAACAGAGCAGGACCTAAGCACTACTGTGCCACCAGACTACAGCAAGTCAATGGCCTGGGACACTGGCCAATCTACAGGAAGTTTCCATGGTTCCATCTGCCATGATCCAGCAAAAGCCAAGAACAGGTCACAGGCTCCTGTTTGAGATGCTCCTGAGTGACATAGAAACACAACAACTTCCACAATCAGCACCAGACAGCTGCATTTAAAATGCCTGTGTCCAGGCTGTCATTGTCAAACAGCTGGGTAGTAGTATGACATCTGGCCCATATTGGTCAGCACAGTGCTGATGCTGGTGCCATCGCCACCATTCTGAGCCATGAACCTTTGCTTGCCATTTGATTACTCAGGTGCTTAGGCTGTTCGGAACTCTGCCCCCTTTAAGAGCTTGCAGCACTGAGTGCAGCCATCCCCAACTGTGCTGAGTTTCATATGGAAAACTCCTTTGACCTCTGTCACTGGGGCAAGATGCAGTCTGCAAGACTTCCCTTGACAAAGTAGCTGCAGCAATGGCAATGGCACACAGCCTGCACATCCCCTGACATGTTCAGGCTTAGAGGTCAACACACCAGGAGACATGGTGTCAGTCCATTTGCCACACTCATCAAGGATCAACACCAGTTGTAAGTGTAGCAGAAGGAGCCACAGCAGCAGCCAAGTACTGAATCTAGGACATTCTCAACTGTCTCCATCAGCCCCAATCATTGACCTGCTGATGCAGTAATAACGAGGCACTTTCATGCTGCTGGACTACCGTGATTCAATGGTCTGGCACACTGACCAACCTTCAGGAAGTATTTGCAGTTCAACATCCTTGGGTGTGATGACAGCCAGCCACAGAACACTGGCCTCTCTTCGAAACATTTCTGTGTGCCACAGAAACACAGCTTCTTTCACATGGTTAGCATCTGACAGTGGTATTTAAACCCTCAGGATCAGCCCATCATCATTCCAGACAGCTGGGCAATGTTGCTTGTTGCTGTACCTAGCATGGGTTGGACACAGCCATGGAATATTCAGTGACCATGATGCAGTTGCCACTGCTATCACAGGCCATGAATCATGAACTGCTGGCAGATCACCCAGGCTCCTTGGCACCCAACATCCTGTTGCAGTTGCCGTGAGCCCACTTGCTGACATATCTGCTGTGAATGTATGACAAGCCAGCTCCGTAGCACTGGGGAAACACTGCATCCATATACTGGCTTCCAGTTCAGATACGGTGCCATGACTATCCTTGCTGATGCTGCTTCCAGTGTGTCAGCAATGCCAAGCTCAACATTCCACGTCTCTGGCAGCAAGCATATGCTGCAGGCTGGTTGTTACACCTGCCTTTCCTTCTTTGCTGACAGAAAATGTTATGGAAAAGTGCTAAACTGCACCAGAGATGAAGGTGCACCCATGTAATTGTCTAGATCAGATGAAATAATAAAAAACTGGTTTGATCATTAACTGTGTCTATCTCCCTAAGCATCTTATGAAACCAGTATTCTCCGAAGTGAGAATCAAGTGCCTCCTGGCAATCACCAGTTTGACTCCCACCACTCAGTAGCAATTATTGGACCCCCAAGCTGCAAATGTTCATCTTGTTACCAATTCAAAATGGAATATGTATGCTATTTTTCATTCATCTTAGAAGGTAGCATTAGATAATTTATGCACTGAAAGTACAAACATGCATAATTTACTAATTATATGGTCAATATGACTTTCCAGTTCTAATATTTTTCTAGAATGTGATGAGTTAGATGTTAACATTTAATTTGAAGATAGGCTGTGATTAGCTATTTTTTGTGAAACATTACTATTTTAAAACAAATTGGGGATGAACCAGGATGTCAAGTCTAACCAATAGATCAAAATTCATGAATTGCAGCTTCAGTATAACTTTTCCATTTTTTCTACATTCTCAAACTCCATAGGTACTCTTCTAGAACAAATAAATATATTGACTGTAAAAGATAGAGACTCAAATGATTGAACAAGCCAGGAAAGTGACTGGAGTTTTGATACTCAGCTTCAGTATAAACATTTGTCCCAACACATCACATAAATTTAAGTTGAAACAATGTGCTGAAAAGGGAAATGAATCTGAACTTGTGGCATTAATAATCAGTGCCTAAGTAAAGACCTAATGTAACATGCCCAGCATGTTGCATCTTGGTCTCAAGGTACCGTTTACCTTTGCTACTACTATTGTATCTATACTGGAAAACCCAAATAATTCTACCAGAAGCCACCTCTGAAAGAATGAGTAAACTGCAGAAAGAAAGATATGAGCCAATATTTCATTATGAATGATGTCATGTATTTAGCATAGAAAGTATGTGGCAATATCAAATTATTGTGGAATATTTAAGTGTTGTAACAGTGTTTTTAGCATTCCCCAAAAAGTTCTCAATTCTTCTTAATGATTTCCTATTAATGTTACATACTGAGCCCCTGCAAGGGTGTGAGTGCAGTTACAGATTTTGAGTTAAATCTAACTTTTGTAATCTTACCACATTTCTTGATACAAGAGGCTCCTATTGTAGCACACTTTGTTGAAAAAAAAAAAAGAAAAAAGTCATTTATGAACCAACTCCATGCATATTGTATCACTGAGATGTGTGACCTATTTAGTTTACAGAGAAGCACTCTCACAATTAATAAAAAAATCTGGGCTATTATTCCATGTTTGAGTTGATTTCACATTAAATCCTAATGGAACTGTGACATTTACAGCAATGAACATTTACATTTTGCAGGAGCACTCTGCAGAAATTTCACATTTAATTCAAGGAAACCCTTTTCAGAGATTGAAAGTGTAGGACAAAAGAAAATGAACGTAGAACATTTTGTGAATTTTGGTTTGACAAGTTCTCTGTGGTCCAATGCACTGCATTGATGCACAAAATATCTGATTCAGTATTTTCATTCACTGATCACTCATTCCTTCATTTATTCATAGGGTTCCACAGATCCTATCATTAATTAGACAAACTAATTATGTGCAGAGTATTAACATTGTTACTATGAGAAAAATCTGACAAGACTGGGAACGACATGAAAACTCACAGAAACTGGCCAAATGGCCAAGTGCATCAACTGTGAGTTTTTTATTTTTTTTATTTATCTACAAATTCCATAGATCCTGTTATGTGTATGACGCTAGGATGTAGAACGACTTGAGTAATATATGTTCACAGACCATGGTATCAATTAGTTTACAAGAGCAGAACTAGACATAAATTACATAAGACTTGCAAAAATAATAATGAACTAAAATAAAGTCGTAGGAATAATACATTATGCAAAGTTTATCATATTGCAAAAGCCTATTTGTCACAGTAAGTATATGGTTACAAATAGAAACAAAAAGAACATAAACAAACAACAGTAAATATAAATGCATACAAAGACTACTTTTCTCTGTTGAAGTATTCATCAAGTGAGTAAAACGTTTTCTCGATTAAATATGTCTTTAGATTGTTTTTGAATGATGCACTGTTACTACGTAGACTTTTTATATAGTTCGGTAGTAAGTTAAATATTTTGACATTGGAGTAATGCACTCCTTTCTGTACACAAGCTAAACTTTTTAGTTCAAAGTGGAGGTCAGCCTTCTTTCTTGTATTGTGATAATGGAAGCTTTCATTGGTTTCATAGTGGGCAGGATTATCAACCAAGAAACTCATTAGGGAAAAAATATACTGGCAGGTTGTGGAAAGTATTCCAAGTTTTTTAAAGAGCATATGGCAGGAGGTTCTTGGGGGTACTCTGCACATTATACGGACTACTTTTTTCTGCATGAGGAAGATTTTTTTAGATGAGGGTGAATTGCCCCATAAGATGACGCTATAACACATAATGGAGTGGAAGTATGCAAAGTATGTGGGCTTCGTGACATTTATGTCTCCAGATTGTGAGATTGTCCTAATGGCAAAAATTGCTGAGGACAGCCTTTCTACAGTCTCGAGGACATGGTGGTCCCAGTTGAGCCTACTGTCTATGTGGAGGCCTAAGAATTTGGTGCAGTGTACCCTTTCTATCTGATTATTGTTATTTAAAACAGTAATCTCCTGGGGGAGTTTGTGGTCAAGGCTGAAATGGATATAATTTGTTTTGCTCAGGTTTACTGTGAGCGAGTTCACTTGGAACCAGGTTAATAGTACTGTAAGTAATTTGTTGGCATCAACCTCTATATCAGTGAGCTGTTTGTTACTAATAAAAATGCTGGTGTCGTCAGCAAACATGGTGAACTTGCATGTATTGCATGAAAAAGGTAGGTCATTTACGTATATCAGAAACAGCAACAGACCAAGGACGGATCCCTGGGGTACTCCATGGAGTACAGTGCTGCAGTCTGACTCTACTGCCTCTCCCTCTTTATTGCTCCCATTGAGAATTACCTTCTGCTTCCTGTTTTGGAGGTAGGATTTTATCCAGCTTCCCAGTGCCCCAGTGATTCCATAGTGGTGTGCTTTGTTGAGGAGTATTTTGTGGTCCACACAGTCGAAGGCTTTGGACAGATCACAAAATATTCCAACTGCCTTCATTTTATTATTTAGGGATTCCAGTATATCATTTGTGAAAGAAAATATGGCCTCAGTTGTGGACATACTTTTCTGGAAACCGAACTGTCTATCACTTATGATGCCAAAGTTTTCTAGGTACCTTACAATTCTGGAGTGCAGTAGTTTATCAAGGACTTTAGCGAAAGTGGACAGGAGGGAGACTGGATGATAGTTTGAGACTTGCGTTGTGTCTCCCTTTTTGTGGAGAGGCTTCACTATAGCAAGTTTCATGCCCTCTGGGAAAACACCCTGGTACATAGAGGCATTAAATATATGGGCTAATACTTTGTTTAATTGGTCAGAGCAGGTTTTTAGCAGCTTACTGGAGATATTATCTACACCAGATGATCCCTTACATTTTAATGAGGCAATGGTTTTTTTAATCTCATATCTGGTTATGAGGGATATCTTTATCTCGCTCACTGGAATGGGAAAACTGTGCTTCAGTAGATCCATGGCACTTTATAAGGATCCATTGCAACCTATTTGCTCTGCAGAACTTATGAAGTAGTCATTGAATGCATTCACAATAGTCTCTTGGTTGCTTACAGTATTGTCATGAATGTTTAGTACAATGTCTACTGGTTTACTGGCTCTGTTTGTACCAGTCTCACTCCTTATTATGTCCCAGATTGCTTTAATTTTATTACTGGACTGGTTGATTTTGGATCTAAAATATATGCTTTTTGAAAGTTTGATTACCTTACTCAAAGTTTTACAATACTTTTTATAATGATTTATTTGACTGGGGTTTCCTGATTCTTTTGCTGTTATGTACACATTTCTTTTTTGCTTGCAAGATGTCCTAATCCCATTTGTTATCCATGGTTTTTTTGTGTTTTCTTTTGGTACATTCCTATAAACTTTTTTTGGAAGGAGGTTTCAAATATTGATGCAATTTCTTTACTAAACAGGATATACTTGGAATTTACATCTGTTTCGGAATATATGTGACTCCAATTTAAATTATGGAGGCATGATTTGAATGTTTTGATTGTTAGTACATATATGGGCCTGAATACCTTCCACATTGGCTCAGTTTTATTCTGACAAACATTTATATTTTTGATGGTAAGTCTTTGACCATCATGGTCAGAAAGACCATTTATTATTTTACTAACACTGATACTGCCCAATTTCTCTTGGTCTACAAAAACGTTGTCAATTAGTGTGCTTGAATATGAAGTTACTCTGGTGGGAAAATTGACCACTGGCAGAAGGTTGTAGGTGTACATCAGATTTCCTAGGTCTGTCTTCCCACTACTATGTGTAAGAAAGTTGATGTTGAAATCTCCAAGTAGTACAACATCTCTTTTGTAGTTGAATAAGTGCAGTAAAAGCAAATCGAGCTGCTTCAAAAAGAGGTCAAGATTTCCTGAAGGTGCTCTATAAATTGCCACAATTAATAGGGGGAAATTACTTACAGAAATTTCGATGGCACATGATTCAAAATGTTTCTCTAAACAAAAATTTGGAACATACATTTCTTTTCAATTGATACTGTTCTTAACAAAAATTGCAACAGCACCACCTTTTCTTTGGTTTCTGCAGTATGAAGACATCAGGTTGTAGTCAGGTATTACCAGCCTTTCCACCCCTGAGCAGGCGTGATGCTCAGTGAAGCATAGTACATGGGCATGATCTATGCTTCCATTGTCTTGCACATTGACTGGGAGTTCGTTTAGATTATTTAACAGGCCTCTAATATTTTGGTGGAAGATTGCAAGTTGATCCATTACAGAGGCTGTTACAGGGTTTTGCCCAAAAAATTATTCTTAACTGTCGATTTCACGAATGCACTCTTGTCCTGTTTTTTTGAAAACCGTTTGTCTATTGTAGTTTGTTTATACGAAGTGCATCTCATAGAGTTGAGTTGTTCTGTCATTGCTGTTTTTAGGAGAATACCTAATGCTCTCTTTCCTGCCCGGTTTAGGTGCATACCATGTTTTGTAAACAACTCTCTTCTAAAACTGCTTACACCTACAACACTGTTATTAAAGCAATTGCAAGTCTTTGTCAATTTATAGTTTGTTTGCGAGATAGCTTTGTTGACACATGACTGTGGTTCCAAGTCATGTCTTTTTGGGATGTTTACAACAAATAACTTGGAGCGATTTAGCGCTAAGAAATTCTTTTCCAGTGTTTGTATCACATCGTGGCCTTCATTACAGACTACATTGTTTGCACCACTGATTATTATCACATAGTCATTTTTAATGTTCTCAGGATCACAACCCAATAATACTTCCTCAATTTTTGGACCAGGTTTCACTATTCCACACACTTCAGCATTGCTAAGATTGCTTTTTACGATATCTGCTAAGCCTCTACCATGACTGTCCGCAAAAATGTGTACATGTTTGATAGATTTATTTGGAGCAGAAAGTTTGTAGTTGTCAGAAATCAAACGTTCATTTGGTGAAGATATAGGCTTTGGCTTATCAAATGAAACTTCCTTGTGATAACTTTCACTTTTAGGGACTTTAACACACGATTTTATTTTTGATTCTGCGCCAGTCACTGATACACTGTTACTAGGAGCAAATTTATTTATGTCCACCAAGTTTGTGTCACTTACTGTTTGAGAAGTATTAGCGCCCGGTGATCTGCGTTTGTTGTTGACTTTCCTCCATTCCGTCGATTTATCCATTTTATCTTGTTGGAGTAAAAGCACGTTTACCTTCATTCTTAGTTGTACATTTTCGAGCTTCAGGCTGTGGTTTTCTCTTCTTAGACCATCAATAACGAAATGTAAACTTGAAATGCATTCACTAAATTTCGAGAATTCACTTTTATACTTTACACACGCTTATTTTTTGACTGCATTACTATAATTCATTTGAGCGTTAAAGTCAGGTACACCTGCACCTGCTGCCAGTTGCTGAGTGTTGACAGGAAGACGACAACAAGATGAAGGACAAACGAAACGGCATGGCAGAATAACAAGTCCAGTGATTAAACCAACAGCAAAAACCAAAGATGTAGTGAATCCAGAAACCAAAAGCACTGTGTGTAATGAGACAGACTGAGCAGCTGTGCAGCTAACTTTAAAGGGTGGCCATGAGCACTATCAGGTTGGCCAGAAGGTCATGCCTCCATAGACAGCATTGCAGTGTGATACCAGTGCTCACAGTTTTATCAGCGCCACCTAGAGCCTCTCATCAAGTTCCGTGCCTTCTGGCTGGCTTTCAAACTTGCTGAGGCAGGATACCACAATTATCACTAAGGTGTGGTGCTGTATTTTGTGCTCACATTGGCTACTTCAAAATAGCTGCTGCTCCTTCAACTATAGTTAGTAGTTGCTGTCCATCTAGTACAATTCCTTAATAAGTGATGTGACTATATCAATAATGTTCAAAGAACATGAAAAGTTTACAGTAACCTTTGTTACTTGGCATGTGATTGTATTGTATTGTATGTTAACCGGGGACCTAGAAACGACAGAGAGGCTCTGTACCCGCTGCAGCCGCAGTGGTCCACAACCCCATGACGACTACCACAGTCCACTTCACCCCTCCACCACCCCACACCGAACCCAGGGTTATTATGTGGTTCGGCCCCCGGTGGACCCCCCCAGGAAACGTCTCACACCAGATGAGTGTAACCCCTATGTTTGCGTGGTAGAGTAATGGTGGTGTATGCGTACGTGGAGAACTAGTTTGCGCAGCAATCGCCGACATAGTGTAACTGAGGCGGAATAAGGGGAACCAGCCCGCATTCGCCGAGGCAGATGGAAAACTACCTAAAAACCATCCACAGACTGGCCGGTTCACTGGACCTCAATGCAAATCCACCAGTCGGATTCGTGCCGGGGACCAGGCGCCCCCTTCCCACCCAGAAAGCCGTGCATTAGACAGCACGGCCAACTGGGCAGGTTTGGCATGTGATCAGTAAGATATTTCCATACCTGAGTCTAAATATTTACATAATTTGTAGAACAGCCTTGTGAAAAATAGTTTAGTGCAACCTCAGGTGACCCCAGAGCACAGAAAAGCGTGGAGGTGAACTGAACTCAAAATTTTTAGTGATTTGTTGGGGACATTCATAACAGGACACCCAAGTCCAAACAAAGGGCTGCAGCAACAGTTTTGGCCAAACAACATGTGTATGTGCAAATCAGTGCTGTGTGGAAGGAAAGGTCATTATGGGGGCATGTTCACATCAGCAGACCTACATGTCCTGGCACAGAATACTGGTTCAGGTCCAGTCACGCTGAATGCCTGACCAGATGAAACACTGTTTCGTAAGGGTGACAAATGTGCAGACACCAGAGTGTGCAAGATGGTGAGTGCAATCAAATGATGGTTTTCAGAAGACTGGGGGGGAGAAAGGGACATGAGAGATTTATGGGTCTGCTGGGCTGCAATGGTTCTATGTGCACATCACACCAGATAATATGTCAGAGACAGGTAGAGTGATTAATTGGAGGTTGAGGCTGGGTCTGATCTTGAGTGGTGGCTAGGGCAATGCAATCTAGTCATTGTGTTATGGCTGAGTACTGGCTAAGACAATCAACCAAAATGTTGCCATTGCCGGTGATATGCCAGTGTTGGTAGCCTGAACTGTCATGAGGAGATCTGATCTAAATCTCTTCCTACAAAAGCCAGCAGTGACATGGCTGTGGTCTGTAAAGACGGTTAAAATGCATCCCTTGACTGAAGGTCAGAAGCATCAAGTGGCTTTTTAGACCATGAGGAGTTCACAGTTGTGTGTGTCCCAGCAGCATTGTGGATCAGAATGCTTGGAAGAATAACAAGCAAATGGCTGCCAAATAATGACTGAGGAGGGGCTGGTGGGGTAGGGGTGGGTCAAAAGGGCTGCGTTGGTGCAGTTCTGTTTTGTCTTTTCAGAGCTCTCAGTCAGTGCCTAGGTCCACGAGGCCAGTCTCTTGCCTTTCTTCATACCTCCACAAAGTGCGGTCAGAAAAAGTTAAACATGCTGATGAACTGCCTGAGGCCCTTGAAAGTGGTAGGTTGTGGAAGGTCTGCTACTGCCTGTACTTTCTTGGGGAGAGCCAGTGGTAGGGAGATAATCTCTGAGAAATTCAACCTCGCTCACCCCAGAAACACATGTGGTGGGGTTGCAGATCGCCCCAGCTTCCTGTAGACATGTAAAAACTCCTCAGAGATGTTGGCAGTCTTCATTGGGGCCTCTGAGGTAAATAAGTACATCATCTATATAGAGGAAACAACACGATGCACCTTGGAGGTTGTTGTATAAAAATTGCCACCAGTTTGGTGCAGCGTTGCAGAGGCCGAATGTCATAAAAGTATGTTTGAACAGGCAGAAAGGAATTATTATGGTTGTTTTTTCACTGTCCTCTGGGGCAACTGGGAATTGGTTGGCAGTTTTTGGACAGTCTATCTCCATGCAGAGTGTTGCTCCCAAAATGGCATCACTGAAAGTGCATAGGACTTGGATGATGTAATGGTCATGAATGGTGCAGGTGTTGAGCTTATGGTAATAACCACAAAAACGCCAAGAACCACCCTTCTTTGGGGCAATGTTAAGAGCTGAAACCCAATGCCTTTTGGAAGGGTAAGGTATGCCAATAGCAAGTAGCTCTTTGAGCTGCTTCTGCACAATTTTGCACTTGTCAAAGGGCAGGGAGCAGGCATGCTGGAAAACAGGGGGCTGGGTACAGTGGTAGTGTAATGCATGATGTCTTGCTGAATGTTCTTTGGGTACGGGAAGGCCGGCTAAGAAGAGAAAATTTCATAAAGAGCTCAGCATATTGGCCTGAATATGCCACCTCTTTCACGGCGAAACATAAAGCATAACAGGAGCTACAGCAGATGGACTTGCTGGAGGCACTGTTGACTAAATGACGCTTTGCTGTGTCAGCCAGAAGATGGTAATGGCCAAGAAAATCAGCACTTATAATAGGATTGGTAACATTTGCAACTGTGAGTTCACAATTAAGGCCTAAGTTGGACGAACTCTGCAAGTATTAGGTTGGTGCATAAGTCTGTAGAGTTTTTGTTTTGCATGCTGATATACTGGTTGCTGTTGGTTTATTTATTGTTTGTACATTTTTATTTGTAGTTCACTGTTGCTGTTTCAGTTTACATTTTGTCATTTGGAGATAGTGAGTGAAGCTTTGGACACTGGAACAAGGAGTGTCAAGTGGAGAAATTGAAACATTTTCAACATATTCTTCTGGCTGAGTTGAATAGAAGGGTGACAGGAGTGGAGGGGCCAGAAAAATTTGCACTATGTATGGGGATAATGCTATTGGACAGAGCATGGCAAGAAAATGTTTTTCTCATTTTAAGGAGATGTTTTGACATTAGTGACTCTCCACATTCTGGAAGACTTTCAGTTTTTGATGATCATTTAAATGCATTAATCCACAATGATCCTTATCAGTGTACTTGTGAACTGGCAAAAGTGATGAACTGTGATTATTTCACCACCAGTCACATGCAGTGGGAAAGGTTCAAAAATCAGGTGTGTGGGTACTGCATGCTGTAAGTCAAAATCACAAAAGTCAGAGGGCGGTCTTATGTGCACCTCTGCTTGCTAATCATCAGTTGACTCATGAACAACCTGACCATTCTTATTCTGTATCATTACTGGTGATGAGAAATGGTGTCTTTATGCAAACGTAAGGAAAAGAAAGTTATGATTGAATCCAAAACAACAGCAACTCCCCATACAAAGACCTGCGTGCATCCACAAAAGATAATGTTATGCATTTGATGGAACAGTGATGGTGTGGTGTACTATGAATTGCTTCCTCAAGGTGGAGCCATTACTGCAGATATTTACTGTCAACAACTGAGACATTTTGCATATTCAATCCAAGAACAATGAAGTGATGCTACTCCATCATAATGGCCACCCATGTTCTGCTAGATTGACAAAAAACACTATACACAAGTTGGTTTGGGAAGTCATTCCACACCAACCTTATTCACATTTTCTTACACACTCAGATTTTTACATTTTTTGCTCTGCTCTCTATTGAACAACCTTCAAGAAACTTCCTTTATGGATGAAAATGCACTCCGAACATGGCTCACTGACTTCCTCACCTCAAAACTACATCATTTCTACAGTCACAGAATTGACAAGTTACCTCTTATAAAAAATGAAGGAAAATATATTATTGATGACTACAGTCTCTGTTATGTGTATCTGTTGTGTTCATTAAATGTAAGGAAAAATGCTACAAACTTATGCACTAGCCCAGTAGTAGTAGCTTAGTTGTTGCCAGTGGTGATCAGGAGGGTGAAGGTAGGGCCTGGATTTGGAAGACATTTGTGGGGCAATAGGGATATCTCAGAATGGTGTTGATGTGGTAGTGAAGTAGAGAATTGTATCATTCAGGTCTTGAATGAACAGTTGTGAAATGCTACAGCAACTGGTTGTGCCACCTTCTGGTGGCTGCTGTAGTTTGGGGACTGAGACCAAGGCGATCAACAGTTTGTAGCATTCTTGCTGAATCTCTGGTGGTACCAGCAAACTGAAGTAAATGCACTGTGGTTGTCAGAGGGGGCAGCTGAAACCGCATCGTTGGCGGCTGTTTTTGCCTGTGCCTTCATCACCAGGATGGGGAGTTGTCAGTGCCCAACAGTGAGTGGGGAAGGTGTAGGTGGGTGATTAGGCGGTCAGTGATGTCATTTTTGAGCTCACGCAAGTCGCAATCTGATAGAGGTCGGGGGCATGTGCAATGGATGGGAGGTTGTCAGTGGTGGGGGAAGTGAGAAACGTCACATGCAGAGAGTTGATAGATAGAGCAGGAGACACGGGCAAATAGCCACTGGTGGCTGCATGTCCGAGACATGGGGCAATAGCTAGTGGAATGCATTGCACCTGCTGCTGTAGGGGCATTTAAAGACTCAAACTGTTTATTAGCCAAAACAGTTACCTCATTTAACCTGACGCCAGGGAAATCTGGATGGAGTGGATAGATGCATAAGGCAGCAATTGAGGAACAGACATTTGGGAAGAATGTGCAGCTCGACAAGCTCTCAGAAATTATCCAGCAATAAGAGATGGGCACAAGTCACTCCACTGCTCAGATGATAACAAATAGCATGTCTGTTGCAAGTCTGAAAGTGCAGAGCTGGAAATGAAACACTGTTTGAGCTTAGTGTATCTGTCTGAGGGGGGACAGTTGTGAAATAACATCCCAGCCATGGGTAGTGGTGGTCAGGTCAAGCTGGCCAGCAGCCATCCCAAACCTTGCTGCATCAGTGGTGATAGGACAGCCTGCAACAACTGTCTCAATAGAAGAAAAGCACAGGCGTGAGTGCTGAGGGTTGAAGGGGGCAGATGGATTGCAGTGAGACCTGGGTGTGGTTCTGTGGGGTTGGCTGGTGCTCACCAGTGACCCCATTGGTTAGCTAATTCAAATGGTTCTGAAGTTCTGCCAGTTGTGCCAGACTTCTGAAATATCCAAAGTGCTTGTTGGCACTGGGATGGAAGGGATGATGAGAGGCTGCTGTGTGAAAGGTCCATCAGGCATGGCCGCTCAAGTAGTGGGGACATGTAGCAGAATTGTGAGAAGAATAATACAAAATATTTCAGAAAAGAGGGTGAGCAGGACACAAGCAGTGTGGATCAAGCAGTGAAATATCTACCATGTGTTACTGCAAAAGGAGATATTCTGGTAGACTGCACAATAAAACTGTGACTGGTGCGAGTGCGTGGTACCAGAATTTGTAGTGATCAGCTTAGGGCATATGGGTAGTGTGCTCAGAGAGTGGTAGATGGAAGGAGAGCATTAAAAGGGATGGGGCAGAGGGTGGTGACAGTGTCTTGGCAACTTAGCAGTAACAAACTGCAGTCGCAACCATGTGGAGCATGCCCAACAAATAGAGTAGAACCATCATATTACAGTACTGAAAGTCTTGCTTTTTTTAGAGTGGGTCATCAGTGAAGACATTGCTTTCTTCCTTATGCTAATGATAAAATAAGTAACATAATAGAAGTCACGCAGAGGGGGCATTTGGTTGGGTTGGCATGACCCTACAGGTGTAGAAATGAAACTCTGGGTTGATTTAGATGAAAGTAGCCCAGACTTTATTGTGTGACTAACTGATACAACAAAAATAACAGACACAAAGTAAACCGAGCACTGGAGACAGTGCTAGGCCAACATCTTGTCTTTAAAGCTCCAAAACATGAGGCTATGGTAAACTGAGTCGAAACACAGTGTGGGACCTGCTACTTTAAAGCTCCAACAGGAGGCTCACTGGCAAGTGTTTGTACCTCAGGCCTGGGATATTGAGTTGCAAGATACTGCAGTAATGGAGATTGAATGCAGAGCCTTAACAGTAGAACAAACTCTGGTGACGCGTAGTGGCTAAAGACACAAATCACATGGCATTGTGCGAGATGAGTTATCAGGAGTATGGCCAGGAGGTGTTGCCTCAACAGAGTTGGAACAAAGACTGGTGGGTTCCAGGAAGCATGATGGCCAAAGAGCTACCTGTGGTGGAAGTTATCAGTGTGGGTGTTGGACAAAAGCACTGGTACACTAACTGACGAGTACTTCTCTGGCTGCCAATATTTAGTGAGTGCGATGTGTTGTCTGCTGCTGTCAGAGGAGGCAAATGAAGGAAGTCACCACCAGTTTTCATCATCAGAAAAGAAAATCCTGCTCTGAACTCAACAGAATTAAGACAAACAGAATTAAGACAAAGTCTAAAGAAAGATTTTGTCCAAATTGCCACTGGCAATGGAAGCCTACAAACTTATATCAGAGGTAGAAATTGTTGCTGATCTATTGGATAATATCCTTTCTCAGAGCTATGTAGCAAAAAACATTCACAGACATACAGCTCCATTGTCTAAAGAGTGCAATATTCCCCTTTAAATATTTGTGTGTTCAAATTCAGATTTGTTGCTGTGTTGCAATTCGGAAGCTCTGCACCTATAAAATAGCTTAAATAACTTTCTTAGTGGACTACAGTGGACCAGCTCTTTTGACTTTGTCACCACTGCAGTAATTGGTTGGTTGGTTGTTTGTGGGAAGAGACCAAACAGCGAGGTCATCGGTCTCATCGGATTAGGGAAGGATGGGGAAGGAAGTCCGCCGTGCCCTTTGAAAGCAAGCATCCCAGCATTTGCCTGGAGCAATTTATGGAAATCACGGAAAACCTAAATCAGGATGGCCGGACGCGGGATTGAACCGTCGTCCTCCCGAATGTGAGTCCAGTGTGCTAGCACTGCGCACCTCGCTAGGTACTGCAGTAATTCTAATGCTGAAGTTTTTGCAGCTTCAAGCAATTTAAAAATTTCTGTCAATAAATACAACATTCTTCTTCTTTTAACAAATGCTTTTGTTGCATCTCAGTAGACAGTCACTTGTTTTCTTTCTTTAGCTACTCAGATATTCTACTTATGTTTACAGTTTGAGATCATACATTCAACTACTGAGATTTTTGACAGTTCTCTAGATGTCTTCTGCTTTGCCATGACATCATTCACCATTGTCATAATGCATGTATTTTCTTGATGGTGCACTGCACTGCTCCAAACAGGGACGTTGACTCACAGAGATTACCCAAGCCCCATGCAGGTACCACAACCTATGTTAATACTGCAATTGCTGCTCCACCCTGAAGGCATGCAGTGTCCAACAGTGGAAGTGTTATATGCAAAATAGATGACAAAACCCCAAAAACAGCTTTCCAATATTAATTACCAAACTATTAAATAGTTTCAACAATCACAACTGTCCTTTGTCGGCTGGGTAGCTGTAGTGTTACATGTCACTCTACTGGAGTGTTACACCACATGTTCCCCCACTGAGACAAATGATGTTATCACAAATATGTAATGTAAATACTCATTAATAAATATACTGCAGTACCTTTATTTAAAACTCTTAGCCTTTCCATTACTATATTGTCTTTATTTCTCTTTTGTATTTTATTACTTCAATTATTCATTCCAATCTGCAATCAGGGAAAAGTTAGTTCTTTTTATGATGTTAATATTAAACTGCTACATACAGAGGCTACTTCAGTACTGCTGCATCTTGGGCAGTTGTGTGAAAACAGGTTTAATTAATTATATGGACAAGGGGAAGCTCATGTGATGGAAACTACTGAATGGGGAAAGAGGGAGGATAGAATAGAGCCCCTGGTGAAGAAGGAAGAGAGAAAATATAAGATTGGAAATGTTAGAAGCTAAGAAGGAAAGAAGACAGATGCCCTTTCCACCCCATCCCTAGGATCCCTCCCTGCAGGATACTCCACTGGTGGGTGTGTTGTAATATAAATAAAAAAATATTTACATATGAAAAACATTTAAAAGGATAATACAGTTGTATTATTAGAAATGTTCTGTGCTTGTACAAATTTTAGGCTAGCGGACTTCTTCTCTTACATTTCAACTGCAGTTGCAGGCAGCAGACTTCAAGTACACGAGTACACTTCATAAATAAGAAAATCCTCGTTGTAACTCTTCAGGCTTTCCTGGCAAGATCTTGACATGTGGAATAATTGGGTCTACTGCCAGATGTTTGTGTCACTCTGGCACAATATTTTGGCCATGTAACTCATTGCCTTCTTCAGGTGCTACCTGAGAGTGCCATGTTGGAGGATCTTATCCAGTATTTATGCTCAGAGAGCACTGGGTGCTCTCTTTGCCATCCGCACCCACCTGGCGCTGCTTGTAATGTGTTGTCTCTTCCCCAGTGTTCCCTCAGACATCTGCACCTGACTTGGGCGTCATCTGTGGCAGCTCTCTGAGGCCTGTCCTGTGTCGGGCATTCCGTTTGCAGTCCGCGCCCGCAAGGTGCTGCTCCTGAGGTTTTGGCCCCTCCCTGGTGCTCCCACGGACGTCCTCGGCTGGCTTGTCCACCATCTGTGCTCATGGCAGGTGTCTGGGGCTGGACCCACGTTTGGCATTCCGTTCATGGTCCACGCCCGCTTGGCGCTGCTCCTGAGGTGTTGGCACTTCTCTGGTGCTCCGACGGACGTCCGCGCCTGCCTAGTCCACCATCTGCAGTTGTGGCAGCTGTCTGAGGCCTGTATCGTGTCGGGGGCTCTGTTTGCGGTCCGCGCCCGACTGGCGCTGCTTGTAAGGTGTTGTTTCTTCCCCAGTGCTCCCTCATATGTCCACGCCCGACTTGGTCTCCATCTGTGGCAGCTCTCTGAGGCCCGTCCTTTGTTGGGTGCTCCATTCGTGGTCCGCACCCGCCTGGCGCCGCTCCTGAGGTGTTGGCACTTCCATGGTGCTCCGATGGTCATCCGTGCTTGGCTCGTCCATCATCTGCAGTCATGGCGGCTGTCAGAGGCCCGTCCTGCATCGGGAGTGGCATTCGCGGTCTGCGCCCACCTGGTGCTGCTCCTGCAGTGTTACTACTTCTTGTGGAGTTTCTTGGTTCATTTTGTTGGGCCCTGATAAGCTCCAGAGCTGGACTCCACACTGAGCTGAGCTGGTAACCGCTGTCTCGGTTTATTAGGTTGTCCGTGACCTTGATCTCGATGGCCTCCTTTATGACACTGTCCCAAAATCTTTGCGTCTGTGTCACAATTTTGGTGTTTTTGTAGTCCATTGAGTGGCCAAGCTCCAGACAGTGCTCCGCTATGGCAGATTTTGTTGCCTGTCTGAGTCTGGTTTGCCTTTGGTGTTCTTTGCACCTGACGTCCACCGTCCTGGTTGTCTGGCCAATGTGACTTTCCACACTGGCATGGGATGTTGTAAATGCCTGGTTTATGTAGCCCCAGTTCATCCTTCACACTCCCTAGCATTCTCCCAATTTTGGAGGGTGGACAGAAGATACTCTTTATATCATATTTTGAAAGAATTCTGCTGATCTTTGCAGAAATAGGTCCAGTATATGGCAGGTGCCACCTTCTTCACCTCCTCTGTCTCCTTTTGTGTACTCTGTGGTCGGCTGGTAGGACGAAGTGCCCTTTGGATGTCTGTGGAGGAGTATCCATTTCTGCTGAACAACAGCTGTGGATGTTCTATCTCTGTGGCCAGACTTTCCGTATCTGACAGAGCTCGAGCCTTGTGAACTGATGTTTTCAAGACTCCATTCTTCTGTGCCGGGTGGTTGCCAGTGTATATATAAGTCAGTGTGGGTGGGCTTACGATACTTTATGATAACCTGGGGGTCTTTCATCATGTACCTACACAATTGCCCCCCCCCTCCACACACACACACACACACACACACACACACACACACACTTTGTACGTTGACATGGTATGGAGATGTACAGTGTTTTTTGCTTGTACATGTTTACATGTGCCGATAGGGGTCGATGCCCTTTATTTGTCAGCTTCTCATTTATTTAATGGAATGCATATGCCAGCTTATCCTATGTACGTTAGAATTCTACAATAAATTAAAAGATTATATACATAATATGATAATCCATTACATATTTGAATTTAGCATGCTCACAATAATGTTGAGTTTGCTTCAGTCTCGCTGCTGGGTTTCACACTTGTGCACTGACCAATTTGGCGACTAAGAGCTAGACGCTAACAGTCAACATGTTAGAAGCTACAATCGCATGTGGTTGCACTCATTTTCTTAGTGTTGATTTCACATTGAGTGTCACACTTTCACCTGAGTACCACATATTGAAGAACTGCTGTGGCATTTGTCTTCACTCTGGGTACAGCAGATGTGTGCTTATTGTTCAAAATCTGACACTGTGGCAGAAGATCTACATTTTTACTCCCCGGGCATCATTATTACCTGTCATACTCGCGTTTTCAGTGGAGAGACCCAGTGTCTGTCGATGAGGTAAGTACTGACTCTAACAACTATAGTTCACTTGTTAATGTGTCTAGTGTTGTGAGCCATGATACTCAGAAATTATTTTGTTGCAAACACATATTCATGTCACCCCACCTGACTATCCACTTGTCAAAAGGCACATATATAGCTGTCCAAATCATAGTACAAATTGCTTGTCCTTAAAATTCATTCTTCGTATGGAGTTTGGTTTCAAATGAAAATTCTTACAAGTGTTGAGTTACAACAATATACACAACATGATAGCCTATGGCTGAGATTCCATCCATCGCTTATACTACAAACATAAATTTCTTAAGTTTTAAACTGTCATAAAATTTTCATTAGCTGGGTTCTGTTGCTGTAGTTTGTTTTTTAGCTTCAACTTCTCTTCATTCACATCACATATTCAAATTAATTACATACACATTATCATGATACAATACAAGCATATGATACATTTACGCTTCATTTTATAGATAGGCTTTTATCATTTATGGGAGCTCATTTTTTCCTTAGGTAGAGCAGGGAGAAAAACATTGGAAATAGGACTAAAAAATTACGCACTGCTGGCCTAAGTATGCTTGGCGCCACCTCCTTTGTTTGGTGGGGAAGAAAGGAAACACTCATCTGCTGGTTCAAGAATTTATGAGGAAATGTTACTCGTACACTCATGGACTAGTTGCTAAGGAACTTTTGTTTCATGGCAATAATGTGTACTGACAAATCATTCACGCAGTATCATGCTGTTTCTTCTTATGCTGGTGCTATTTACTTCAACTCACATGTAGCTTAGTGTGAAATATGACGTTTTTACCATCGTAGATTTATCTTTCTCGAATACTTGGAAATGTCATTATTCAAGCCATCGTGAGGTGCGCTGACACAGTTCGTGGACTGTTCGAGCAACAAATAGACCAGGAGAAACTGAAGAATCACATGATAAAAATTAATTGATTTTTGTAAAATCATATGCTTGAATGGTTATGTGTACTCTGCAGTGAATAGGTACTGATCAATGTCACAGAGATATACTGTGATGATGCATATTTTTATTTTTCATTGCCTTGTGACCTTTGTATAAATATCCTTACAACTAAATTGTTTACTCAAGGTACGGCCCATTTCTTCATATGGTACCTCCTACTCTAAACACAATACTCTTCTTCTGCACTGATTGCTGAAAGAAAAAAACTTAAAACTAATTTCATTACGTTGCTTGGTGGCCACTGATACATTTGGTCATTTCATCCATCCACAGATATTTCCATACTTTGTTTAAATTCATAGACATTCATTTATTCTGTTACCCATTATGATCATTTACTCTGCAAAGAAAAATATTTGACATTTCTTATGGTATTTTGTGATTTGTCCTTAGCTTACACATCTCGTATAATTTTTCATAATGCTTCCTTTTGCTTGTAAATATGTTGTATATAGCTTAGCATTTAATTAAATCTTTGTGTACATAATCAATAGGTTCCTTAGTTCTTAGGCAGTAGATCTAATTGCTTAGTATTTCTGTTTACTTTGTATTTAAGTTAGGTACTTGTACATATTGCATTCCTATTTGGTTGTGCTTTCTGCCAGACTGTCGTGCATGCACACAGGTCAATGTCTCTTCTCCTACTACTGATGTCAGCACATATTGTTGAGCACAGACAGCTGAGCCATAAGCTAATTTTGTTTATAACTTCACTTTGCTTGAAGCGGTGTATTACTTCTCATTGCTGTTAATTTTATGCCTACATGTACAAATCAAAAGAATTACTTATGCCTATACACATTACTTTATCTTAAAATACACTCCAAGAGAAAAGTTACAGTTAGAGTTATGTACACTATGTACAATTGTCTTGTGATAGAAAGAAAAAATGGTACCTAGCTTCATCATGCTATAAAAGATTTTATATCTTTGCGATGGTGGAAACCTTTGTCTCTCCCTGTTTCCTCATAGACTACTCCATACATCTCAGGGTATGGTATTTTGGAAATTACATATGGTCCTAAATAGAGTAATTGCCACTTCTTAATCAGTTTGTCAAATTTTGTTGAATTAGGGTGCGTCTGTAAGAGAACTCGTTACTCTTCAAAAATTTGTGTAACCTGTTTCAGTTTCTTATTATAAATTTTCTTTCTATACTCAGCTCTGTTTTCTAGTGTAACCATGGCTTGTTTCATTTTGTCTTGTAGTGTCATTTCTGTAGTGGGTACCTTCGGTATGGGCGACTCCCACTCATTTGTTTGTTTTGTCCAGGACATCAATTCGTTAGGTGTTCAAATGGCTCTGAGCACTATGGGACTGAGGTCATCAGTCCCCTAGAACTTAGAACTACTTAAACCTAACTAACCTAAGGACATCACACAACACCCAGTCATCACGAGGCAGAGAAAATCCCTGACCCCACCGGAAATCGAACCCGGGAACCCGGGCGTGGGAAGCAAGAACGCTACCGCACGACCACGAGCTGTGGACTCGTTAGGTGTGAAGCCTGTTGAAGAATGTGGAAGGTTATTGACAATTTGCATGAAAGTAGTTCCATATTCTACCCGTCGGATGTATTTGTGAGGGGTGTATGTCCTTATAAACCAGTTAAATCCTTTAAAGACTCATTCTACTGGTCTTGCTTCTGTGTGAAAAAAGCTTACTAATATGTGCTTTATGCCCTGTGAGGTCATAAATTGTTTCCATTTTTGCCCAATGAAATATGAAGCATTATCAGTTAGTAGTACCTATGGTTTACCTACTCATCTCAAATAGTCCCCTCAATTCTTTTTCTAATATTTGTGGCTGTTGCATTTTTAATGGGATACATTTTGATATGTTTCGAGAAAATATCATATAGTGCTACTACTTTACTTCTTGGATATGGACCAGTTCAGTATATTTTGACACATTGGACTGTTTTGATTTTTGACATATTTCACATTTTCTTAATAGCTGTAGGACTCACCTTCTCAAATTTGGAAAATAATAAAGTGTTGCAATTTTTACAGTACATTTGCCTACTTCATAATGGCCCCATACTTCATGTGTGTGTGTCTTATAAACTCATCAACATAATCTTCAGGAATATACACACACACCATTGATCAGATTTTTCATGTTTCCTATGAAACAAAACGCCCTTGTACTCCTGATACCATTTACTTACCTTTCCATCTTCATCCTGCTTAAGGTTTTGCATGACTCTACTCCATCTGCAATCTTGCTGTTGTATAATTTTCATTTGCTTACAGAACTTATTCTAATCAGGCTGTTGTGTTATACCATGCATTAATAATGTTCTGAGTTCTGCATATTGCTCTGTTAATTCACCAAACTCTTCTACTCCTCGTGGTAACCTGGACAAGTCATCTGCAATAACATCCTGACTTCCTTTAATATAAATGATCTAGAAATTGAATTCTTGTAAATATAGACACCACCTAGCTAATCTACGGTGTAATAGTTTACATGTTAAAAGAAATGACAGTGACTGCCCCACAAGATATATTCAAACTTTTTAAATGCCCATGTTACCGCTAAACTTTCCAATTCTGACACAGAGTAATGTCTTTCTGCTTCTGATAATGTGTGACTAGCAAGACTGATGACCTTGGGCACTTCTTTACCTTCTTCTTCTCGCTTCTGGAACAAGCATGCCCCCAGCCCCTGAGATGAGGTCAGTAGCCTGGGGTTTAACTATGACCAGTTGGTGTTTTCCGATCGTGTAGTGTGACTTAATTCATGACCTGGAGTAATTTCAGTTAGTTGCACTGTGCGTACTTTGCCAATTCGTGTCATTAGCTGCTGCATCATTATTTTGCTGCCAAAAGATCGGCTGCAGTACAGCATAAAGCATGGCATTGTTGCCGTGAGTCAGCCACTGCTGCGGCTGACTGTTTCTGTTCATGTTCGGCATAGGGCCTTGTGATGGTGGATTGTAATTCGTTTCTGCATTGAAATTACTTCTGTTGTTTTGAAAATTTCTTTTAAATTGTTTGTTTTTTCCATTCCTCTTACCATATTCCTTACCTCTGGGTATGTAACTTTGTTTTTGTGTGTACCATCCTTGTTGTGTATTTAGATCACATTTTACTGACCGATTTACATAACTATGTTGTTGTTGTGCCTGATTTTCTGTTGCTCTATCGGGTACAGGTCTTTCTTCATAGATTAAGTCGATAGAATCAAGCACTGACAGAAAATATTCAGCGTCGTGTTCGGGCATTGTGACTAATTTTTCTCTAATGTGCGACGGTAAATGACTTTCAAAATTTTTACCACGTCTACTTGTGATATTGTGTTCATCCAGTATTGTGTCTTGTTCAGGTACTTTTCAAAGTATCCATGTAGACTACCGTATTTGCCATTGAATGGTGCAGGGTTAAAAACCTCGCATCTGAGTCTTTCTTGCACTTCCTCAGACCAGTATTTGCTGAGGAAAGCTTGTTCAAATTTGATATAAGTGCTGCAACATTCAGCCACTTCAGTTGCCCATAAAAGAATGTCACCTGTGTATATCCCACAAAAAATCTGATTTTCTATGCTTCCGTCCAGTTGTGTGGACATACATGACAAAAAGCACTGATAAATACTACTGGATTCATTCTTTTACCTTCGGTAGTGAATGTAGGAAACTGTCGATGTCTCAGCAAACCTTTTTCTGCAAAACTAATTGATAGACATTTGGCATTTTCAGTCAGATTTACGTTGTTATTGTAGTTACCTGTAATTCCGGTTGTTAATTGTTCAGGTGTAGGAGTTATGGGTATGTTTACATTTTGCACTCTACAACTGTCACTGATACCTGCTGTAGGACTTGTGACAGTTTGTGGATAAATACCAACAGGTTGTGGTTTGTTCACTGTAGCCTGTGTATTGTTTAAATACATATTTTGAGATATGGTAATATATTCTTTAAAAAACTGCGGATCCTATTTTCCGTGACTTATAGGTTAATGTTTACCTTGTTCACAATTTCATTTTCTTTCTTCTGATTAGCCCTTTCTACTACATCTGTGTATGACTTACAATCTCTTACTAACTTCTCTGCAATGTAATGACCCTTATCTGACGTACCTGCTTCAGCTTGACTAATGACATCACTCAGATTTTAATTGATCTTTTCTCTCTCCTTCTTAGCACATGCCAAGTCAACTTATAATGTTGCTACCCTTAAAGTAAGCTCTTCTACAGCTAGGAGTACACCTTCATAGTCTTTATTTAGTTTGTTAATGACAGTGGTTACCTTTTTTCTGCCAAACACAACTGGTTTTGTGTGGCTTCAATATTTGTGTTTGCTTCTGTGATTTTCCTTATGTGTTGTTCTACTAGATCATGATGGTCGTTAAAAGAATCTTCCTACTGTTTTAACTCTGTAATGTTACTTTTAACTTCAGAAAGTACTTCATGCTTTACTTGTTTTTTCATGTCATTCAATTTTGTGTTGATTTCAGTGCAAAAATTTTTGGCTAAATCATTGAATTTCTGTGAGATTGTGTTTTGTAAATCCTTAAATACCTAATTTTGTTCTTGTTTCATTATATTTAGATCTTGTGTGACAGTGTTCAGATTGTGTGTCAAATTATCAATTTTGGTGTTCATATCTTGTTTCATATCACTCTAATTGGTGTTCATATTGCGTTTCATATCACTGAGATTAATGTTCATATCATCAAATTTCGTGTTAACTGCCATAGGAGTGCTTCAGTTCTACTACTGTGGTTGCTGTCAGCTGTACTTTCCAAGTTAATGTCTGAGTTGTGACCAAGTGGTGTTTGTAAAGTGTTGTCAAAATTCATATTAGAATCGCTCTCCAGTGTTTCATTCATGAGCGGTATGTCGCTCTGGGAGGTGCGTGACATTGTCTCATCAATTGTAAACATTGTGTCATCAAGGTTATTCTGCTGTGGAGCATCACTATCATTTGTCACACCTGTGACACACATCTCTAATCTACTTAAACTTTCTGCAGTAGGCATGCATGGCACCTGAACTTCAATTGTTCAAGCACACAATTTTACGCCATCTTGGCTGATTACATTTTTGCTATTGCTATCGACAATGGACATATATTTTTCTGCCATTTTATATGAATGTGCAAAAATAAAAATTTCACAAAAATGTTAAAATTTCATATGCTAAATGTAATTTTGCGATGTCAAAGCCTGTTTTTTGTCGATTATGATACGCAAACTATTGTGTCACAATTGTTTATGTTTTACTGACAACGCATATCACACTAAAAAATTCCTGTAAATTTTTAAAAATAAAATTCAAGGAAGGGAATAATGAGGAAAAGGTTTTTATCTACATCAAAAGAGGCACTACCATGTGTAACCATGCAAGCAACTTGCGTAGCCATCCTACCTATGCTGCATCGAATAGAACAGCTTACTATGGAAAATTTTTACATAACCTGTGTCCAATTATCATTCCTTTCCAAAATTTTCTCCTCAGTTTTTTTTCTTTTTGCTTTACTTGCTCCCAGTCGTGATTCATGCAAACAGAAAATACATTTAGTTTTTGTGATTCATAACACTATCATAGAAATTTCTTACAATAACAATAGTTAGAAGCCCTACTCACAACCAGTGCCCTAAAGTCTGGGCACACAGGTCAATAATTGTGTTGTAAAAAAAATATCACATATACATATGAGAAACATTTTTAAAACTGGATAATACAATTGCGTTATTAGAAATGTTCTGTGCTTGTACGAATTTTAGGCTATCGGACTTCTTCTCATACATTTTAATAGTAGTTGCAGGCTGTGGACTTCAAGTACACCAGTGCATGTCATAAATAAGAAAATCCTCCTTACTTGGTTTCACTTCACTTGAATAAAAAATACTTAACACCAGTATCAAATTTTTTCTTATTTCAAAACATATATGATACAAAAAACCCATAGCTCATCATATTCTGAATGGAACTTCTTAACAGAGCTTCTATATACAAGAGAGTGAGAAACAAAACCATGTATAAAGAAAAATGAGTGATGATTTTTTTTTTTTTTTTTTTTCAAACTGTCCGTGCCTTACCATGCATTCATAATTAATGTCTTTGCCAACGCTTTTGGTTGATTGGTTTTTCATTTTTTGTTTTTAATAAATTTTTCCTTTACGATAGCCTGGAGGGCTTTCGTCATGTACCTACCTACACATGGGCTAAAGGACCCAGAGCCTCCAAAAACTGGTTCTAACACACTACTACTGAAAGCCTATGGAGAGAGTAGCAATGAAACTAGCATCTTCTATCTAAGTACTACACCACAAAGTTCGATGATTTGCTCTTGCTCCATCTTAAAGCTTTAATTTGTTGGGAATTAAAAATCTAAGAAACACGCTGCTTAAACAAAGATTTATTTAGTGTTCTAAAATCAACACCACATTACTCTTGGCAGTACTGAGGCCAGGGACAGTGGTCATGTGTGATCAATTTGCACATGTGTGTGTGTGTGTGTGTGTGTGTGTGTGTGTGTGTGTGTGTGTGTGTGTGTGTGTGTGTGCGTGTGTGTGTTTTGTCTACTTTAGAAGAAGGCCTTTTGCCCAAAATCTCACATGTTTAGCAGTATCTTTGTTGTGCCTGTATGCGACCCAGCATCTCCACTATATGGTGACTGGCAATTTATCCTTCTCATAATATTGTCATTATTCCATCCTGGATTTTCCATTGTTTGAAAATATGAAATTTTAATTTATACAGTCTACATGACTCTCACACAATGTTCAAATTTCATTTTTGAATCAGAGATTCAAAGTAAGTCACTGCAGTCAAAGTTTTCATTCTTGATGACATCGTCACTGTAAACCCTTAGTGAAAATGTCTGCTACATGACTTGTGTTGAAACATATTATACATTGATTCTGATTGAACAACTGTCGTATATACTGCTAATATGTTTCAATATGTTTAGAGCATTCATAGACTCCAGTGCCTTTTATTTTTTGACAGTACTTTGATCATCAATAGGTAATGGTGGAATTGAACTTTCTTCAGTAATTTTCATTTTCTTCAATAAGTGATCCAGCCACATTACTGATTTACTTGCTTCACTTGCAGCAATGAACTCAGCTTCCATTGATGACTGTGCAACACATTTTTGGAGTTTACTTTTCCACATTACTGGTCTACCACAATACTTCCTTAAAACTCCGCTTGTTGAATGTCTAGTCAATAGTTTCACCTGCATGATAAGCATCACTGTAAGCTTCATTGGCAGAACTCATTGTTTTTCTCGATTGACTTCTATAATCAGTTGTACCTTTCAGATAACAAAGAATTCATTTAATAAATTTAAAGAGGGCTTCAGTAGGTGAATCTTGTGCTCTTGAAGCAACATTCACAGCATAAATTTAACCTGGACATATTCCCAATGTTAAATATATGAGACTACCAATAATTTCTCAGTTAGTGTCTGTATCAGTAGCTGGTGTTGAAACTGAAATTAGGCATACATGTTTAATTGGTAATGGTATTGGAATGGTATCAGTCATACCATACCTTTCTAAACTCTTTTTGCATGTATAGTTTGATTAATCTTCACACAATTTTCAAATCTTTGGAACTGAAGGCCTAAATAGCAATCCACTTTGGTTACCACAATGTCACACTCTTCTTGTAAATGTTTTGTGCAACTATGAACAATTTCATCAGGTCCCATTATCAATCCACCATCCACATGAAATAAAAGGATTAAATTTCATTAAAATATGTATGTGGATCAGCACTGCTCTTCCATAAATTTTATATGTTAAGGTGCTCTTTCAAGCACTCTTACCAACATTTTGCTGCTTGCTTCAATCCGTTCAAGCTTCAAAGCAATCTGCACATGGCATGTACCATTATCAGCATGAAAATGTCTTCCTCTAACATATAACTCAGGAATGCCATTTCAACATTAAATTGTTTAAAATTCCGATTTCACTGAATAGTGACAAACAAAAGGACTCTCATTTTTTCAGACCTAATCACAGTGTTAAATGTTTCAGAAAAATCAACTTCTGGCCTGTGACAAAATGCTTTTACAATTAATCTTCCCTTGTAACAGATGATGCTGATGTTCAGTTTTTTTTTTCAGTTTTAAATAGCTATCCTTCTGGCTGGTAAATCAACTAGTTTCCTCTTATAAAACTTTTGATGTGATGTTTTCCTTCATCCAGTCCAGCTCTCCAATTTTCTGCACCTGAAAACTTTACTGTTTCGTCATAGACATTTGGAATTTCCCTCGGCCTCATAATCTTTAGTTGCTAAGGTTCATCTTTTTAATGTATTGGCCTTCTAATCATTTATCTATTTCTCAGAACTCCATGTCCATCTATACTTTCAGCTCCATGGAAAGAGATGTCATTTGCATCTTCAGCCACTTCAACATGATCATAATGATCCATTCGTGTAATATTTGCTGCTATGGTTTCCTCGTTGTTCATATTAGATGTTGTTGCATGTGTAAAACCATCCATAGTTAAGATGATGACTAACTTGGTACCATCACTTGTCAATGATTGTGGTAATATTTCATCACTGAATCTTACATCTCGGCTGACAATAAATGAATGCCCGTTTATATAACCCATCAAAGATTTGGCATCAAACTTCTTTCATTTCTGCACTACAATCCAAGCAAAACATTCTATTCCAAGTACTTTCAGATTTTTCTCTGTAACAAGTTGACCATATCGTCTTGTATATTGTACTGCATATGATCATAGCAAATAAATACCTTAAATAAATAAATAATCATATGTAGCCTGGAGACAAATCCCCAGAGAAGTGGATAAATGAGTTGTGGTAAAGCTCCCTAAAAAGAGAAATTGTCAGATTGCAACAACTGATGCAGTATTATTTTGCTGTCAGTGACCAGTAAGGTCTTTGCCAGAATTATTTTAAATAGGTTTAAAGACTCAAATGAAACTCAACTTGTGACAAAGCAGGCTGGGATAATTTTACTTACCCTCTTGTTTTGCAATCTGCTTACTTAAATTCGGTTTTTTTTTTTAACTAATTATCGTCACCATATGTGAATATAATCTGCATTTTCCTAAAAGAGAAAGGTTGGCCCTCAGTTTTAAAGACTATACCACCAAATCTATTTCTGTGCTTAGTTTTATGTATGTAATTGATGTTCTAATTTATTTTGACTATTCCTAGTTAACATCTTTTGTTGTAAGGTGAAATCATTAATTGTTTTGTAACTTAAATTCTATTGTTGACATATCAACAAATATAAATCCTGTGCTAATTGTAAACATTTGAAGGACAAAATGCTAGTAATCTTAAAGTATCTATTTGGCTGTCTGAAAACATGTTAGCAAAGCCATCTCTTAATTAATTCCAAAGTAATTAACAGTTTGTCAAAGGTATTGTTTGTGTAACAATATATGTTAATTGCATCATTTAAACAATAATTCAGCCTAACTCATGTTGTAGAAGAAACTGTTAAAAAGAACCAATTTTTTGATGTATTCAGTTAATCAAATGAGTTAAGTTTTAATTGTTATTTCTGTGAATTTGACTTTAAACAATGTGTAATTTCAGCACCTATTATTGTGATGATATAAAGAGCCCAATTTTTGGCCACGAGACAATCAGTCCATGGCCGAGTTTCAGACAAGAAACTTGTGTTGGTTAGAACAATAACAGTGCTTCAAATTAAATCAGGAATAAGTGTTAAACAATTAGGTCTTGTGTAAAAACAATGACAGTGTCTGCTCCATACATACCTTTCTATACCTCAAGAACAGTGAACTCTGCAGTTAGGTTATTACTGTTCGTAGATGTTCAATAGTAAACTATTGTAGTAGTATGTGGACATTTGCCTGCAAACTATTAATGAGGCTTATGGAAAGTTTAAACAATAGTGCACTGGCCATATAACTGTGTAATATTGATGGGGGGAGGAGGGGGGGTTGTGAACAGTGAAAGTGAAAGATTGTGAAATGCAACTGTGCATCTGTCGGCTACATCATTTACACTAGACTGTAGTTGTACTTGCACAACCCATTTTTCAGCCAGTGTAGCAACCAGCACGTTGACACTGAGGACAACAAATGAAGAAATAAATAAAGCAGGAAGGACCATCACCAACTGCATAAATAACAGCCAGTTTTTGAGCACAACATAGTTGTGTTGATCTTATTAATACTCTTAAGACCATCGTAGAGCAAAGAAAAGAATTCCACAAATGTACAAGAGGAATCTCACAGGGGCAAAAGAAGTAACAACCAGAGTCTGGCTGTGTTGTATTTTGTCACCAATGCTGTTTCTACTTGTCCTTGACTCAGTTATGACAAGATTCACAGCAAGCAAGAGATGAGGAATCCAGTGGGGAATCCATGAACATCTGAAGGATATAGTTTTATTAGCTCAGAGGCTGACAGATATAAAAGCGAAATTAAACTCTCCAAGAAGAAGGCAATGGAATGGAATACCCAGAGAATAAGGAAGAGATGCAGACCTGCAGGTACATGAAAGAGGATGGTGTAAGGGTAAGCAAGGAGAGTTGGAAAAAACTGTGCAGAATTGAGGGAAATAGTTCTCTCAGGCACTTTCTCAGCTGCTTTTAGGTATGAATAATATAAACAGAACAGAAGATCTGGGAGTAATCTTTAGAGTGAACGTCATGTCTGTTACTCATACAAATAATGAAGTGCAATAACTTAACTGAAATAATAAAAGGAGGATAAATTTTGTTGGCCAGTTTGGTGATATCATCAGATCTTGGGACCAAGAAGCATTGTCAGAAAAGGATAAGAACAAGTGGTCGTTATGTGACACTACTTTGTTGAGGAGGGTAAATGAAGTTTCAAACCAATGGAAGTTGTGTATTCCTGAAAGAGCAGTAGAAGAGTACAATTACATGTAGTTCTGCATTTTATACATCACAAAAGTTACAGATCTATACATCAATTATAGTTCAAGCAGTGAGGAACAATATAATTTTACACTAATATTCAAACGTATTAAAAAGTAATAAAGTAATTTATGTGAGACAAAAGTTTAAGTGTAAAGTTTTAAGAGAATAGTAAAATTTACAATCCAAGTTCATGTAACACACAACCCTTTAAATACTGAATATATGATTTCAGTTCAGTTACTCCAAGCAACTTTCTAGATAAACCAATCATTAGCTTTGGGGTGTGGTCTTTCCAATATCTCAAATGGATCTGTCTAAAAATCAAAAACATTCTTTAACTCAGCTGCCAGTCAAGTCGCCTGCTTTCAACTGTGTCATTTTATACCCAGTATGGTGTCTCTTTCTTTGTGCTTCACTTTGTTATTTCATTGTTTCTCTCACAGTGGCTTCTCTCTCATCTGCTGAAATAGATTTACACTCTGGAAATTCAATGAGTCTATTGATAAGATTAGCTGGATTTATGGCAAATAGTATTCATATGGTGAAGAACCTGTGGACCAATATTACAGGGACTGAGGACTCAGCAGTTTGGTCCCTTCTCCCCTCTTTAAACCAAGCAACCAACCAATATCACAAACTGTTCATCACATCTTCAAAATTGGCAAAATGCTCAATCGAAGATGAGTGTTTGTGACAGGAGTAATTCCTGCACATTCTGCCAATATCTCTCATACATCTCACTCCAAGATTACTGGATGGGTGATATGCAGATATTAAATGTGTTTTATTCCTTATCTTTCTGTACGCAACTTCCATGATTTCAATACAAATTATCATTGATTATGAGACATTATTGCTCCAAGTATACATATATATGTAAAACAATCCTTATCCCTTTTCTGTGGTGTTTTTTTTTTTTTTTTTTTTTTTTTTTTTTTTTTTTTTTTTTTTTTTTTTTTAAATCTGTGCTTTATGTGTTGCTTTTCAAATAGGCTATGGCTTAATGTACTTTAAAAATATATCTACCAACGTGATGTACTTTGGAAATATATCTACCATGATAAATATAAAACAGTACTGCCGCGCTTGTTCATGGTAACTGACCATACAAATTGAGGGCATCCAGTCTCACAGCTTTTTCTGAAAGTAAGTTTTGCTTATGTCCCTGACAAGTTATGTTACTTACCTTCAATCATTGACATCTGTTACAGAATGAGTTCTATTTTCCTACCTTTTTTGCTGTAATGTATAACTATATATTTTCATGTAGTTTATTTGAGCATTTTAGGGCACCAAGAAGTCCATGAGAGTACCTAATAGGTTTATCAATACACTATTCTGGCCAACACAATTTCAGTGATCTGAGTCTAAGTTTGTTCTTTTAAATAGAATCCCCCTGTGTATTTTGTAAATTTGTCAACCTTTCCACAATCCTTTTTATTAAAACAACTTTTCATTAATCACCAATTATAATACAATTCTGGTTTCTATGAATTTCATTGCAGGTGACTCTAATTACCTTGTCATCTATAATCCATTTTAAATACACAAGCCTGAATTTCCTCCTCCTTCACAATATTACTTTGTCCTTAGCAATCTGGATTTAGACCTGGCAAAATCTGTACAGAACAGCTGCTAAATCTCACATAGTTTATAGAAGATGGGTTTGAAGCTCTTAAGGTGCTGGGAATGGTATTTGTCATTCATATCAGCAGCATATGACTCTGTCAATCACCAACAATTACTTGCCAAGGTCTACAACATGAACAAAGATTTTAGCTCAACTAGGTTCATATTCACTCTTTTGCAGACTAGCAGCGTAGACAATCTGCAGAAATTGCTGTTCAATATATACATGAATGATCATCCCATAGCACCCAATAGCAGAACCTTCATGTATGCTGATGACCTTGCTCTGGCCACGCAGAGCACAGATTCTGAATCAGTGGATTACACCCCACAAATACCATTAAACTGCTTTTCAGACACTACGACACACACCAATGTAAACCACATTCCACAAAGACAGAACTGTGTGCTTTTAATTTGAGAATCAACTAAACTAGCTGAAAATTTAAGATAGTGTAGTCAGTGAACCCACGAACCATGGACCTAGTCATTGGTGGGGAGGCTTTCGTGCCTCAGCGATACAGATAGCTGTACTGTAGGTGCAACCACAACAGAGGGGTATCTGTTGAGAGGCCAAACAAACATGTGGTTCCTGAAAGCCTTTTCAGTAGTTGCAGGGGCAACAGACTGGATGACTGATTGATCTGGCCTCGTAAATATTAACCAAAATGGCCTTGCTGTGCTGGTACTGCGAACGACTCAAAGCAAGGGGAAACTACAGTTGTAATTTTTCCCAAGGGCATGCAGCTTTCTGTGTGGTTAAGTGATGATAGCGTTGCCTTGGGTAAAATATTCTGGAGGTAAAATAGTCCCCCATTCGGATCTCTGGGCGGGGACTACTCAGGAGGACATTGTTATCAGGAGAAACAAAACTGGCATTCTATGGATCGGAGCATGGAATGTCAGATCCCTTAATTGAGCAGGTAGGTTAGAAAATTTAAAAAGGGAAATGGATAGATTAAAGTTAGATATAGTGAGAATTAGTGAAGTTCTGTGGCATGAGGAACAAGACTTTTGGTCAGGTAAATACAGGGTTATAAATACTAAATCAGATAATGGTAATGCAGGAGTAGATTTAATAATTAATAAAGAAAATAGGAGCATGGGTAAGCTACTATGAACAGTATAGTGATTGCATTATTGTAGCCAAGATAGACACAGAGCCCACACCTACCACAGTAGTATAAGTCTAAACACCAACTAGCTCCGCAGATGATGAAGAGATTGAAGAAATGTATGATGAGATAAAAGAAATTATTCAGATAATGAAGAGAGACAAAAATTTAACAGTCAAGGAGGATTGGAATTCGATGGTAGGAAAAGGAAGGGAAGGAAAAGCAGTAGATAAATATGGACTGGGGGTTAAGGAATGAAAGAGAAAGCAGCCTGGTAGAATTCTGCACAGAGCATAACTTAATTGTAGCTAACACTTGGTTTAAGAATCATGAAAGAAGGTTGTATATGTGGAAGAGGCCTGGAGACACTGGAAGATTTCAGGCAGATTACACGCACATCAAAAACGTTTTGCATCACCCTGGTTCTCAGAACTCCTGAAGATAGACTTTGACTGTGAATATTGTATTACAGAAACAGTCCCTTTGACTGTTCAGAGATATCACTAAACCTGCTTAAAGATATAAACAACCATGCACAAGCAGCACCTATTAGACGGAGGGGGTCTGACAGCCTATCAGTTCCAGCCATTCCACCAGGAAGGAGGTACATGGCTCGTGTTGTCTGTAGTTCAACCATGCCTAGACGGTCAATATCGCATTTCAGTTGCCTCCACATTGTTACTTTGTGCCAGGATGGCTCGCTAAAGGGAACTGTTCAAGCATCTCGGAGTGAACGAAAGCAATGTTGTTCAGATATGGAGGAGGTACAGAGAGACAGGAACTGTCGATGACGTGCCTCGCTCTGGCCGCCCAAGGGCTGCTACTGCAGTGGATGACTGCTACCTACGGATTATGGTTTGGAGAAGCCCTGATAGCAACACCACCATGTTGGATAATGCTTTTCGTGCAGCCACAGTACATCGTGTTACAACTCCAGCTGTGCGCAGTAGGCTGCATGATACACAATTTCACTCCCGACATCCATGGCGAGGTCCATCTTTGCAACCACAACACCATGCAGCACACTACAGATGGGCCCAACAAAATACCGAATGGGCTGCTCAGGATTGGCACCACGTTCTCTTCACCACTGAGTGTTGCATATGCCTTCTACCAGACAATCGTTGGAATGTGTTTGGAGGCAATCCACTCAGGCTGAATGCCTTAGACACACTGTCCAGTGAGTGAAGCAAGGTGAAGGTTCCCTTCAGTTTTTGAGGTGGCATTATGTGGGGCCAACGTATGCCGCTGGTGGTCTTGGTAGGCACCATAATGGCTGTACAATACATGAATGCCATCCTCCAACCAATAGTGCAACCATATCGTCAGCATATTGGCAAGGCATTTGTCTTCATGGACGAGAATTTCTGCCCCATCATGCACATCTTGTGAATGACTTCCACATCACTCAACTAGAGTGGCCAGCATGTTCTCTGGACATGAACCCTATTGAACACTGAATCGCCATTGAGAAGTGGGACAATCTGGACCAATAGTGCCTTGATGAACTAGTCGAAAGTATGCCACCATGAATTCAGGTGTGCATCAATGGAAGAGCATGTGCTACTGGGTATTAGAGGTACCAATGTGTACAGTAATCTAGACCATTACCTGTGAAGGTGGTGCAACATGCAATGTGTGGTTTTCATGACCAACAAAAAGGGCAGAAATTTATAGGTAAAAATATGAGGGTTTGTAGAAATCCTTGTGTAACAGAAGAGATACTGAATTTAGTTGATGAAAGGAGAAAATATAAAAATGCATTAAATGAAGCAGGCAAAAATACAAACGTCTCAAAAATGAGTTTCACAGGAAATGCAAAATGGCTAAGCAGGGATGGAAAGAGGACAAATGCAAGGACATAGAGGCATATACCACTAGGGGTAAAATAGATACTGCCTACAGGAAAAATAGAGTGACCTTTGAAGAAAAGAGAACCACCTGTATGAATATCAAGAACTCAGATGGAAAACCAATCATAAGCAAAGAAGGGAGGGAGGGAGGGCAGAAAGGTGGAAGGAATATATAGAAGGTCTATACAAGGACAATGTACTTGAGGGCAATATTATGGAAGTGGACATAGATGAAGATGAAATGGGAGATATGATACTGCGTGAAAAGTTTGACAGAGCACTGAAAGATCTAAGCCAAAACAAGGCTCCAGGAGTAGACAACATTCCGTTAGAACTATTGATATCCTTGGGAGAGCCAGCCATGACAAAACTCTACCATCTGCTCAGCAAGATGTATGAGACAGGTGAAATCCCCTCAGACTATAATATAATAATATAATAATTCCAATCCCAAAGAAAGTAAGTGTTGACAGGTGTGAAAATAATCAAACTTTCAGTTTAATATGTCATGACTGCAAAATACTGACATAAATTCCTTACAGACAAATGCAAAAACTAGTGATGCTGACCCCGGAGAAGATCAGTTTGGATTCTGTAGAAATGTTGGAACATGCGAGGCAGTACTGACCCCACGTCTTATCTTAGAAGATAGATTAAGAAAAGGCAAATCTACATTTCTAGCATTTGTAGACTTAGGAAAGCTTTTGACAGTGTTGACTGGAATACTCTCTTTCAAATTCTGAAGGTGGCAGGGTAAAATACAGGGAGCGAAAGGCTATTTACAATTTGTACAGAAACCAGATTGCAGTTATAAGAGTTGAGGGGGATGGAAGGGAAGCAGTGGTTGGGAAGGGAGTGAGATAGGGATGCAGCCTATCCCTGATGTTATTCAATCTGTATACTGAGCAAGCAGTAAAGGAAACAAAAGTCAAATTTGAAGTAGGAATTAAAATCCATGGAGAAGAAGTAAATACTTTGAGGTTTGCAAAATCACATTGTAACTCTGCCGGAGACAGCAAAAGACCTGGAAGAGTAGTTGAACAGAGAGGGCAGTGTCTTGAAAGGAGGATATAAGATGAACATCAACAAAGCAAAATGAGAATAATCAGGTGATGCTGAGGGAATTAGATAAGGAAATGAAACACTTAAAGTAGCAGATGAGTTTTGCTATTTGGGGAGCGAAACAACTAATGATGGTTGAAGTAGAGAGAATATAAAATGTAAGCTTGCAGTGGCAAGGAAAGTATTTCAGAAGAAGAGAAATTTGTTATCACCGAGTATAGATTTAAGCATCAGGAAGTCTTTTCTGAAAGTATTTTTATGGAGTGTAGCCATGTATGGAAGTGAAACATGGGTGATAAACAGTTTAGACAAGAAGAGGATAGAAACTTTCAAAATGTGGTGCTACAGAAGAATGCTGAAGATTAGATGGGTAGATCACATAACTAATGAGGAGGTACTGAATAGAAATGGGGAGAAGAGAACTTTGTGACACAACTTGACTAGAAGAAGAGATGGTTGGTAGAACATGTTCTGAGGCATCAAGGGATCACAAATTTAGTACTAGAGGGCAGCTTGATAGTATAAATCATAGAGGGAGACCAAGAGATGTACCATATTTACTCGAATCTAAGCCGCACTTTTTTCCAGTTTTTGTAATCCAAAAAACCGCCTGTGGCTTAGAATCGAGTGCAAAGCAAGCGGAAGTTATGAAAAATGTTGGTACGTGCCGCCACAACTAACTTCTGCCGTCGAATATATGTAGCGCTACGCAGGCATGCTTTGTAGGCACAAAGATAAGTACTGGCGCCAAAACCTCTGCGTCAGTAAATAAATTTTAAAAAAAAGTGGAAGACGAGCTTTTTTTCTCCGCCGCGAGTTTTGACCACTGCATTTTCATACTTTATCCAACGAAGTAAATACAAATTCCATATTGTTCATCTTCGAATGTAGCACAATTTCAGTGTACTACGAAACTCTGACTGGCAAGACTGTTTGGGATGTTTGTCAATATGGCCAACTCTACATTCTGAATTTTTTTCTATCTGTGAGAAGAGATGGTTGCTAATAGGAACCTGATGAAATTTGAATCACATACAGTATTCTCTTCACCATAAGAATAATACGAATATAAACATTTTGCCATGTATGCTTTTGTGTTTGCTGTTATTTCATTTAAACCCTGTCTGCCTAATAAACTACGAAACTAGAGTGAGACAACAGCAAACGCGAAAGGATATAGGTATCGTGTCATGTTTATATTCGTATTATTCTTATGTCTAATAGTGATACAGTCAGAAATGAAGCACGGCAACTGACTAGATTTTTAAATCTGAGATGACTCTAATTTCTGTGCAGAATTTGATGTAATAAAGAAGCGGCCGCAAAGATTTTCAAACGGAGAAAAATTTTCGCCTAACTCTCGTTCAGAACATGTTCTGTCATACGCAGTCTATTATTTGATTCTTGTTGATCATTATCAAAGACAGCAGCAGTGTAAGTAACAACAAAACAACAAATAGCAGTCTCTTGCCATTGTTTCGCTAATGAGACGATTCACCTTTCCCCCCCCCCATGCCGCGAGCCGCAACATGCCGTAAACACGCACTATCAGAATGCGACAAACAATGCATGACACAGTGCAGTAATGCATTTTCAGCTTAAGAGTGACGCAGACACCTATAACAAAGAAAACGGCACTTATCAGATCAAAGCAAAATAAGCAATCGATTCAAACCAGACGAAGCACGTGAAAAAGGAAGGGTACCGTATAAATACGGATGGAGCGCCTGACGCATAACAATGGCTACGTGGTAAAGCTTAACTGCTAAGCTTACGACTCGAACCAAACTAATGTAGCTGTATCGTCATTCATTCAACCTAAATTGTGTCTCATATTACAATGGACCAACTTTGTTTCGATTTGGAGGAGCGGCCTAAAACTTTTCTCTCCCCTTGAATTTCGAGGCTCAAATTTAATGTGCGGCTTAGATTCGGGAAATTTTTTTTTCCTTTATTTCGAGTATCATTTTTCACGTGCGGCTTAGATTCGAGTGTGGCTTAGATTCGAGTAAATACGGTATACACTAAGCTGTTTCGGAAGGATGTAAGTTGCAGTACGTACTTGGAGATGAAGAAGCTTGCGCATGATAGGGTAGCATGGAGAGCTGCATCAAACTAGTTTCTGTACTGAAGACCACAACAATAGTCAGTTGACAAACTGAAACACTGCAGATCCCAAAATATTTATTGATAGATCTCTTACTATCAAGCAGCACTGCATGAATTGCAAGTCAAAAATTTCCACCAGGAATTATCATCTACAGAAACTGGACAGATCACAATGGGGTAGTCAACCTGAAATTCTACGATCCTTTGCAATGACATTATGCTATTCTGTTACAGAATTTGGATGTCCAGTTTGGTATAATTTAGCGCATGCCAAATAGGTGGACCTAGCTCTCAATAGCACTTGTAGACTCATAACAGATTGTTTGAAATCTGCTCCAGCTGAATGACTTTACCATCTTGCAGGAAGAGCAACATCTTCTGTTGGAAGAAAAATAGCTGCAAATGAGGAAAGAAAGAAAGTGGAGCAGAAGGGAATGCAGCTGCGAATGAGGAAAGAAAGTGGATATGGGGAGAATGCATCCTCTTTATGGGGGCAAACCACACCCACAGTGGCTGAAGGAGGAGTTTCCTTAGGACACTGATGCCACTTAGAACCACTGCTGAAAAAGCTAGGTTGCAACTATACATGTCTATAGAGGTCCTGGCTGGAAAAGAGTTTCAGAAACTCTACTTTCTGGCTGTGATGACAAATGGATGACTTGAAAATCCCTTAATAGACCAAGATCTGGATTTGATAGATAAAAGGTTAATTTGGCAAGATGAGGCAATTCAGTGTGGCTATGGAAAAGGCCAGATTTTCATTGTATGCTTCAATGCAGACTGTGTTCAGTCCTTTGCACAGAAGATGAACTTTATCAAGGAACAGAAAAATGCACTGGAAGTGCCGGCCTTTTTACAATTTGCACTCTTTTAATTAAATTGAGGCCTTATAGTCTGAATACACAATAGTTCGAACCCCTAACAGGTATTTTTTAACTTTTGTAAAATCCCAGTATATAACTAACAGCTCTTTCTTAGTTACAGTGTAAGTTCTTTTGTCATGTCTCCACTGTACGTTAGACTTGCAACTATCGCATTATTATTGTGGAAGAAGTACATCTTCTATGTTTATCATGTTGTTATTGAAGTTCACACAAGAAAGAACACATAACATAGGCAGTGATTACATGGTAATAACCAATGGAATGTTACAGAAAACTTGGGTAGAACTCCCCAGAAACATTATGTGAAATCAACAATGGAACAACTATATCGTAGCACATCATTTAAAAGCCATGGAACACTTGTGTGCTGTGGCAAGGAGTAAGTGTATGTCAGCGCACCTTGCGGCTGGCATGTGAACCTCGTTGAAACTTGTGTTCCATCAGCTGATCGCGGCTGCCAGCAGCGCAGCTACCTTAGTCGCCAAGTAGCCCCCCATGGGGGACTGGAGTGCCATTGTTGTTGGTAACTGCCTCAGACACTCTCCTTGAATCTGGCCGGAAAAATGCACATGACATCCGGACCTCATTGTACGTTGTGTCTGCGTTGAAGGAGCTGCGTGAGGTGCTGGATTATCAGCTGGCAAAAACACCGGTTGGTGGAGGGAACTGTACACATCTAAAGTTTCCTCCAAGGCAAAAGCAGGTTTAACTCAGTCAACTGACACTGTGTTCTTTTTTCCATTCACCATTATGTCCATCATTTTGTCCCATCTTGTTATTATGCAGTGTGGCCCAGTGTAAGGTGGCATGAGCACTGGTTTAATGCCGTCTTTGTGTAGCATGACTTGGTTGCAGTGCTTTAACTTTTCATGTACAAATGCATGCAGTGTCCCATGTTGTGATGCTGGATGCAGTCGCATGTGTGAAATCCGATTCCACAATTGGATTATAAACTGGAACGACTGTGATAAGTCCCCCGGTGAGGCACCTGGATCAATAAACTTGCCTGGTAGGTGCAGGGATTCCCAATAGACCTACTCAGCAGGGGATGCGTTGAGGTCTGACTTAGTCATGCTGCGGAGGCCGAATAGCACTAAGGGAAGAGCCATGGTCCACTTTGATTTGTGACACATTAGGGCAGCTTTGAGGGACCGGTGCAACCGTTCAACCATGCCATTGATGGCTGGATGATAACTCATTGTTACGTGATGTGATGCGCCACAAAACTTGTTCAGCTGAGTAAACAATTCAGACTCGAACTGGTGTCCTCGGACTGGCCAGTGCTGCTGCAAATGGTTCTTGAAGTTCTGCCGCATGTGGCAGATGGCAGATGACAGCGATAGAAATTGAGGATTCTGAGGAATCTACGTAATTCTTTGGCTGTCTCTGGGCGAGGAATATTCAAAATGGCTTTAACTTTCTCTGGCAAATGCACGATCCTGCAGAAGATATTAGGTGACCCAAAAACCTTATCTCCGGTTGTCCGAACACATACTTAATGACGTTCAAAACAATGAAGTACTTGTCAAGGCACTCAAAAACTTCAATGAGATGCTGTTCATGTTCCTCTGGTGTGGCAGAGAAGATGAGTATGTCGTCTAGGTAGGCAAAACAACAAGGTAACCTTCGTAATAGAGAATCAACGAATTGTTGCCATGTTTGTGCAGCATTTCTGGGGCCAAACATCATAAATTAGCTTTCGAACAAGCCAAAAGGCTTTGTAATGGCTGCTGTCTTCGGGATATCTTTCTCAGCAACTGGAATTTGTGTGTATGCTTTGGCAAAATCCAACACACTAAACGTCTGTTTGCCACACAATGCTTGATTGTAGTCTTTTAGGAGAGGCACTGGATAGTGGTCAGGAACTGTTCTCACGTTTAAGGCTCGGTAGTCACCGCACAGCCACCACGTGTCGTTTTTTTGAGGCACCAAATGCAAGAGTGACGACCACACCCCACTAGACGGGCAGATAATGCCCTCGGCCAGCACAGCATCAAACTCTGCCTTAGCGATCGCATACCAGTTGGGAGCTAATCGTCTGGGTCTGCATGAAATCGGAGAGCCAGCAATCATATTAATGTAAAGTACTGAATCATGTCGTACCTTTTGTGGGGCCCTTGGAGGCCTCGTGAGAGGAGGGAACCATGCTAGCAGCTTAGAGCACCTGTCGTCTGCAGCCTGGATTGCCTTGGCATCATAAGTTGCTGCTCGGTGCTGGAATCCAGCAGTGAACAGCCCTATGACTGTGTCCAGCTGCCGAGCATTTGCAACATCAGGCATCAGGCAGAAATGCGCCACGAGATCTGCGCCAGTGATAGGCTCCGTCATGTCTGCGACTATAAAGTTCCACACCAAAGAACGTCTCAGTCCGAGATCTAGTTCCACATGCTGTACTTCATAAGTGGTGATCGCAGAATTATTAGCGGCCGACAGTTGAAATGCGGTGGCCGGATGGTATTTATGTTGCTTATCGTGTGGTAGAATGCTGAAGTCAGATCCTGTGTCGATCAGAAACTTTCAGCCTGTCTTTCAGTCCCATATGAATAGACATACAGAAGATCTGCCTGGTATGTTTACTTCTGTGTGATGTGTATTGCTGGAGTATGCACAAGGCAGATGACATTTGTGTGCCTGCTCTCCATATCGCTGGTGATACCAACATATATTAGTAGGTGGCGCATCACCAGAGGTGTGCATGCACAATGAAGATTGGCTTCGGGATCTCCATCAGAACTGTCCTTTAATGTTCCGGTCAGCGAGCAATTCATTCATTTGTCTACTGAGGGCAACGATCTTGCTTAATAAGTTCTCGTTCAGCTGTTTGTTAAGTGTTTCCACTTTATTCGCAACACTATTGTAGTCGGGTTTAGTTCCCATCAAAACACTGGAACATGCCATCAACGGATCAGAATAGGAAGCGAGCATGATTATGTCTTGAATACAGTTGGCAAGATCAGCTATGGCGTCAAGCGGCATATTGGTCTGTGACGTGACGATGGCTTTCACTTGAGTTGGCAATCTCCTGCTCCATAATGTACAAAGTAGTGCATTCGGGACCATGCCTGCATCGACTCTGCTCCTCAGGTGACGGAGGTATTGGGAATGTTTTTTGTCTCCAATGACCTCCTGTGTTAGAACCTACCATAGCCTCTCCTCCTGTGAGGCAGATACTCACTGAATTAACTCGATCTTGAGTTTCGTTTAGGTCTCTGTGTTCAGTGACAAAGTTATAATATCCTGTACTTTGGCAGTGTATTGATAGTCTAATTGGCTCACTACCAATGCAAACTTGGTGGAATCTGACTTCACACCTGCACAAAGAAAACTCGCCTCGACTTGTGTGAACCATAGTGCGGGATTGTGAGGCCAGAATGGTGGTAGTCATGCTGCCAGTCTTGAAATTGTGGGAGTTTCTGGTGTATCTGTCATGTTTCAGCTAATGAATGTTACTTTCTTGGTCCTGATGAATCGTCTTCTTAGCCACAATCACGATGGGGTCACCAGACGTCACGTTCCCACTGGGTGTTAGGCTCACGACTAACTATCACATTCTTATTGTGGAATAAGTATGTCTTCTATGTTTATCATGTTTTTATTGAAGATCACTCAGGAAAGAACACACAACATAGGCAGTGGTTACACAATAATAACCAAAGCAATGTCACAGAAATCTTGGGGAGAACTCCCCAGAAATGTTTTGTGAAATCAACAATGGAACAGTTATATTGTAGCACATCGTTTAAAAGTCATGGAATGCTCATGCGCTGTGGCAAGTAGTAAGTACATGTAAGTGCTCCTCCCGGCCGGCATGCGAACCTCATTGACACTTGCATTCCATCAGCTGATCACAGCTGCCAGCCGTGCACCTGCCTTAGTCACCACACTTTCATGTTTATGGAGTGGAAAAGCAATTGTCTGAAGTTTATCTTCCCCATTCCCAGTTTTATTTGAAACAAATATACACAAAAATCCATTATCACTAGCAGTACAAGATAAACAAAATGGTAATGATAAATATGATGTACACAGAATGTTGCAGTTACATAGAGTATCTTTTATAGAATCACAAGCTTGTTGGCATTCCTTGTCTCATACTCAAACAGAATTCATTCTCCATTAGTTACATAAACAGGGTGAATTTATACTCTTGTTACTAATGTACTTTATAATAACTACAAATGTGCCAAAGAATCAGTTTAAGTGTTTCTTATTTCTGGGTACTGGGAACTCAGCAATGGCTTTAATATTGTCAGCCTGGTGATTGAAATTCAATGTTGATGGTTTCTGGTATGGTATCAGTGTTACAGTGCCTGTGTGTAATCTATAACACTCATATGTTCAATGTCAAAACATTTATTTAGTAAATTTCTCACAACCAACTTCCTTGATGGTTGCTGAGGTGGCTCTGCTAGACAGTTTCACCTAACCGTGTTGTAGCCACCTTCACAGGCCTTCACCTCCTTGTGTGTGGATGGGTGCTGAAAGCGAGCATTAATTGTCTTCCAAGCTATTTGAATTAGGTGAACAACTGAACTTTAAACCTTCTATATTTACAATTTATTTTAGAAAATATCTCTTAATACACAATTGCATGTGCAATGTGGGTTGACAAATCTGTTAGAAACTGATGTTGCTTGGAGAAGAAGTAGTTTCTACACAAGCCCATTTGACATTCACGTGTCACAACATCCAATGTAACCAAAACCTTTTTTACTTTTCTAAACACCTTCAAACTCTGACACCAAGGAACAAGCAGCCCCACACAACAGGTGGGTGTGGGGGGATGGAAGGGGGGGGGGGGGGGGCAGAATGTCATGCATCATCCCATCTTGAAGATATAATGGGTTCAACATGTTCTCCCATCTGCACATATCACAACAATATCTCCCACAGTGGGATGTCCCAACACTTTTCATTCATTTCATAAAAATGTCATGTCATACTTCACAATGTACGTTTTTCAGTGATGCAATGTCTGCAGAATTTCAGTTCATTAACTACAAATGTATATTTACCTACTTTCATTGTCATTTCTCTTTATCCCAACTTATCAGACATTCATTTTTACTAATAGATAATATTTATACCAACTCTGACAACAAAACAAAATGTCATCAACATGTATGATTAATTTAGAGGACGATTCTACAACTAGAACATGATACAAGACTCTCATGAATTCTGCCACAGAGACATTTGAACCAAAGGGCAAAATGCAGTACTGATAGTGTTTACATTGAAAAAATGTAACATATTTCTGAAATTCTGTAGTGACTGTGCACCAGTAGCCCTGCAGAAGTTACAGACATTCTGCTAAAGATCTGGAGAAAATGATTACAAAATTCAAAAAGACAAGTTCTTTTAAAGTGCAGTGTGGAAAGAGAGAAAAGCAATTGATCTGACACCAGTTGATGATGTGGCTACAGCATTGCAGGAGGGGTCAAGCAGTGGTGTGCAAACATGCAGTGCATGGGGAACTGCCAAAACGTGTGAGGATGGTGCATGAACATATGCTTATGTGGAAGTGGACAGTGAATGTCCACAGAACATTGTGTGGGCAGACAAAGTACCTTTGCATCTCGAAGAACATGTCAATATGCAGAACTGCAGAACATGGGTAACAAAAAATCACACAGAAACATCACCTGGTACCACTTCTTTCAGCAAAGGTAACTGTGTGGTGTGGGTTGACAGCATCATTTATCATAGGGCCATATTTTTTCAAAGAGATTAAGTCCTATGGGTCCTGTTACCTGTACCATCACTGGTGAACGCTATGAGAGTCTTTTGCATACCAATGTCATTTCATCCCTTCAACAGCATGGATATGTGGGTAGTATCAGTTTTATGCAAGCCTGCACTCCTCCACACAGTGTATAGCCAGTGAAGCAGCTGTTGCAGAGGCATTTTGGAAATGCTAGAATTTTCAGCCATCATTTCCTTACAGCGTGGCTACCCAGATCATCTGATCTTAATCCATGTGACTTCTGAATGTGGGGTTATCTGAAAGATATGATCAGTCCTCCAGTCATGAACATAGTTGAACTGAAGGCACCTATTGAGCAACTCATTCTTAACGTGACTCCTAAATCACTTTGATCTATTGTGGAACATGCTGTTTCTCAATTCCAGTTGTGGTAGATAATAGTGGACAGCATATTGAACATGTTTTGTGCCAGTCTCACAGCATTTAGAAATCAGTGCTTTAATTATGGACACCCTGTACTCAGACTTATATAATAAGTCATTTATGTTTTTAGGATGGTCAATTCCTGTCCCACACATGACCCTTGCTGTTGGTGGGGAGGCTTGTGTGCTTCAGGTATACAGATAAGCTGTTCCATAGGTACAACCACAATGGAGGGGTATCTGTTGAGCAGCCAGACAAACTTATGTTCCTGAAGAGGGGCACCAGCCTTTTCAGTAGTTGCAGGGGCAACAGTCTGAATGATTGACTGGTCTGGTCTTGTAACATTAACCAAAATTACCTGGCTGTGCTGGTACTGCGAACAGCTGAAAACAAACTACAGCCGTAATTTTCCTGAGGGCATGCAGCTTCACTGTGTGGTTAAATCATGATGACATCCACTTGGGTAAAATATTTTGTAAGTAAAAGAGTCTGCCATTCGGATCTCTGGGTGGGGACTACTCAGGAGGATGTTGTTATCAGGAGAAACAAAAGTGGCATTCTAGGGATTGGAGCATGGAATGTCAGATCCTTTAATTGGGCAGGTAAGTTAGAAAATTTAAAAAGGGAAATGGATAGATTAAAGTTAGATATAGTGGGAATTCGTAAAGTTCTGTGGCATGAGGAACAAGACTTCTGGTCAGGTGAATGCAGGGTTATAAATACTAAATCAAATAATGGTAATGCAGGAGTAGGTTTAATAATGAATAAAAAAAATAGGATCACAGATAAGCTGCTACGAATAGCATACTGAACACATTATTGTAGCCAAGATAGACATGAAGCCCACACCTACCACAGCAGTACAAGTTTATATGCCAACTAGCTCCGCAGATGATGAAGAGATTGAGGAAATGTATGACACAATAAAAGAAATTATTCAGATAATTAAGGGAGATGAAAATACCATAGTCATGGGGGCTGGGGACTCACTGATGCTGCTACTAAGGCACTTCTACCTTCCTCCTCTTGCCTGCTGTTCAGTCCCTCTGTGGCCTGTCACTTCATTTGTGACTAGGAAAGCCATATGTTGGTGGGTGTCCCAGTGGCTGGAAGTGAGGAACTATGAACTAAGTTCCATCAAGACTTCAGTGTAACCATGGATCACCTCCTTCCACTCGCAATGGTGTGAAGAAGTTGCCCTTACCCGGCTTAGAGTGGGACATTGTCCATTGACACGTGGCTTCCTCGTATGTCAGAGATGCAGGATGCAGCTGTCAGTAAGACATCTTTTAACTGAGCGTGTTTTATATGATGACCTGAGGGTTCAACTGGGTCTCCAACAGGATCTTCCCTATATTTTAAATGGTAACAAGACAAGTGTTGTTCATGTCTTGAAATTTTGTATGGTGTCCAGAATTCTTCCCAAAATACTTGGTGTGCAATCTTAATGTATCACAGAGTGGTTAGATCATGTATTATTTCTAAGTTGTCATCCAGCCATGGTTATTTGTCCCTTTTTAACAGCATCTTTACATGTATTTTCTCCATGATTTTATTTAGTTATCCTGCTGTGTCTTGCTGCGGCTTTATTACGGGTTTTTTTGAACATCACCTTTTTGGGGTTGGTTTACATTTTCTGTGGTGGGATCAAAAGTAGTTTCCCAGTTTATTGATCTCCTTACATAGATTATGAAAATCTTCTTCAGTATAACATTAATGCAAGGGCGCTGATAACCTAGCTGTTTAGTGCCCTCCATCATCATCATCTGGGGACTGGAATTTGATAATAGGAAAAGGAAGAGAAGGAAAAGTAATAGGCATGTAATGGGGGTAAGGAATGAAAGAGAATTTTGTACAGAGCGTAACTTAATCATAGCTAACACTTGGTTTAAGAATCATGAAAGAAGGCTGTATACCTGGAAGAGGCATGGAGACACTGGAAGATTTCAAGTAGATTATATAATGGTAAGACAGAGATTTAGGAACCAGGTTTTAATTTGTAAGACATTTCCAGGGGCAGATGTGGACTCTGACCACAATTTATTGGTTATGAACTTCAAAAATGTAGGAATTTAAGGAGATGGGACGTGGATAAACTGAAAGAACCAGAGGTTGTAGAGAGTTTCAGAGGGAGCATTAGGGAATGATTGACAGATTCAGCGGAAAGAAACACAGTAGAAGAAGAATGGGTAGATCTGAGAGATGAAATAGTGAAGGCAGCAAATGATCAAGTAAGTAAAAAGACAAGGGCTGGTAGAAATCCTTGGGTAATGAAAGAGATATTGAATTTAATGGATGAAAGGAGAAAATATAAAAATGCAGTAAATGAAGCAGGCAAAAAGGAATACAAATGACTCAAAAATGAGATTGACAGGAAGTGCAAAATGGCTAAGCAAGGATGGCTAGTGGTCAAATTTAAGGATGTAGAGAGTCAGTAGGGGTAAGAAAAATACTGCCTACAGGAAAATTAAAGTGACCTTCAAAGAAGAGAGAACCACCTGTATGAATATCAAGTGCACAGATGGAAAACCAATCCTAAGCAAATAATGGAAAGCAGAAAGGTGGAAGGAGTATATAGAGGGTCTATACACGGGCACTGTACTTGAGGGCAATATTATGGAAATAGAAGAGGATGTAGATGAAGATGAAATGGGAGATATGATACTGCGTGAAGAATTTGACAGAGCACTGAAAGATCTAAGTCAAAACAAGGCTCTGGGAGTAGACAACATTCCATTAGAACTGCTGATATCCTTGGGAGAGCCAGCCATGACAAAAATCTATCATCTGATCAGCAAGATGTATGAGACAGGCGAAATACCCTCAGACCTCAAGAAGAATATAATAATTCCAATCCCAAAGAAAGAAAGTGTTGAAAGGTGTGAAAATTATCAGACTATCAGTTTAATAAGTCATGGGAGCAAAATACTAACACAAATTCTTTACAGACGGATGGAAAAACTGGTAGAAGCTGACCTCCGGGGAAGATCAGTTTTGATTCCATAGAAATATTGGAACATGCGAGGCAATACTGACCCCACATCTTATCTTAGAAGATAGATTAAGAAAAGGCAAATTACATTTCTAGCATTTGTAGACTTAGAGAAAACTTTTGACAATTTTGAAGGTGTCAGGGATCAAAGACAGGGAGCGAAAGGTTATTTACAATTTGTACAGGAACCAGATGGCAGTTATAAGAGTTGAGGGGCATGAAAGGGAAACAGTGGTTGGGAAGGGAATGAGACAGGGTTGTAGCCTATCCCCGATGTTATTCAATCTGAGCAAACAGTAAAGGAAACAGAAGACAAATTTGGAGTAGGAATTAAAATCCATGGAGAAGAAATAAAAACTTTCAGGTTTGCCAATGTCATTGTAATTTTGTCAGAGACAGCAAAGGACCTGGAAGAGCAGTTGAATAGAATGGACAGTGTCTTGAAAGGAGGATATAAGATGAACATCAACAAAATCAAAATGAGAATAAGGGAATGTAGTCAAATTAAATCAGGTGATGCTAAGGGAATTAGATAAGGAAATGAGGCACTTAAAGTAGAAAATGAGATTTGCTATTTGGGGAGCAAAGCAACTGATGATGGTCAAAGTAGAGAGAATATAAAATGTAGGCTTGCAATGGCAAGGAAAGTATTTCTGAAGAAGAGAAATTTCTTAACATCGAGTATAGATTTAAGTGTCAGGAAGTATTTCTGAAAGAATTTTTATGGAGTGTAGCCATATATGGAAGTGAAAAATGGATGATAAATAGTTTAGACAAGAAGAGAATAGAAGCTTTCAAAATGTGGTGCTACAGAAGAATGCTGAAAATTAAATGGGTAGATCACATAACTAATGAGGTGGTACTGAACAGAATGGGGGAGAAGAGAACTTTGTGGCAGAACCTGTCTAAAAGAAGGGATCAGTTGGTAGGACATGTTCTGAGGCATCAAGGGATCACCAATTTAGTATTGGAGGGAAGCATGGAGGGTAAAAATCATAGAGGGAGACCAAAGAGATGAATACACTAAGCAGATTAAGAAGGATGTAGGCTGCAGTAGCTACTCGGTGGTGAAGACCATTGCACAGGATAGGGTAGCATGGAGAGCTGCATCAAACCAGTCTCTGGACTGAAGACCACAACAACAGCAATATTTCCTATATGTATGAATTTATTCAGGTGTCTGGAATCTAAACCTAAACATAAGTCTAGCATCTCCATCATGTTTCGCCACGACTACTAAAGGATTGTTATAAACCACTGTTACTTCCCTCAGCTATATCATCTCTATCTTTCTGTCTTTTTCAATTTCTTTTCAACATCTGGCCTCCTTGCAATTGGTTTATTATATGTTATTGTAAAAAAGTGGCTCATAGAGTTTTAGTTTTAGTACACTTTCTCAATTCTTTCATTACCTGGTATATCACTAGGTATGTCCCCATATTTCAGTAATAAACCTTTTTGCTCCTTCCTTTGTCATCATTCAGCCATACAGTTTCAGATTCCTTTTTCCTTATGAATTTTCATGAACACTTCTTCTTCTTCAGCTTCTTGTTCTCTATTATCTTTTACTACACGATTTCCCACTTTCACAAATGGCAACTTATATTCTCACAAGCATCCTCCTTTCCCTTCCTTATAAATTTTGTTTTGATTATAGTTCCCTTCTTGTCTGTCACACATTGTATTTTTTTCTTCCAGTCAAGAGCTCTATTAACTTTGTGCAACCAGTCTGTTCCCAAACTAAAATCTTCACTTAATTTTGGAATTATCAGACAACCACATTCAAATTCTACATCCTCAGTTATGTCAGTAATGTGTGATTTCTTACCACCTTGCTTTGTCTACCAGTAATCCCTCTAATCATAACCCCTGCTATTGGCATTTTAGTACAATTCATATTGTGTCTAAATTCATTACTCAGAGTTTCTGATATTGCAGTTATTATGCCTGAACCAAGTAATGCTTTTCCTTTACACCACCATATTTTTAAGTAAGAAAAAGTATTTCTTATCTCCTCATCTATAGTCACATCAGTGTCCTCATCTAGAAAATCCTTTTCAACTTCACTGAATTCCATATCCTTGATATTCTGAATGCCTTTGTGCTTGCCTCTAGCTAAGTTACTTACTTTCTTAGTCCAATTAATATTTAAACAAGGAACATTACTGCCATTAATACTATAATTATCATTCCAGAAGTTACCCAAAACCACAGTTAAATCTTCACTCCTCCAATTCCACCAGTTAGGGTGAACTTTTTTGGACAAAATGGTGCCGGCCGCAGTGGTCTAGCGGTTCTAGGTGCTCAGTCTGGAACCGCACGACTGCTATGGTCGCAGGTTCGAATCCTGCCTTGGGCATGGATGTGTGTGATGTCCTTAGGTTAGTTAGGTTTATGTAGTTCTAAGTTCTAGGGGACTGATGACCACAGATGTTAAGTCCCATAGTGCTCAGAGCCATTTGAACCATTTGACAAAATGGCTAATTTTTGGCAAACTGAGTCACTAAGTAGCTGATCCTAATATCTATCCAAACTTTATACAGAAAACTCATGTTACTAAGTACACAATCCGAAATGAAGACTGATCAGACAACTTAGAAACAGATTTGTTCTGAACACTTTCTGTGACTAAATTATGAGCATCATTTGACATTGTACCTGTGACAGAGCTGGACACATCTTTTACATCACTTACATTTTTACTTACCTCTGACAACTCAATAAATAACATAAATTCTGCTTCTTCCTCATACAATGAATTATTCTTTAAACTGACAAAATAATCTACATCTTCATTTTAATTACTCTTAATTCTTCCCTCATCAAGAACATCACTTACATTACAAATACTAGCTACATCTTCATCTGCCACATGTTTATTGCTCTGTTCATCCTCCGCTACTTCATCACTTCCAGAAGAGATCTCAAAAATATGTAACTGCCACCACCAGTTTCATTCAAAAAAATTCCCATAAGCATACTGTAAAAGTTTTCTAGTTCTCCGTCTTGTAGTTAATAATTAGGATTTTAAATTTTTATTCTACTCTGTTCACTAACCAGTCTTGTCGGAAATCACCCCAAAATTCTTAATCCACTTTAATTTTGTTAACTTGGTATGCCTATGTACTTACTCTCCTGCTGGGATAGGAGCTATTCTGGTTAGAATATCTGTCAGAATTATTGGCCCTGTATTAAACTCATTATTCGTCACTCTCATATTGTGTACATCCAATGGTACAACAATTAGTTTACCTGTTTATTGTCCGCCCCCGGTAGCTGAGTGGTCAGCGCAACAGACTGTCAATCCAAAGGGCCCGGGTTCGATTCCCGGCTGGGTCGGAGATTTTCTCCGCTCAGGGACTGGGTGTTGTGTTGTCCTAATCATCATCATTTCATCCCCATCGATGTGCAAGTCGCCGAAGTGGCGTCAAATCGAAAGACTTGCACCAGGCGAACGGTCTACCCGACGAGAGGCCCTCGTCACACGACATTTCATTTCATTTACCTGTTTATTAAGTTCAACACCTTGACTGAAATGTTGAGGTGAATGTTGATTATTATTCCAGTTTCTGTTATTTCTTTCAGGTTCCCCATTATATTGTCTTCCTCTGTTAAAATCTTTTGGTGGACCCCTTTCTTGATTTTTGTAATTATTCTCATCATTTCTCCCATCCTCTTGTTTGAATCCTGTCTGTTATTTCTTTCTAATGCCCTATCCACATTATCTCCATATTTCAGAAATTGTTCAATTGATTGGCCAGGTGCTGTTGAACATTCCCAGGTAACCTTCTGTGCGATGTATCAGATTGTGTCAAGTCATCAAAAGGTCGAATCAAATGAACAAGTTTCTTTAACTGATTTTCACAGAATTCTTTCTTATCCCCTGTGTGTCCTCTGTAACTTGGCTCATCAAGCATTTCACTTTTAATTCTAGCTTGTTCCAACTCTAACCAAATTTTATCAAAGAAACTCTTTTCAGGAGCTTGATATTTTAAATCTTGTGTACAAGTTTGATGTGTCCAAGATAATTCCTCCCCACCCAAACATCATTTCACAAATTTATTTTAAGATTATCAGCATTGTCTGAAATCTTTGCAGTGTTGTAAGAAATCAAAAGAATGCAAACTACCATCACCAGGAAAAATTTTCAGTGGTGTGTTGTACAAAACATTACAACCTGTAGTAAAAATGTTATTGCATATACATCTTCATGCAAATTATGTAATTGTTTTTGAACACCAAGCAAATTATGATAGAGTATTCCCACATTCAGTGTCTTTTTCATAAACTGACTTCAACACCAAATTTTTTTTCATTTAAATTACAAAATTTTGTTTTGGAACTATTATTAATTGATAAAACTTTGCTAGACAATTTATGTTCAACCTCTGAAATTTCACTTTGCAAATTAAGTTTCAAATTAATTACTCTTTTATCAATGAAGTGAACACTGGATTCTGTTACTGTGTCACTGTTGTCTAGTTCTACAATTTTAGAACTTGTGACTGCAGTTTAATCACTTACTTTGTTTTTCATAGTAATTATTTGGTTACTTAGTTCTTCCTGGAATGACAGAATTTGAGTCCTGCAATGGTTCCTAACAGCTACTGCTGTGTAGTTACTCTTCCAAACAGCATTCCATATGGGCAAACCAGTTTTATCATCACCTGCAGTTACTCATACTTCATGTACTTGGGTTGCGCCTGGCTTTGTTTAAAGAAGAATAGCTTTCTGTGGTTACAGGGTTGAGCCACGCATGTTTGCTTTCATGCCCTGCAGTTCATTCACTGCAATTAATAACATGTAGTTGTGATCTTGAAGTCAAATAGTCTATGCATTGGCTAGAATTGCAAGTTAATAAAATAAATAGAAATACAAAGTAAAAGTAAAATGAATAATTTAATAACAAGGTTTCTATTCTAATGTCTGTAGTTGATGTAGAAAACAGAGAATTATGTTGAATAATGTTTATCCAAGGAAAAACATTTCAAATAAATGGGATATGGTCTTGCAATATCCAAGTAAAGTTCAGACTAAGAAATACCTTTATCAAATCCATTAAAGCTACATTGAAAGTGTTACAAGTATGGTAGCAAAGTCCACAGACTAAAGAGTCATCAAAGATATGCAAAAATGAAGTCTATTTTGTAATCACAATACACGAAATATTCAGTAGCTCGAAACAGATCAGATTCAACATGATGATTCACAAACTAACACACACTATACAAAGAATAGTTACTCATAGTCTGTCAATCTCAGTCGCATAAATCAAGCGGAAAAAGTTAGAGTCCTGTTCTGGAACACATCCAAACTTTTTGAAATATAAGTCCCTTCAGAAGTATGTATGGCAGAAATAAGTATGGCAGCGGCCACTCACCACCCATAATCTATCACTTACAAAACCAAGACATGCAGGCTACTACAGGTGTGTCTGCCTTCTTCAAGAACTTAACATAATGTGTCTAGAATTACTCCCATGACTTCTTCTTCTGACAAATCCCGGCCTCCACTTGACTCCCATAGTGTTCCACTACTGTCTGCTTTTCCGTTGGCTGAAGGCCATCCCCACCAAAATACTTCATCCTTAAACTCTACAGATATGATTTGATTCAAGTTGACCACTTCCCAGACAAAATTAATATATAACAACAATATTTAAATGAAGAAATGTCATTAACATTCAGTTACACTCAGCTCATTTGCAATAAATATAAGTAATGGTTAGTTCATAAATAAATAAGCCAGCATTCTTGCACAAGTGTGCTCATTTGCTTACAATAAGTGACAGAAGATTGTCCTTAAATATTGATTAAACAATTATTTATGCTTTTTTGACAGATGTGTTTGGTTCTCTTTCCATTTTTGGTGTCTGGTAACATGTGCAGTTGACCACTTTTAACTAGCACATTTTTGTACCAGCACTTGCAGTCAACATTTAAATAAAGTTACAGGCAAAATAGTAAACCTTTCATTAAATAACTATGCAATATGATAAAATGTGAGGTATTCACGCATTATTCAGTTGCTGTGCACTCTGACAAACATTTTCATAGTGAAAAAGATACAAAAGATGTCATTAATCAATACCTAAAACAGATACATAGCTTTCAGGTATGCTAGCTATAGTGCAGTGCTGTCACCTGAGATACCAGTTGTTAAAATCACATGGTTTGATTAAAATCTGTTAATTCAGAGGGTCATTGGGAAAACATTTATTCACTATGTAATATTAACTTTGTTGTTTTAAAGATACTGGGGTTACTGTTGTGTTACTGGATGTGCCTCATACTTCTGGGATTGCCAAAGTACTCACATTTGCATTAAAATTTAACTCTGACTTATTGTTGAAGTTCAGGGAGCTGTAACAGCCACCTTTAAGATTGTCTGACACTCCAACATTTCCTGGAGCATTATCTGTTGCAGAAAGGCCTTGCGAGTCACAGCCATCCAGATTCACAGCATTGGGATTTACCCGTTTCTGATGATGCTGCTCATTTCTGCACATGGCTGGCAGGCAAACCACAAACTAGCCAGGTTGGCTGGAGCATGGTATGTGCCCTGGGTCTGCTAGCATTCAGCTGTGCAACAAATTCGTCCCTCCCCAATACAAGGCCTAAGTGGACAAATAACTCACCACATACTCATAATGTTACATTCCGTAGCTCCAGCATCACAGTTCTCATAAGTTCTATTTCCTAACGCATTTCTAATCACATCACCATTTTTTGCTAACTCATTCTTTAAAGTGTCACTGTTAAGTGTTAACTTGTTTTGCAGAGCATTATTGTTTCATGCTATATCATTGTTCAAAGTGTCATCATTTTGTGCAAACTAATTCTTTGAAGAGCCACTGTTTTGTGCCAGTTCATTTCATTTTTTAGATGAGCATCATTTCTAGCTATTTCACTTATAGCCTCAGTATTATCCAAAATTTGTTTGTTTGTTTCAGCTAATAAGTTTGTATGTCCAACATAAAATGTTCTAATGATGGTTTCTCTGTATTTTCCATACTCTGACTCAGTACTAACCTTAATCGTTCCCATCAAATAAGTCATGTACTGAACCACTTTTCTCTCTGTTTAGTGCCATTTTGAAACATTGTAGTGATAATGGAAATCTACAAAAAAACTATTTCAGTTGATAAAGAAGAATCACAACTAATAACATTTCTGTCTCTTTTTCCTACTTTGATGCAACAATTAAAGGAGAAAATTGATGTTATGTACTTAAGTTTCACTGTTGTATGTGCCATCATGTCTTTATTCTCCAGTCCTATTGATCACAGTTGATAAAAGTTTTTTTAGTTTCTTTTCCACTCCAGTTTTAAATTATAAATCTCTTTGAGGTTATCCTAAAAATATGTTAGTGACTAATATATCTTCATGCTGTACAATATGAAATCCCAGGACAAGGCACCAGCATGTAACATGCCACTTCAGTAACATCTATACAATGACACATCCACTGAATGCACTTTTGTCATTGTTCTGAAGAAAAGTCACTGAACGGTACATTCACTTTACTAAATATAACTTTCTACTTAGCTGATTGTCTAGAAATTTTCCTCATCTTCTTCTCAGTGTATGACTGTGTCGACAGATCTTGACTGTGCTAGGAATATATACTGACTTCAGGATTATGATTGTTCAGTGAGTCACTAACTATGAAATGAAGTAAACTATGTCCTTTTTTGTAACTTATGTATTTTCATCTCTTTAAATGTCAGGCTGAGAAAGTGAACCGTCACGAGCCCTCGGAGCCACTGGTTCCAACTAAACCTGTCTCCTTTCTACTGCATCACAAATGTGAAGTGACTCCATTATACAACAACTTCCTGCTAGATGCAAACAAGAAGTAGTACAAATATCACATTTGAGGCAAAGAAGTTCATATGATTTACATTATTGTCAAAGACTTTTTTTCAGTTAATTGATACATAATTTAGCAAAACTGAGTAAAAACTAAATTTATAGAGTCAAGTTAAAGGTTCCAAATTATCATGATTACATGTAATATAAATGAATTAATGAATTTTAGAGAACATAGTTTTTTATGAACTTTTCTTCTTATAAATGAAATACCAATACCAAATACTATCAAAGGTTTCAGAACATGATTCTGGATTGATTATATCACAGTTTAGAATCACTTGCACTGGTGGCAACACAGAGACTGGTGAGACAGGCTGTTCCTGTGATCAATGATGGCACCCATGTTCAGAAAAAACATAACACCTTGAATAACTAGAGAAAGGATTTTCATGTTCACAGAACATGTACATTAATATGCTCTGCAGAAATGATTAGCATTTCAGTCACCTTGGTTCAGCATGTGTTCTGGTCCGCCCCGATAGCTGAGTGGTCAGCGCGACGGACTGTCATACCAAGGGGCCCGATTTCGATTCCCGGGTGGGTCGGAGATTTTCTCCACTCAGAGACTGGGTGTTGTGTTGTCCTAATCATCATCATCATCATCATATTGTCATGCCCATCAACATGCAAGTCACCAAAGTGGCGTCAACTCAAAAGACCTGCACCAGGCGACCGGCCTACCTGACAGGAGGCCCTAGCCACACGACATTTCATTTCAGCATGTGTTCTGTTGCCTAGTAGGCACATGAGTCCTGGTAACTTGCTCCATGTGCAATGGCAATGTCGTGTATAAGGTGCAAATGACATCCTGTGATAATGCCATCCATGCTGCATTCACCTAGTTCTAAAGTTCATCTGTGGTGGTTTTCATTGGGTCACAGCACTGCACCCGTCGTTTCACAATATCCCATACATTTTCGATTGGCAACAAGTCTGGTGGTCTGGCCAACCAGGGCAAAAGGCTGACATTCTATGACACCAAGAAGCCATGTGTTTGACAGCAACATGTGGTCATGCATTGTCTTGGTGAAAAATGGCATCCGGGGTGTACTGCAGAAAGGGTATGGCTATAGGTCGCAGGATGTCATTCACGTAGGTCACACTGGTGACAGTGCCCTTGACATGCAACCAACTGTGATTTGTGTTTGCACCCAATAGCACCCCATGCCATAAGAGCTTGAGTTGGTACTGTATGTACTGTGCAAATGTAGTCACTGTGATGCCGCTCCCCCTGTCTGCAGTGAACCAAAATGCAGCTGTCATTTTCAAACAAATAGAACCTGGATTCTTCTGAAAACACTGTATGATGCAATTCCCGTCTCCAGTGACATTGTACCGTACACCATTGCCATCTAGCAAGTTTCTGCACACTAGTCAAAGATAGGCGGAGAGGTGGATGATGCTCATGTAACCTGTGCCGTAATAAATGGTGATGGACTGTCACATCTGTGTTGTGTTACACTGCTCCACTGTTGCACCAGAGCTGAGGAGGATGCAGATCTGTCCTGCAATGCCATTTGGATGAGACGTGGACCTTCTCAGGTGGGTGGTGTGGGTCATGTGGCCTGACTCATCTCATTGTGTTTGATGGCCTTCCATGAATCATTCTGCACACACCTGTTGCACTGCTGAAACACTTCATCCCACATAAGCAGCAATTCCCCGGATGGATGCATCACTTTCTCTCATGCCAATAATGTGCCCTCTTTCAAACCCAGTGATTTGACAGTACAGATCATGTGTACATCTGCGAGGCACCTTGCATGTCTGCTCAAGTGACATTGATGCATTATCTTCAGTTTACAGTGATGACAGGAGCTGCAGGCACATTTTGCTGGTAGGTAGTGTTGTGACACAATAACGATGTTGACGTTGAACACACGGGTTGACATGGCTCAAATGCTGATCATTTCTGCAGAACATACTAATTTAGATGTTCTGTGAATATGAACATCTTATCTCTAGTCATCCAAAGCATTCTGTTTTCTTTGAATATGAGTGTACATATAGTCCAGGGATCAAACCAAATTGAAGCATAATAAAGGCAAGGTGAAAAATCTCTGCTAATCAATGACATGTACTGACAACTTCAGAGAATTAGCAAGAGGCTGACTGTCAAGTCAGGTAGTAGTATTATTTACCAGTACACTCACATCAGTAGATAGGTTCATGTGGTATGGCTGTGGCTGCACCCCTATGGGAGCAAAATGGATGTAGTATGAAGCCCAAGCTTCTCTGACCTGTCCTCCAATTTGGTACTCAGACTGGGCAATAAATCTGAATCGGTGCTGGATACTAAGTCCCTGCCCTCTTTAATTGGCATGTCAGGTTGGAAATTACTCAACCTGTGATGTCTTCATTGAGGGAGGAGAAAGATGTACCAGAATCCCCACCAAAGGCTCCCATGGTAGTTCCCCAATATGTTCAGCTGATCCATATGCTAGTGCTGGGGGAGTCCCAGCCAATCTACAGGTTGTGGGGCACAGCTTGGTCCAGTCTGCAGGGGAGATGGTGCTGGCCATGGTGTACATGAGGACAACAGTTCAGCCTCCATGGGCACCACAGCCCAAATATGCTCCTCCTCTATCAATTATGTTGTGAAGGTGTTGCCAATGTTGGTAGAAGCTGGTAGTAGCTTAAGGGGTGGAAGTGGTTCCAGCTCTGTTGGCTCTCATCACTGGTAAACATTGAGTACCTGCCAATGCCTAACAGAAAGGCAAAGCTTGTAGTGGCATGTTTGCATAGGTTGTGCCTAGTTGGCAGCTGAGGCAAAAGGTAGCAGCATATCTCACTGTGGCTAGAGCTGATTGCAGTGTTTGACCAGACACTCCTGACTAGCCACAGACTCAAATATTTGCCACCTCCTGTTGCTGACAATGATGCCGTGGGTCTGCTGGGGTCATGCCTGTAAGTACAAGCCCAGCTGTGGTAGCCCATGCAGTAATACTGCTGAGGGCGTGGGCAATGGCCTGCTCAGTCAGGTGCAGCAGGTCAAAGATAGTGTAAGGTCTGCACCCACATAAAATTTAGGCCAGACTATATCCATTTATGGGGGTGAACTGCTAGGAGGTGAGGAAACTAGTGTGTGCTTCCCCAGAGTCAGTTCTCATTATCTTGCACATCTTTGTTTTGAAGGTTCTGATCATCTGCTCAGCTTCAAAACTGGACATGAGACGGAAAGGGGCAGTGGTCAGTTGCTCAGTGCTGTTACATTTACAAAAATCCTGAAATGCAGATGCTGTGAATTGAGGGCTGTTGTTGGAAACCAGGGTGGAGGGTGCTTCCTCTATTGCAAACATGATGGACAGGACATGGGTAGTGTCTGCTGTGGTAGTGGTAGCCACATGTGTTACATATGGAACATTAGAGAGGGTATTGACCACATTGCCTCCCAGAATGGTCCACCAAAATCAACATGGAGTCTTTGCTGGGGGTGGGTAGGGCATTGCCAAGGGTTGAAATAGTGTGCTTGCTTTGATTGTGGATACAGGGCTGATAGTTCCAGACAGTGTGTTCTATGGCAGCATAAACACTAGGCCAATACACATGACACAATGCTACTGGCTTCATTCTGACATTTCCCCAATATGCAGTGTGGAGGGGCTTTGTATACGGGGACGAAGTGTAGGGGGAACTACTTCTTGTTATTCAAAATCATCCATAGCTAAGAAAATGACCCCATCAGTGATGTTAAGCCTGTGTCATAATGAAAAATAGGTCCACCATTCCACGTTGGTGTCCTTAGGCAGGTGCTCTGGCCAAACCTACTGTAGAGCAGACAACACCCTGCAGTGTACTGGATCACAGAATAATTCTGCTACTACTTTGCATTCCATAATAAGGATTTCAGTGAGGGTGTGTTACTGATTTGCACCTAAGGTAAAACACTCCACTTGTGCCTGTCAAACTCTGCATCTGGGCCACATGGGAAGCAGGAAAGTGCTTCACCATTTTGAGTGCTGTGTGGTGGCCCAATTGGATCTGGTAGATATACTTAGCTAACAGTGCCCACCACTGCAGCCATTGCACGATCTTATTGGGAAGTTTCAAATGGGAATCCAACAGTGAAATGAGAGTCTTGTGATCTGTGCCATATATGATAGCCAATGCCTCTTTCTCAATTTGAAAATAATTCCTCTGTTCCAAATTTAATGTTTTAAATGGAAATGTAATGGCTATGCTGTGTTATTGGCATATTTGTGAGACTGCGTAGCACCAATGCCACAATCTGACGCATCAATGACAAGCATTAAGCGTTAAGCGTTTGCTGGGATGGAACACTGCTGAACAAGGGGCCGACCTAAGGCACTTTTTAGTTGGAAGAAAGCCTTCTGATACACCTCTAACAACATAAATTTAATATCTTTCTTATGAAATTGATTAGGAAGATGGAAAATATGGGACATATTTGGAATGAACTTTGCATCATAATTTCATTTGCTGAGAAACAACTGTAGTTCTTTGAGATACTTAAGAGCTTGTAACTTAATTATAGTACCCACATTATCATGTGTGGGTATGAGCCCTTCTTTACATAATGTATGTCCCAGGTACTTGACACTTAGCTCAAAGAAATTACATTCGTAAGGGCGACAATGCAGACCATGGTCTTGGAGTCACTTAAACAACAACTAAAGGTTGCGCAAATGCCGCTTCTGCATGGACCCAGTAATGAGCAAGTCACCTAAATAATTAACACACTTGGAACACCTTGGATGAGCTGTTGAAAGTATTTCTGAAATATTGCAGGAGTTCTGGTGGCCCCAAATGACAACTGTTGTAACAATATGTGCCACATGGCATATTAACCACTAAAACATGTTTTGACTGATCGTATAAAGTCAACAGAAAGCAGGCATCAGAGAGATCTATCTTTTAAGAATAATGGGCACCAACCAATTTTGCTAGCAATTCCTGTGGCCTAGGGTACAGATTTACATTTTCTCAAATAGTCTGCTATTGATGTGCATTTGAGAATGTCTATCACTTGGCCACGTAAACCCCAATAAGGGGATGGTACATTACCTAGTGGGACACAGCCCATATCCAGTTTATCTGTACTGGTTTAACAGGAAAGACAATGACTTTGGGAACATCTGACCACATTATGTTTAACTGTGACACCTATAATGGATTTAGGGAGCCATTAGAGACTAATCAACCATGATATGAACTTACATAATAAAGTATAATGAATGGTGGGCAATAATAGTGTTGCTAGCACCATTTCTCGGCATGAAAATGACAAATTTTTCAGATTATAGCAACTACAAAACCCCTCCAATCCTGCACATCAGTGAATGAAATTAGCATGAATAACAAAGTGCTAGCGAGTGCATCGTGGAAAATGTGAATATGAGTGTTGCATCACTGAATGTGCATGTGCAACCACGATCACTGAGATGCAGAAGGCAGAACATGCAGTACCATATCAGTCTCAGATCAGCGTAGCTTCCAGTTCCGCCTTAGCAATGGATACGGGGAGATGCACAATGAAAGGAGGCTTAGCAGTCTGGTGTTCTTCCGAGACTGTTTTCAAGTACACACTCACACACAAATGATTAACAATAATCATAAAAATTAAAAGATGATTACTATGGCAGAGATAGAGCTGTAACATGCTCTGATGACACTCCAAAGCATATTCACATTCATATATAAATTCACTAATATTGGTTCTGCTACATAATATATTCAAAGGGATGGAATGTGACAATATTATGAAAAGGATAGATTGCTACACAACATATAATGAACATGTTGAGTCACAGACAGGCACAACAAAAAGACTACTAACCACGTAAGCTTTCGGCTAGAAGGTCTTCTTCCACAATTGTGTATGTCAGACGCATTTGTGTGAATGTGTGTGTATGTGTTGTCTATTTTTGAAGAAGGCCTTCTGGTAGAAAGCATAAGTGTTTAGTAGTATTTTTGTTGTGGCTGTCTGTGACTCAACATCTCCACTATAGGTGCATAATATTGTGTGTGTGTGTGTGTGTGTGTGTGTGTGTGTGTGTGTGTGTGTGTGTTTGTAATTTTCTTTCTTATCTATTACTTACTGATTACTATTATCATTATCATTAATAAGCAATGTAAGCAAATATAAGGGCCATGGGCTGTTGACTTGCAAGGCCTGGCATATGTATTATTCCTATTTTTATGCTGAGGCATTACTTTGTAATCAATCAAAACATATAACAACTTCAAAAAATACTAGCAAATCGCTAAGGATTGGATCAAGTGACTCAAAGCCATCACACTAACTTCTCTGTCAGGAGAAAGGTGGTTAATAACATTACACATTAATGAGTCTGCATATGATGCACCACACTGTTTACAGGAAAAATCACACTTGTGTGCCAAACCTTGCAAGTCAACAGGCCAAACTCCTTATGTTTGCTTACATTGCTAAAACATTGGTTAAATATGAGCCTAGTTGCAACTACGAGGTGCTATCCAAAATTTTCAGGTTTGGTGCTGCCATCTGGACTAATGGTCATCATCACCCTCGAAGTAGATCCCATCCACATGTACACACCGGTCCTAGTGCTTCTGCCACTGGTCAAACAATTTCTGGAAGTCCTGTGTTTATCACCACCAGCGATGCTTCTTGAATCCTCTCTAGAGCATTGAACCGATGGCCTTTCAACTTGAGTTTTAGTTTTGGGAATAGCATAAAGCTGCAAGGTGCCAAGTCTGATGAGTACAGTGGGTGGGGTACAACCACCATGTTGTTTTTTGCCAAAAAGGTTCTGGTGAGCAAGGACGTGTGACAGGGTGCGTTGTTGTGATGCAGCAGCCAGTTCCCTTGACACCAATGTTCCAGCCCTCATTGCCACACATTTTCAAGGATCCATTGCAAAACATCACAGTAGTATGCAGAATTCAATGTTTGGTTGGGTGGGACGAATTCTTTGTGCACTATTCCCTTGGTATCAAAGAAAACGATTATCATGCTCTTCACTCTGCTCTTCATCTGTCTCGCTTTTTTGGGTCTTGGAGAGCCCGGGCTCTTCCACTGGGACGATTGTTGCTTTTTCTCTGGGTCATAACCGTAAATCCAGCTCTCATCTCTGGTGATAACCCATGACAAGAAGGTTGGGTCATCAGATGCGGTCTGACGAAGGTACAGATCCATCATAAATAGCCACACACAAAACCTAGAGTATTATGAAAATCACTGTGGACACGCAACACACCCTCGCAGCTAAATGCCACTCTGCACACTGTCCCATCAGATATGCAGCTCTTGCCACCTAGCAGGTCAAAGATCTATTACTCCTACTTTCCAGATGGCAGCACCAGTCCCAAAAATTTTGTATTCCACCTCGTATCTTGGTTTGGTGACCATAGTAGTCAACCAACAAGCCACAAACATCAGAAAAGCTTAAACTACTTGTGTCTGAGAGTGGGCACAGTTTCTGCTCCAGTTCATGCAATGTATTATTAAAAGACAGTAAGAGCTCAGCCTGTCATTCTGGAATAGTTATTTGACTTGCCTTGCAGGGAAGAACAAAGGATATTGAAGCAACAAAATGATACTGAAGCAACTGAATGGTGGTGGGGTCGCAAGGAACCAGAAACTTCCAAATGTTGTTAATGTGCAGCAGTTGTAACAGCAGTTTCTGCTGTTGCTGTTGGAATTTCCACTGCTGTTCATGCTATGTTGGAACTCCTATTGTTGCTGTTGCTGTTGCTGCTACTGTTTTTTTGCTGTTGTTGCATTTGCTGCTGAATCTGGAATTCACTCTGTTTCTTCTGCTTTGGCTGGTAGCACGGAGACTGGTGGAACAAACGGACAATTCCTGAGGCTGATGATGGCAGAGCTCATCAAGTAAACAGCTAACAAAAAAACAAGTTCAGAGCATAGCAAAGCTTTTACAAACAATCCAGGAAGCAATTAAAATTAAAACATAAGACAGAAAAGGTCAAAACTCTACTGGACAATGCTATGTACTTAAAGCATCGGTGAATTAGTGAGAGACTGATTGACGAGTTGGGTCACGTTGTTTACCAGCACACATTCACATCAGTGAACAAGCCCACATGAGGTGGCTGCAGCAGCGCCCTTCATGTGAGCAAGCTGTGACCAGACTAAGAAGTGCTAGTATCTCTGATCTGTCCTTGTTAAAACCTGGTAGCAATTTTGTGACACCAGTCCATCATCTGATTCCAAGCGGCTCAGATAATATGATATCCTTTTTCTATATGCTGCTGAAGATTTATAAAAGAAAATTAGAGGTAGATTTTTCTTAACAGAGGAATACTGATATTATTTGCTCTTGCACTGCATTTCAGCCAGTGCTCTGGAATAATCTGAAGGGATCCAGAAACTGCTAAACATATGGGCAATATTATTTGAGCTTCTTCAGTGCATCATTCTACTGGTACCCTCAATTTTTGACATGTAGGAAGTTATGTTTCTGAAAAGATATGTCCATTATGGGAATTTTGTTGCAGATTTTACTTCCTTTGGTATCACAGTCATCACAGGCCATACAGTTTCAACTTTTCTTTCAGGAATTTCTATGATTTCTCTCAGGTCCGGAATATGCATCACACTTTTTTGCATTACTTTTGCCAGAAGATGACTACCTGTACCGAAAGTTCTCCTTGGTGTTCTCACTTTCAGTTCAATTGATGGCAGAGTAGTCTTATCACTGAACCCCTCACATACTGATGAGAAACCTTATAATGTGTAAATTTTAGAGGAATTGCTGTTTATGCAAGCCATTGTTTCCTGCTGTCCATGAATTACTTCTCCTCAAAATGGGCATCACATATTACCCTGTTGTGCCACTCTTCTCAAAATATTGCCTGTAATAATAACTAACAAAAAAATGCATATTTTTAACACTGAGCAGATGAACATCAGTGCAAACTTCACATTCTCTCATGCACAAATGGTAGGTGGGTGTGAAAAAATGAGATTCAGTCACGTTTGATTCTTAGGAGTCCAAAGTGCCTCTGACATTGCATAAAGGGTCAACTGCCCCTTATGTACTGTGAACAATATATGTTTGCCTCACGCAGGTCGCAGTAGGTACTATCGATAGTCAAGCACCCAGTGCACCAGAGAGTAGTCAGTGTAGAGACTCCGAGCAAGTAAGTTGTTAGCTGTTAAGTGAGCAGGGCAGATTTTGGCAGGATGGCCAACTGTGTTTACAATTGTTTAATGGCTGTGTGTGGGCCTGACCTCCAGAAAATATGTAAATGGCGTTAACTGAGTGATTTGTTTGATGTACGCAACAACCATGCCAGACACCCGTGATTTAGATTACAGTGAGGACTGTGTATTCAGTGCCACATGAAGAATGTTGGCATGAGATAACATTAATAGGCAACCTGTGATGAGTTAACCATTATTACTTTGTCAGACGAAGGGAGTAACTACCTCATTCAGGTTGTTTAGACAAAAGATATAGAATATTAACAACAAAGTATGTACCAATTATTGCTACCTGAGATCCTAATTGGATTTGTTGGTTTTGATATGAAACAATTCCCATGCAAATATTAATCGATCAGTCTTTATTAGTTGTACACGGTCAAACTATCTTAAACTGTTAGGCTATAATCCACTAGTCAATAACTGTGAGTTTAATAGTGTGTTTCAATTGCTGAAAAAGTTCAGAAATGTGTGATTTCTGATCTCTTTTTCTACACAATATTATTTGCTTCATAAGTGAAATGAGTCCTGTTTATAATGTTGTTTTCTCTTTAGTGCATAGATTTTCCATAACAAGAAATAATTTAGTTTAGAAACACATAATCTCACCATGTATCTGCTTGCGGGAAAAGCACCAAGTAATAGAAGTGAATAACAAAGAGCTCTAATGAACTGCTCACTTAAGCGTGGTTTACAATGGTGCAGACATGAACAGATGAGAATTCTCTGTAGTGTAAGCAATGGGTGAGTGCAACAAACCACATTTTGTCATGTTTGAATCACATTCTCTCTCTGCTGTTTTCTGTGTGATCTGCTTTATGTTGATTGTTGGTAATTAATGCTTTCTGTTTTTAAAGTTCCTCCTCAAATATAATGAATAGCCAACAAAATATTTACATCTGTGCTGTAATTGGATAGAGAAAAAAATCTGCTCACCAAGCAATGGCAGGAGAAAACACATTAGAGTTTAATGATGAAATGTGCAAGCTTTTAGAGCCATCCAACTGTATTATATTTTCAAAAATTCCTTATTTCCGTTGATATATATATATATTTGAAGTGCATGCCAGACAGTACATCCCACTGCACCAATTATTAGGGTTTCTCCCCATTGAATTCACAGGTAGAATGATTTTTTACGTGCCTCTGTGTGTGTTTTAAGTAATCTAATCTTGTTCTCATGACCCCTACAGGAGTGATACTTAGCGAGCTGTAGCATGTTCCTAGAATCAACATTTAATGCCAATTCTGAAATTTTGTAAGTAGGCTTTTTTGGGATAGTTTATTCTACCTTCAAGAGTCTGCCGGACCATTTTGTTCAGCATCTCCGTGACACTCCCCCATTGCTGCCCTTCTCAGTATACATTCAATATTTCCTGTTGGTCCTATTTGGTATGGACCCCACACATTTGAGCAATATTCTAGAATGGATCACACAAGTGACTTGTAAGTAATCTCCTTTGTAGATTGATTGCATTTCCACAGTATTCTACCACTAAACTGAAGTCTACCATCTTCTTTACCCAAAACTGAGCTTGTGTGATCATTGCATTTCATATCCATACAAAATGTTACTCCCAGGTGTTTGTATGAGTGGGCCAGGTGTTTGTATGAGTGGACCAACTACAACTGTGACCCGTTGATATTATAGTCATGACCATTTAAAGCAAGTTGTCAGTCTTTGCACCACTTTGAGATCTTATAAAGATGTGACTGAATATTTATGCAGCTTCTTTCAAATATTACTGCATTACAGATAACTGCATCATCCGCAAAAAGTCTGAGATTATTATTAATATTGTCCACAAGGTCATCAATATACAACATGAACAGCAATTAGTCCCAACATACTTCCCTGGGGCACACCCACTTTTACTTCCAGCTTTCAGTGTGTCATGTGAGAAAAGTGTATGTTTGGTTTTGCATGATCAACGTTTTCAAAATCTGTGCAAAGTTTTGGAATAACGCTAAAGGCTGTAGCTGCAATTCAGTGTTAAGTACACTACCTTCATGTGTATCACACTTATGTACAAACACAGATACCTACATATCAAACAATGGAAACTCCAGGTAGGAATATCAACAATGTAGGAAATGACATATTGCTACTTATCGTAAAGAAGACAAGAAGACAGGCACAATTAAAAGATACTTACATAAAGCTTTCAGCCACAGCCTTCATCTCTGAAAGAGAGAGACACACCATTCACACACACAAGCAAGCATGCCGCAGGGCACACATGACTGCTAACTCCAGCATTTTGGGCCCGAGATGCCATATTATATCTAAGACTGACAAAATTTAGACACGATCAAATGCTTAGGGCTTTTTGTTATTCTTACTCATAATTAATGCATTCATTCACCTGAATTCAAAATCTACTTCCTAACTCTTTTTTCATCTTTGAAAGGAAATCTGAACATTTTTAGTTCAGGACTTGTTTGTCTGGTGCTTCTACAGTTGATATGCCCACAGGGGCCCAACACCATGACTCAATTCACTAGCAGTGCTATCTCAGAAACAGATGTACTTCACAGGCATCATACCATGGAAAATGACTTGGGGCTGCTTATGGTTGGGAAGTGTTGCCCCAGATTTCACTGAACAGAGTGCCATCTAGTCATTGGTGAACAAGTAAGTATGTGATGCTTTCACCACTTGGTGACCATTCCCTGACAAAGGTTGTCTGCCGAGAAAGGAATTGGTGAATCTGGTTCTAATGCAATCTGGGATACACATTATTATTATAGGCCAAGGAACTTTCATTGAATATTGCACTACACTTCAAAGTAATACAGATGCATGACACTGGCTTTTGAAACAATCATTAAGCCTGTGTAAACAACAGTCAGAAGGTCTACCAGTTATTCAATTCCTTGATGGTAGAAATCTGCTCCTGGATAACAGACCAATTTGGGACCTGCTGTGTGAATTTCCTCATCATTGGGAAATCTCTTTCCATTCAGATGTTCTTTCTGATTGCCATAAAGATGGAAATCTCATGTTGCAAGATCTGGACTTCCTGATCAGCATCACACATGTTGCGTGACCTTGGACAAATTGATGGCACCATTTGACTGCGGCTGGAAACAACATTGCATTTGGTCCACATACCATTAGAATTTCATGCTGAATATGTGTGTAATTTAGATTTTTTCAACATAGAAATCTTTCTGTCCAACCTACTTCACCAAGTGGGTTAGCACAGTTGTTAGCACACTAGACCCACATTTGGGAGGACGACTGTTCAAACCCACATCTGGCCATTTTGCTTGGGGTTTTCCATGATATTCCTAAATCGTTTATGGCAGATGTGGGGGTGATTCCTTTGAAAGGGCATGGTCGCTTTCCTTCTCCATCTTTCCTTAATCTGAGCTTGTGCTCCGTCTCTAATGGCACTGTTGTTGATGGAAGATTAAACACTAATCTCCTCCCCACTCCTCCAACATACTTCAACTTTGCTACACTATTTCATTCCCGCGCTGTGATGCACTAATTATCAATACCACAATGGAGTTGTGTCTGCAGGAAACCTGGAACATGTACTCTTTTCTGACAGTGTACCACTTTTGTTGCATGATGGTCATAAAATGGGATGACATGTAAGTTGCTTTCTGTCCCTATGCATAACATTTGATATAAGAAAACCTCAGGTTTTGGAATATAAAATCAAAATTGATGTTGGGGTATCTGCTTTTTTTCTGAATGAAAATTTAAAGCATGTTTTATATGATTAATAAGTAGACATTATACAGGTATTTTATTATTTTAATTAGCATTCTATGACCTGTGTGTGTGTGTGTGTGTGTGTGTGTGTGTGTGTGTGTGGACTCATTCCATGACCAAGTAACTGAAACACTAAGAAAAGTATAAAACAGCATAAAGTAAGTCTTCACCTGAAATCACTAAGTGTAGAGACACCTGAAAAAACCTATCATTAAAAATTCCAGTACAGGAAAAAGTTATTCTCTTTTTTGTAATCTACAATTTTTATATCTTACTAAATAATGATAAAACCTTATGATGTCAGATCTCATTTTCTACAAGCTCCTGGTTACTGGTTCAGAATTATGTTCCTTTTTTAACCATTGTTCTTATTTTATGTATCTTGTTTACATCTAACTGTTTTTAATTATGGCAGTGGGTATATAGCCTATATTAAGGCAAGAAGATATGAGACAGTGGCTGAAGTTAACAATGACCATAGCGAGTAGAAGAGAAAGTGTGCTGACTCCACTCACATTAACACAGGTGGCATATGGGAGGTCATATGCCCACGAACTGCGAGCAGCACTGTAGCTTGAGACTCAAGTTGAGGTGTAATCAGACGGTATTTTTTGCTTTTGTCTACACTTATTTAGTGAGTTTGTTGACAGTACTGTGAGTGAACGTTGAAGGGATGAAGGCTGCTATCATAAAGTAGTGTTAAGAATTGTAGTTACTCATATTTATAGAAGAAAAAGAACAAAAAAATCCATGTTTTTGTTCTAACTTGCAGATTCAGCTGCAGAGAAACTAAAGCCAAATATTTTTAGGCCTCCAAAAAACTAAGTAGAATTTTCAAAATGGATGAGAGTAATTCCTCAGAAATACAGAGATCTGACACATTGGTTTTGTGTGCAATTCACATTTCAGTGAGGAACAACAAAAGCATGTAGTGGCACATGTCATCACGAATGATGCCTGCTGCTTGGGTTCTGAAGTCACCCTCAGCTCCTTTCGGCGGCTGGCTGATTTAGTGAAGGCAACTAGCAATGTATGTAGCGTGCAGGCTAAGCTGTCTATTTGTAGCATTGTACCAAGGGCTTTCATGGTTCTCTGGTTTGAAGCAGAGAGGAAGGTCTAATCCAGTGGTTCAGATAGCTCTGCAATGGTATCAGATGCGAATTTCTCGACCTTGCTATCAGGTGCTGAATTTTAGGATTCTCCTTAATAGGTCAGGCATGCACTACATGCAGGAAGCAGCTACTAGGGTAGCAGAGTATCTGTGGCATGCTTTTTTAGGTTAGAGAACCCTTCCCTTGGGCTTGGGAGCAAAGACAATTTGCCTGTTAAATCAGCCACAGCAAACTCGAAGAATCTTGGTCCTCGCAGATCAGAGATAGAAAAGATTAATATGATTTTAGTAAACTGCAGGAGCATCCAAGGAAAGGTCCCAGAATTAGTATCACTTACTGAAGGTGATAATGCACAGATAGTATTGAGAACAGAAAGGTGGTTAAAACCAGAAGTCAATGCCAATGAAATCCTAAGTTCAGACTGAAATGTTTATCATATGGATAGGTTAGTTGCAAATGGTGGCGGCATGTTTATTGCAGTAAAAAATTCAATAAAATCTCACAAGGTTATCACGGATTATAAATGTGAATTAATCTGGGTGAAATTGAGTATCAAAGAATGGTCAAAAATGGTGATCAGATACTTTTATAGACCACTTGGGTCAAGACAGGATCTATAGTTGTAGAGCATTTCAGACAGAAATTGCAGAATGTCATTAGTAACTTTCCTGGTCATGCTGTTGTAATAGGAGGTGACTTGAACTTGCCAGGTATAGACTGGGAGTGTTATGCCATCAAAACTAGTGCCAGAGACAGGGAATTGTGTGGCATTGTTCTGGATGGCTTGTCCAAAAATTTCCTGGAGCAGATAGAGAATCAACTCTTGATGGTAAAGTCTTAGACCTCCTGGTAACAAACAGACCTGAACTTATTGAATCAGTTAATGTAGAGGTATCAGTGATCATAAAGCTGTGACAGCATCTATGACAATGGGTCCTACAAGGAACGTTAAGAAAGGTAGGAAGATATATTTGCTCAGCAAGGGTGACAGGATACAAATTTCAGAATATCTCAGCAGTCAGCATTAAATAATGGCAATGAAGAAGAAGATGCAGAGAATAAATGGAAAAAATTCAAAGGCATGCCGTAGACAAATATGTTCTAAGTAAGGTTTTCAGGGATCAGGAAGATCCACCATGGGTTTAATAGCCATGTTAGAAAATCAATATATAAACAAAGAGCACTTCATCTAACATTCAAGAGAAGTAAAAACCTAGCAACCAAACAAAAGCTGAACAAAGCAAAAATGAGCGTAAGGAGAGCAATGAGAGAAGCGTTCAATGATTTTGAAAGTAAGATGTTATCAACAGACCTGAGTAAAAACCCTAACAGATTTTGGTTGTATGTAAAATCAGTACGTGGGTCAAAACCATCTATTCATTCTCTCAGCGACCACACTGGCACCAAAACGGAAGATAACAGAGAGAAGGCCAAAATACTGAATTCAGTCTTCTAAAGTTGTTTCACTGTGGAAGATCATGTAACACTGTCCCTCATTTCAATCATCATACAAACATCGAAATGGCAGATATTGAGGTAACTGATTGTGGAATTGGAAAGCAGCTACAATTGTTTAGTAGCGGAAAGGCTACAGGCCCAGTAAGATTGTATAAAGATTATGTGAAAGAACTTGCTCCCTTTTTTTGCAGTAATTTATTGTAGATAAAGATACCTAATGACTGGAAAAAAGTGCAGGTCATTACCATTTTTAAGAAAAGCCGTAAGACAGATCCACACAACTATAGACCTATATCGCTGACATCTTTCTGTTGTAGAATTATGGAACATGTTTTATACTCAAGAATTATGACGTTCTTGGAAAATGATCATCTCCTCTATAAAAATCAACATGGATTCCACAAACACTGATCCTACAAAACTTAGCTTGCTCTGTTCCTCCATGAGATCCACAGCCCAGTGGACTATGGTGCTCAGATTGATGCCATGTTCCTGGATTTCAGCAAGGCATTTGGCACTGTCCCACACTGCCATTTAATGAAAAAAATATAAGCGTATTGAGTATTGGAGCAGACCTGCAATTGGATTCAAGACTTTCTTGCAGATAGAACTCAACACGTCGCTCTTAATGGAACTAAATTGACAGATGAAAAGGTAATATCTGGGGTACCACAGGGAAGTATGATAGGACCATTGCTGTTTACAATAAATATAAATGATATAGTAGAAAGTGTCAGGTGCTCTTTAAGGCTATTCACAGGTGATGCAGTTATCTGTACCAAAGTAGCAATGGCAGAAGATAGTAAGAGATTAGATTAGATTAGATTAGATTAGATTAATACTAGTTCCATGGATCATGAATACGATATTTTGTAATGATGTGGAATGAGTCAAATTTTTCAATACATGACATAATTAAGTTAATTTAACAACATACTTAAGTTAATATAACAACCTTTTCATTTTTTGTGTTTTTTATTTTTATTTTTTATTTTTTTAATATATATTTTTTTTTAAGTTGTATCTAAAAATTCCTCTATGGAGTAGAAGGAGTTGTCATTCAGAAATTCTTTTAATTTCTTCTTAAATACTTGTTGGTTATCTGTCAGACTTTTGATACTATTTGGTAAGTGACCAAAGACTTTAGTGCCAGTATAATTCACCCCTTTCTGTGCCAAAGTTAGATTTAATCTTGAATAGTGAAGATCATCCTTTCTCCTAGTATTGTAGTTATGCACACTGCTATTACTTTTGAATTGGGTTTGGTTGTTAATAACAAATTTCATAAGAGAGTATATATACTGAGAAGCTACTGTGAATATCCCTAGCTCCTTAAATAAATGTCTGCAGGATGTTCTTGGGTGGACTCCAGCTATTATTCTGATTACACGCTTTTGTGCAATAAATACTTTATTCCTCAGTGATGAATTACCCCAAAATACACTCCTGGAAATTGAAATAAGAACACCGTGAATTCATTGTCCCAGGAAGGGGAAACTTTATTGACACATTCCTGGGGTCAGATACATCACATGATCACAGTGACAGAACCACAGGCACATAGACACAGGCAACAGAGCATGCACAATGTCGGCACTAGTACAGTGTATATCCACCTTTCACAGCAATGCAGGCTGCTATTCTCCCATGGAGACGATTGTAGAGATGCTGGATGTAGTCCTGTGGAACGGCTTGCCATGCCATTTCCACCTGGCGCCTCAGTAGGACCAGCGTTCGTGCTGGACGTGCAGACCGCATGAGACGACGCTTCATCCAGTCCCAAACATGCTCAATGGGGGACAGATCCGGAGATCTTGCTGGCCAGGGTAGTTGACTTACACCTTCTAGAGCACTTTGGGTTGCACGGGATACATGCGGACGTACATTGTCCTGTTGGAACAGCAAGTTCCCTTGCCGGTCTAGGAATGGTAGAACGATGGGTTCGATGACGGTTTGGATGTACCGTGCACTATTCAGTGTCCCCTCGACGATCACCAGTGGTGTACGGCCAGTGTAGGAGATCGCTCCCCACACCATGATGCCGGGTGTTGGCCCTGTGTGCCTTGGTCGTATGCAGTCCTGATTGTGGCGCTCACCTGCACGGCGCCAAACACGCATACGAACATCATTGGCACCAAGGCAGAAGCGACTCTCATCGCTGAAGACGACACGTCTCCATTCGTCCCTCCATTCACGCCTGTCGCGACATCACTGGAGGCGGGCTGCACAATGTTGGGGCGTGAGCGGAAGACGGCCTAACGGTGTGCGGGACCGTGGCCCAGCCTCATGGAGACGGTTGCGAATGGTCCTCGCCGATACCCCAGGAGCAACAGTGTCCCTAACTTGCTGGGAAGTGGCGGTGCGGTCCCCTACGGCACTGCGTAGGATCCTACGGTCTTGGCGTGCATCCGTGCGTCGCTGCGGTCCGGTCCCAGGTCGACGGGCACGTGCACCTTCCGCCGACCACTGGCGACAACATCGATGTACTGTGGAGACCTCACGCCCCACGTGTTGAGCAATTCAGCGGTACGTCCACCCGGCCTCCCGCATGCCCACTATACGCCCTCGCTCAAAGTCCGTCAACTGCACATACGGTTCACGTCCACGCTGTCGCGGCATGCTACCAGTTACCAGTGTTAAAGACTGCGATGGAGCTCCGTATGCCACGGCAAACTGGCTGACACTGACAGCGGCGGTGCACAAATGCTGCGCAGCTAGCGCCATTCGACGGCCAACACCGCAGTTCCTGGTGTGTCCGCTGTGCCGTGCATGTGATCATTGCTTGTACAGCCCTCTCGCAGTGTCTGGAGCAAGTATGGTGGGTCTGACACACCGGTGTCAATGTGTTCTTTTTTCCATTTCCAGGAGTGTATGATGCCATATGAAAGCAACGAGTGAAAATAGGCGTAGTAAGCTAATTTACTAAGATGTTTATCACCAAAATTTGCAATGACCCTTATTGCATAAGTAGCTGAACTCAAACGTTTCAGAAGATCATCAACGTGTTTCTTCCAATTTAATCTCCCATCAATGGACACACCTAAAAATTTGGAATATTCTACCTTAGCTATATGCTTCTGATTAAGGTCTATATTTATTAATGGCCTCATACCATTCACTGTACGGAACTGTATGTACTGTGTCTTATCAAAATTCAGTGAGAGTCCATTTACAAGGAACCACTTAGTAATTTTCTGAAAGACAGTATTGACAATTTCATCAGTTAATTCTTGTTTGTCAGGTGTGATTACTATAGTTGTATCATCAGCAAAGAGAACTAACCTTGTCTCTTCATGAATATAGAATGGCAAGTCATTAAAATATATTAAGAACAACAAAGGACCCAAGACTGACCCTTGTGGAACCCCATTCTTGATAGTTCCCCAGTTTGAGGAATGTGCTGATCTTTGCATAGTATGAGAACTACTTATTTCAACTTTCTGCACTCTTCCAGTTAGGTACGAATTAAACCATTTGTGCACTGTCCCACTCATGCCACAATACTTGAGCTTGTCTAGCAGAATTTCATGATTTACACAATCAAAAGCCTTTGAGAGATCACAAAAATCCCAATTGGTGGTGTTCGGTTATTCAGATCATTCAAAATTTGATTGGTGAAAGCATATATGGCATTTTCTGTTGAAAAACCTTTCTGGAAACCAAACTGAGATTTTGTTAGTACTTCATTGTTACAGATATGTGAAGCTACTCTTGAATATATTACTTTCTCAAAAATTTTGGATAAAGCTGTTAGAAGGGAGATTGGACAGTAATTGTTGACATCAGATCTATCCCCCTTTTTATGCAAAGGTATAACAATAGCATATTTCAGTCTATCAGGGAAAATGCCCTGTTCCAGAGAGCTATTACACAGGTGGCTGAGAATCTTACTTATCTGTTGAGAACAAGCTTTTAGTATTTTGCTGGAAATGCCGTCAATTCCATGTGAGTTTTTGCTTTTAAGCAAGTTTATTATTTTCCTAATTTCAGAGGGAGAAGTGGGTGAAATTTCAATTGTATCAAATTGCATAGGTATGGCCTCTTCCATTAACAGCCTAGCATCTTCTAATGAACACCTGGATCCTACTATATCCACAACATTTAGAAAATGATTATTAAAAACATTTTCAACTTCTGACTTTTTGTTCGTAAAGTTTTCATTCAATTTGATGGTAATACTGTCTTCCTGTGCTCTTGGTTGACCTGTTTCTCTTTTAATAATATTCCAAATTGTTTTAATTTTATTATCAGAGTTGCTGATTTCAGACATGATACACGTACTTCTGGATTTTTTAATAACTGTAAGAATTTCCAGAACGACCTGCAGAGAACTGATGAATGGTGCAGACTCTGGCAGTAGACGCTGAACGTTTATTTATTTATTTATTTATTTTCTGTCCATATAACAAAAAGTTTTCGGACATTGTCAGGAAAATTTATATTACATTACACATATACACTAAAATATTTACATTCTTTCATAACAACATATGGATCATACACATGTCTGTACACATTATTTTTCAAAAGGGCACTACAAGTAGATTCCTCTATAGTGTAACACAATTTAGCTTATATTTATAATAGTACAGTACACATAATACAGTGTAAAATTACATTCTTTCATACCATGGACAGACCGGAGACATTGTCTATATACACTGTTTTCCAAGATGGCACTACAACTTAAAGTCCTCTATAGAGTAAAAACACTTCTCTATCAATAACTGCTTCAGTCTACTCTTTAGCATATTTAGATTTACTTTCTTGAGTTCACAGGGTAGTGCATTGAAGAAAATTGCTCCCATTCTGTGTGAGCTGTGGTCTGTTGCCTTTTTATTGGTCACAATTCTATGAAAATTTTCCCTTCCCCGTGTATCATAGTTGTGTACATTACTGTTTCTCATATTAAATTCAGGATTTTGTTTCATGAACATGACTGTCTGCAATATATACATGAAGTACACTGTAAGAATTTTATATTTTCTAAAGATGTCTCCACAAGGCTCTCTCTTCTTTACCTTGGCTACCATTCTTACTGCCTTTTTTTGTAATCTAAAAAGTCTATCTATATGAACTGCTGATGCCCCACCCCATATCTCAATCCATACTGAAGGTGCAGATGAATTAACCCAAAATATATTTGCCTTAAAGTATCATGGTCCAAGAAGGCCGAGACACATTTCAGTAGATACACATTTCTACTGATTTTCTTGCAAATATTATCTACTTGGTCTTTCCATGATAAGTGTTCATCAACAACGATGCCCAAAAATTTATGTGAATTTGCATATGCCAGATCCAATGGGGAAGTAAATACAGTATCAGTTATGGCAGCATTATAATTGTGGATGAACTTCATTATTACCATTTTGTCTTTATTTACAAGAAGCTTGTTTGCTGTAAAGTATGCAGACAGAGTTTTGAAATTGATCTCGGTACTGTTAGCTGCAGACTGCATATCACTGCCACAGCTGATGAAGGATATGTCATCAGCATAGCTTACAACCATGCAATTTTGGGGTTCAAATAAGTTATTTACATATACAAGGAACAGAAAAGGCCCTAGTATGCTTCCTTGAGGCACATCACATTGAAGTGTCCTGAAGTTTGATTTGGTTGTTAGGAGCTGTTCATTATTTTGATAAGTTAGCTTTACACACTGTTTCCTGTCTTTCAAATAGGAGGTAAGTAGTTTCAAGGCTAGTCCTCTCAACCCGTACTCTTCTAGCTTACACAGAAGAATGGTATGATTCACAGTATCAAAGGCTTTACTCATATCTAGGAAAGTGCCTAATACCTTGTCACTTTTGTCTAGCTTATTTAATATTTCATTAATAAAAGATGCTACTGCTGTTGTAGTAGATCTCCCTTTTCTAAATCCATGTTGTAGGTTGTTTAACAGATTGTGTTTGGTGAAATATGATTCAACTTGATTTAGTATTACTCTCTCTAACAATTTGCCTAGCTCTGGGGTTAATGATATTGGCCTGTAGTTTTTAGTGTCAGTTTTTAATCCCTTTTTATGCACTGGTATAATTTCAGTAATTTTCAAAAGGTCAGGGAATACTCCATTTCTGAGGGAGGTATTTATCAAGTGAGTCAGGGGTTTCACTAATTCATCCCTGCATTCCTTTAGCAGTTTAGGTGAAATGTCATCCCAGCCACAAGACATTTTTGGTCGAAGTGCTGATATGATTGCTAGGACGTCCCTCTCAGTAATGCCGTGGATATAAAAGGACTGGCTAGATTTTTCCAAGACTAGTAACTTCAAGCGAGAGCTGAATAAGGAAATCAGTGGCTTACAGTCAGTAATGAACAGGAACTCCATACAACAAAACATACTCCATACAACAATACATTAAACTTTTGAATGCAAAAATTGATAGTTTGTGCTTCCTTTTCCAACTGCAAGTAATTTTGTTATGCAGCAGAAAGTGTCTTTGGTGAATAAGTGATGGATTACTTGGTGCTATCTGGATTCTGATGTGACAGAAATGCAGTAATGTCATACTGGCATGTATTGATGGCTAGGGTTAATGATTTACCTGGCAAAGGAAGTGCAACAGGGATCATAGCACAAACACTGCTCGAGGGACTGAAAAGCCTGTTGACAGTCTGCAGACCACATGAATTTGATGCCCTTTTGGTGAAACCGATGAAGAGGGTGGCAAACATGCATGGCCTGGGGAATGAACTTAGCATAATAAGAAATTTTGCTCAAGAACAATCAGAAGTGCTTCAAGTTTTTGGGTATCAGCAAGATGATGATGCCTTTTAGTTGCTTATCTGTAGGGATAAGACCACATTTGCTAAGCACAAGGCCCAAAAAGTGCACCTTTGGGGAATAGAAAAATACATTTCTCCAGTTTGCAATGGATGCTTTTCTCCAGAAGGCATTGAACGACTGCTTGCAGATTTCATAAATACTCCTCTCACGTGGAGCTGTGACCCAGAAGTCATCAGTTTAGGTTGTATGCAAAAGGGAAAGTACTGAATCAGCTTCTCCAAGTATCACTGATAAACTCCTGGTGTAGACAAAACTCCAAAGGGCAGGTGATGCAAATCAATGCATAAAAAACACCGACTCCCTGAAAACTTTGCCAACAACTCCTCCAGCCACAGAACTGGATAGGGGTCTGTGCCACAAAGGCACAAGGCACCATTTGGCTTCTGAATCACCGCCAAGGGGAGGTCCACTGACTTGGCAAAATAGGATAAACGACACCAGGGTCCTGCCAACACTCCAAACTGCCTTGCATGGTGAAGGGAATGGAGCAGGAGTGACAAAATTTAGGTATTGTTGATGGCTTAAGGGAGATACGTGCCTTGAAATTTTCTTTCCACAGTTGGCCATAAAACTGCAGTGAAGACTCAAAATCTTGAAAGGGACAAAGTGAGACACTGTACTTTCTGAACCGTTCAGAAGCCAAAAACTTGGGAGGCATCCAACCCAAAAATATTTTGCGTCAATGGTGAATTAATGAACAATAACATTAGTTGCTGTTCTACTTTCTTATAATGTATTCTACATTCTTATAATGTTCTGAAACAGAGAATTGTCCTCTCAGAGAAATATACTGTTTACTTTAAGATGTAGTGGCTATCACAATGGAGGAAGTTAATTAGGCTGACTATCACTTTGTGTCTACCTGAAACTCAATTGGTTGCGCATCCACTAACCATTGTTTGCAGAATACACTGGGGTGATGCTTGTGTTGTTTCAAAGACAGCCTCGAAGTCCAGGGAAAACACTGGGGCTTCCAACAACTGCTCTGTAGCTTCCCAACTATCAAAAATTGTTGCCAAATGGCCAGCTTTGCAGCATAGCACACACAGGGCATCTACATATGGGCAGGCCTGTTGAAGTTGCACTAAATGGCAATCGGGGCAGGACTGCCAGCTTGCCCATTGATCAAAAACAGGCAGGGAAGGGGAGAAATCCTGAGAGTCAGAAAAATGATGCTGGGGAGCACAACGCTTTGATTGACTCACACCTGACAAGCCCACAGGCAGTATTGCGACATCAATTCATTTCCTTTGTCACTGCCATAAGTTCATGTGATTCCAAGAACTTAGCATCATTGTCTAAAGATGGATTGGACAAAGGCAGTGCCCTACTTCGAACCTCATGATCAGGTGTTAACCGGACTATCACATCCATACCTAGAGACTCTGCATAGGAAGTAGCACACTAGGGACACTCAGATTGACACTTGCACAAGAGAACTTGGAAGTCAGTCGTCCATACTGCTTGTGACCAGCTGGGACATTTGTGATACTAGTTAGACAGTAACCACGCCACCACCACATGACTTAAATGACCAAAATACTGTGTGAGCAGCTAATAAAGTTTCTCAAGTTGAGTTTCTCAGACTCAGTAGAGAACTACAAATCCTGCAAAACTTCATACAATCTGTGAGAATTTAGAATCTGTGTCTTGCTTGTGCAAATATCTATTGCATTGCTATGTACAATATTTTTCTTTATGTCATGGACTGTAGTGTGCAAGAGTTCAAATAACTGTTTTTAACTTGTTATTGTGTATAATAAATCTTATAGTCTTAATCAGAAACCACCAGCAAATTACTCTGCTGACATGCTTTTAGCTCATGCTGTATAATTCAGTATAATACTATAAAAAAATACAAGATCACTGGCTAGTGGATATTAGCATAGCACGCAGCAAATTTGAACCATGTAATAGCTGGTACAATGGTTTCCCTAAATATCAATTCACTGGCTCCAGTTGAGAAACTAATGGGAAGAGAAAACCACAGTACATGGCAGTTCACTGTGTGAACATGTCTGGAACATGGACGGTTTTGGGATTGCATCAGAATAATGGATGTAACTAAAGTTTGTACAGCAAGAACCAAAATTATACCCTCCCTCCATCCATTGATATATGTTCAGTGCAAGATATGTCTACAGCTAAAGAAGCACTGGACAAGCTAATGCAAGTCTACAAAGATTCTGGCATCTTTCAAGGAATAGTTTTACCAAAGACACTGCTGACAACCAGACTAGAAAATTGTTCATCAATTGAAGAAAATGTGTCAGAGATAATTTTTGCGTGACAAAAATAAAATAGCTTGAGCTTTGAAATTAAAAAAAGAATGGATTGGGTGTACCCTACATTCAGAATCACCTGATAAATGTAAACCTGTTAGTATGAGTTCAGAAAATTAAAACTTGCTAATCACAGGAGACTCCATAAAAAATAAATTACTGCAAGATGCCTCTAATAAACCATTGACAAGAGGCACTGCTCTGTGAGTGAACAAGAAAAAGAATGACGTTGTTACTTCCAAAAAGAGTCCCAAGTGTTATAAAAAGTATGGGAATCTGGCAAAAATTTGCCACAGCAAAAGCAAAAATGATGGAAAAACTTTGGCTAAGACAGTGAGCTACCAGATGTTCTTTTCAAATTCAGGTGTAGGTAAAGACACACAGACAGAATGGTATGTAGATTCAGGCTCATCAGCACTCATGTCTAAATATCCATCTGATGAAAATAATGTTAAAACAGTGATAGGCTTGCAATTTGTAATAGCAATTAATGACAGCTTACCTGTAAAAGGCATAGGATCTTCATTTGTAGATGTTCTCAAGGGCAACAAGAAAGGCACAATTGAAGTGGAGGATATTCTCTATGTGCCTCAACTAACCACAAATCTACGATCTGTTAGCAAAATAATAGAAAAAGGTCATTTGACTTCATTTAACACACTAGGCTGTCAAATTTTCAACACAACCAAAAATGCGGTTACCAATGTGTCATTAGCAAATGGTATGTACAGACTCCACCAACCATATGATTGAATTTTTGAAGCAAAATTAGTATTACGGTCAAATAGTGCAGACTTGTAGCATAAAAAACTCAGTCATCTGTATTCTGGAGCTATACAGGCACTTTGCAGAGGCCTCGCTAGTGGAACTTTTATTTGAGGAAGCAGTTAATGCACCATGTGCAGTTTGCTTAGAGAGCAAACAAACAAGAATTCCTTTTTCAAGATCTGATTCAAAATCCATGGAAATTCTTAAGCTAGTTCACTAAGGTTTGTGTGAAGTAATGCAAACTAGGTCAACTGAAGGAGGACCAAATACTTCCTTACTGTAATTGATGACTATTCCAGGAAAGTACATATACATACTCTCAGTAATAAAAACTGAGTACAACAGCTGATTTGAGAATTTAAAAATGTAGTTGAAAGGAAAGCTGGAAAAAAAGATCTGGACTCTACATATAGATAATGGTGTACAATATGTGAATGATAATTTGATTAACTTTTACAGAGAAGAAAGGATCCAACATCAGATTATGGCACCATATACACTAGCACAAAACATGGTAGCTGAGTGTTATGACTGTAAAATTGTAAGAAAAGCAAGATGCTTGCTCTTTGGAGCAAATTTGCCAAATAAATTCTGGTCAGAAGCAGTCTTAATTAACATATCTCCAACTAAGGCAATAAAAAGTAAGACTCAAGAAGAAACTTGGACAGACAAGGAGCCATATCTTCGACACCTCAAAATATTTTGAAGGTAGACCTATGTTCACATTCTGAGAGCCAAGCGACTAAAATGGGACAAAAACATATTGAATATATCTTAATATAATACTGTGAAGCATCAAAACCATACAGAATTTTTGAACCTATTTGCCAGAGGATCATAAAAGCAAGGGACGTTATTTCTGATGAAAGTGCTTCTAAACAATACAAAGAAGAAACCGAGTCACAGGAACCAAGTTGACTGTTTCTCCCACTGACAGAAAAGAAGCAAAATGAAATAACAACTGAACTAGAAGAAATGAACCTGAACCTGAGACTATCACATCAAATAGTAGTTCAAGGAATACTATCTGCAGTGAGAAATCAAGTCCAGACAATGCAAATAATTGAGCAGCCGCAGCAACTTGAGTCAATGAGAAAGTCATCCAGAATTCCAAAGTCAAAGAGTTGCATGACTTCATAACTTGTCACTCTAAACAGTCAACAGACACTGATCCTTTGTTGTCACTGCAAGAAGTAATGATGTCAGACAGTGCTGAAAAAAATTGCTGAAAGCACTGCAAGAAGAGTTAAAGTCTTATGAAGAGAACCACACATGAGAGTCTGCTGTTTTACCTTCAGATAAGAAACCAATACATATATATGAAATGTGTGTTTACAACAAAGGAAGATCTGAAAGGCCACATGGGCACTATAGAGCACAACTAGTAATAAAAGGTTGTGCTCAGAAGCAAGGACTGGATTATGATACAACGCACGCACCAGTTATAAGATATAACTCATTAAGATATTTATTTGAGATGGCTGCTTAACATGATCTTGGCAATGATCATGTAGTAATGTCATGGTTTTCTTACAAGGTGACTTACATGAGGAGATTTATGTGAAAGTTTCAGAGTAGACCCGGTCACAAAGACAGTGAAGAATATTGGTATTAAAACACTAAAAAAGGCAGTATATGCATTAAAATAAGATGAATGCTGTTTCAACTTGAGATTAGACAGTCCACTGTTGAATCTAAACTTCAAAAGATTGACAGCTGATCCATCTGTTTATTACAAAAATCAAAGTTTAGATATTTTAACAGTCATTGTTTATGTGGATGATATGCTGATTTTCAGTAACAGTTCACAAGAGAAAGAAGTTTTCAAAAACTTTTTAGGTACATGAATTACTAGGAACTGCAAAGAAGGTTATTTAAGGATAGACCAGATACACTATGAGGAGCAAATTCGGAGCAGATTTAATATGAAAGAGGGTAACCCTATATCTAAGCCACATGACAATAACCAAGTGCACATTCATGACATAAGTCCAAAAACAGAGCAAGCAAGAAGCTATGAAGAACATACCCTATCATGGAGCAATAGGAAGTTTAATGTATGCTCAGTTAGGAACAAGGCCATATATAGCTTATTCATAGGAATTGTCAACCATTTTTGTAAAAATCCACGTGTGCCACACTGGAAAGTAGTTAAAAGGATCGTTAGATATCTAAAAGGTACCAAGAATTAGAAACTATTGTTTTCTAAAGCAGAAGAATGTGACATAAGAGTTTGCTGTGTTGCAGACTGTGCTGTAGATTCTAAAGACAGGAAGTCAACAACTATTTATCTGTTTAAATATCAAGGAGCAGTAATATCCTAGCAGAGTAACAAACAGTTAATCATAGCCTTTTTATTTATTTAATTATTTATTTAGCCATCCATGGACATTTTAAAATGTATGGATGTTGTCAGTTGCGTACAGTCATATATTTATACAGTTTCTTGTTACATGTAGTTAAACATTGTGACATGTAAGTTATTTTCAATCATTTTTTCTCCTTATCAAAATACTGTGAAACAAAAGCTATTTACATTCTCCTTATCAAAATACTGTGAAACAAAAGCTATTTACAATCATTTTGTACTAAGGAATTCACTTATAGTGTAAAAACAGTGTTCCTGCAAAAACAATTTAAGATTTTTCCTAAAGCAGTACACGTTATCTGCTTCTTTTATTTTCTGTGGCAATTTATTATACAGTTTTACACCTTCATACAACAAGCTATTTTGAGTCTTACGTTTATTCTTCCTGTCTAGGTGAAGACAGTGACTTGTTATTGTACCATAGTTATGAAAATTGCTTTTTGTGTTATAATTTTCTATATTTTTCTTGATGTACACTATGGTTTGGAATATAAATTTACAAGGAACAGTTAGAATTTCTAACATTTTGAAAAGTTCTCTGCAGTGGGCACACTTACTGCTTTTTGTTATAATTCTTACTGCTCTCTTTTGCATTTTAAATACTGTTTGTGAATTCTGGGCACTGTTTCCCCAGAAAATAATACCATAACTGATTACTGAATGAACATAACTAAACTATACAGATCTCAAACATTCACTACTGCATGCGGATACAAGGACTCTAAGTGCATAACATGTTGTGGATATCTTTTTCGAGAGTTTCATAGCCGCTGTCAGTGTGCAACCCTAAGAATTTTGTTGTATGTGCATCATCTATGGAGATGTAATCTAGTTTTAAATTTAAGGGACTCTGTTTTCTGTTCATTCTAAAGCATATTGTATTTGTTTTCTTTACGTTGAGAGTTATTTTGTTTTCCTGAGACCATTTGTGAACATCCTGCAGCACTTCAGTAGAATTTTCCAACATTTATGCTGGTGTCTTACTGGTGATTACTATGTTGCTGTCATCTGCAAAAAATATCTTCTTTCCATGGTTGAAATGTTGCGGAAAATCATTTATGTACACCAGAAATAATACAGGGCCTAGTACACTTCCTTGAGGGACACCAATATTGATAAATTGTGGATCAGATATATGTTTCTCAATGTACTTTGATCCACTGGAGACATGTGTGATCTCTACTGACTGTACTCTGTTTTCTAGATATGAACGAAATCATTTGAGAACCACTCCCCTACTCCTAGTGCCTCTAATTTATGCGACAGCTTCTGGTGGTCAACTGTATCAAATGCCTTAGACAGGTCTAAGAAAGGCCAGTCACATAGCTGTTCTCATCTAGTGCTTCTAAACTGTTTTTGTAAATTGTGCTATTGCAGATTCTGTACCTCTACCAGGCCTGAAACCATGCTGGTCATTGCAGAGGAGGTTGAATTTACTTAGATAGCTCAAAAGCCTGTTTTTCAATTGTTTTTATTACTTTGGAAAAGCATGACAATAGGGCTATTGGTCTGTAGTTCTTAACATTTTCTACATCACCTTTCTTGTGAACTGGTGAAGCCGGCCGGAGTGGCTGTGCGGTTCTAGGCACTACAGTATGGAACCGAGCGACCGCTACGGTCGCTGGTTCGAATCCTGCCTTGGGCATGGATGTGTGTGGTGTCCTTAGGTTAGTTAGGTTTAATTAGTTCTAAGTTCTAGACGACTGATGACCTCAGAAGTCAAGTCGCATAGTCCTCAGAGCCATTTGAACCATTTGAACTGGCAACATTTTGGCATGCTTCAGATAGTCAGGGAAGCAACCAGTTTTGAAGGATTCATTTATGATTTGTGTTAGTGGAGCTTTTATACCGTTTATGCATTTTTTCAGCACACACATTGGAATTTCATCTAAACCTGCAGAGTTTTTGTTCTTTAATTGCCTTACAACATTGCATGCTTCCTCCTCAGTAGTTGGAAGCAATGCCATTGAGTTTGCTGTATGCTTCTGTATTGGTTGATTAGCACCTTTTGGAAAAATTTTGTGTTAAGTTCATTGCAATGCTGCTAAAGTAGGTATTCACATAATTTGCTAATTGTTTCAGGTTACTTTTTAAGTTTTCCTTGTTCCTGATTTGTGTGTTTGTACCTCTCTGCTTCACAGTTCCTGTTTCTTGTTTCACTACAGCCCATGTAGCTTTACTTTTATTATTGGCTAAATTTATGAACCTATTGTTGGCTGATTTTTTTTGCAGTGTTGATTACTTTCCTGTAGATCCTTTTGTAGTTTTTGTAGTAGTGCAAAAAAACTAAATCACTATTGTCCTTTTTAATGGAGTTTAGGTATTTACAAGTTTGAGCACTTTTTATAATTCCTTTAGTAATCCATTTATTGTATTCACAACTGAGGCAGAATATATGGTCCCAAACTCAGCATGTCAGGAGGCTCTATGGCTTCAAAGGTTAGACAGTGAAATACCATCACACCCCAAGAAGGATCTATAATTTAGAACCTGTGCAGCTGGCCTGTGTGGCCGTGCAGTTCTAGGCGCTTCAGTCTGGAACCGCGTGACCGCTACGGTCACAGGTTCGAATCCTGCCTTGGGTATGGATGTGTGTGATGTCCTTAGGTTAGTTAGGTTTAAGTAGTTCTAAGTTCTAGGGGACTGATGACCTCAGGAGTTAAGTCCCATAGCGCTCAGAGCCATTTGAACCATTTTTTTTAGAACCTGTGCCTTGCTTGTGTAAATATCTTCCGCATTGCTGTGGATGCTCTTTTTCTTTATTCTGTGGACTTTATTGTACAAGAGTTCATGTAATTGTGTTTAACTTGTTAATGTGTATAATAAATCTTATGGTCCCAATTACATACTGCCAGCAAATTACCATACTAACACAATCCTACACTGCTGGACAATAACAAGACAGCCTTCTCAAATGTATCAATGATTCACCTCACCCAGTAACACAGCAAAAACTAGTGCAGGTAACTCGCCCATCTTTCCATAGAGTTGTTGAAGTCAGTGTCAGGAGGCAGTGACAGAGAAGGCTGCTCTGTAGGTTCCTGACACATGTGTATGGAGCAGTTCTGCATTCCATTGGAGCAGTTCCTGCATTTGCTCTCGCTGCAACCTTTGTTGCTGCTCCTCGAGGTGTAACTGTTACTGTTAGCACTGTTAAAATACCGGGCCCATGTGTGACGTTCGCCTGCTTGATTTCATCGTTGATAGTCCTCAATGCCGATTTATTGCATTGTTATACTGGCTAGAAAATGGAGGTGGAAGTTCAACACTGACTACTGTAAGTGATGTAGCCAACAGTTGCACAGTTGTGTTTCGCAGTTCTTTACTTTTACTGTTCACAACCGCCCTCCCCGCCTCAATATTACTGGCAAAATGCCAGTTCACTAGTGGTAAATGTTAAACCTCATTAATAGGTTGCAGGCAAACATCAGAATACTGCTACAGTAGTTTGCTGTTGAATATCTATGAGCAGTAAATACTGTCCGCCCCAGTAGCTGACTGGTCAGCGCAACAGAATGTCAATCCTAAGGGCCCAGGTTCGATTCCTGGCTGGGTCAGAGATTTTCTCCACTCAGGGACTGCATGTTGTGTTGTCCTAATCATCATCGTTTCATCCACATCGAAGGGCAAGTCACCGAAGTGGCATCAAATCGAAACACTTGCACCTGACGAACAGTCTACCCGACGGGAGGCCCTAGTCACACAACATTTATTTAGCAGTAAATACCTAACCACATACTTCACAGTTCTTGCAGAATAATAAGGTACATGCAACACTATTTCTCAAATAAATTGAACAGACCCTGTCTTCGTATTAACACATGGCCTATTTGTGTTACATTAATTGCACTCTTAAGTTGATGCATTGTTGTTACTTGAAATGGTACATAATTTCCCTCTAAAAATTGGCCGTGGACTGTCCTAGGACCAAAAATCTATCCTTTATATATCCCCACAATAATAGGCACTGAAACTATACATTGTTCGATGTTCTCATTCAATTAACTGAATACATTGAAAAATTCCTTCTTTTTAACAGTTTCTTCTACTACAAAGGTTAGGCCAAATTATTTGTTTAGATAATGAAATTAACAGATTTAGTTATGCAAACAATACTTTTGACAAATCTGGTAATTACTTTGGAATTAAATAAGGGCTGACTTTGCTAATATGTTTTCGAATGGAGCCAAGTAAATACTTCAAGAATCCTAGAAGTTCTTCTTCCAAATGTTTATAATTGCTATAGAATTTATATTTGTTCATAAGTTAACAATAGAATCTAAGTCTCAAAACAATTATCTATTTCACCCTATAATAAAAGATATTAACTAGGAGTAGTCAAAATAAATTAGGAAATTAATTACATGCACAAAACTACACACAAAATTAGACCTGGTGCTATATTTCTTAAGACTGAGGGCCAGTCTTTCTCTCTCATGAAAATGAAGATTGCACTCTTCTACGTTTTAATGGTAATTAAGCAAAAATGAAAATAAAATGAATTTAATGAGGCAGATAGGAAAACAAGAGAGGAAGTAAAGAGATCCCAGCTTGCTTCATCACACATGGTGGCCACAATGTAGTACTACAAGAGAAAGAAGAGAGTTACATGCATAAGAATGTTGCTGCCACTTTTGTATCTGCACAGGGTGTGAAAACACAGTGAAAAATCACTCACTGCTAGCTGACAGTGGCTCGGCTGCAAAGCCAAGGAACTAAACCCTGGAAGGGAGAATGAAACTGAATGTGCTCTTTGATCTGTGTGGGAACAGAGGGTCCAAACACCACCCAGAGATGAGTAGAGACAAAAACACAAAACAATTCAATGCCGTCCATAACAGCATTCTGCACTATTCCACTACAGTGGCCACACTGGTTCAACTGTATCCATCTTGATGGCTGCTGAAAGGGATGTTAAACTAGCAAAACTAAAACGTTATCACATGGGTTGAACAAATCAAAACAATGGAAAACAGAGAGACACATTAAAAAATTATACTATGGATAACAAGGTACTGTGCTGTTGACAGTGGAGTATTATTAAATATGGAGTCTCATAAAGCACAGCATTTGGTGCCTTCCTGTTCTCAATTTACATAAATGATTTATGAAAGACTTTGAGGAATTTTCAGGAACTTTTATACCAGATGTTACCATACCAATATACTGATGAACAGCCCTGTACCTCTGTACCAGACATAGCCAGGAAAATAAGGGAACAGGCTAGCAACTGGGCCACAGCATACTGCTTAACTATTTATATTGCACAATGCCAAACAAATAATAATCCAGGTAAGTGCAACGAGGAGTCATATACCGAGAGTTCTTTACAAACTTAATTATTTGTATAGGTGATTCATCCACCCAAAGAATGAGAATTTCAATGATTTATATTTGCTATCAATATTGATACTGGTTGATGTTGTTGTGGTCTTCAGGCCAGAAACTGGTTTGATGCAGCTCTCCATGCTACTCTATCCTGTGCAAGATTCTTCAACTCCAGGTACCTACTGCAACCTACATCCTTCTGAATCCACTTAGTGTATTCGCCTCTTGGTCTCCCTCTAAGATTTTTACTCTCCACACTGCCCTCCAATACTAAATTGGTGATCCCTTGATGCCTCAGAACATGTCCTACCAACTGATCCCTTCTTTTAGTCAGGTTATGCCACAAAGTTCTCTTCTCCCCAATTCTATTCAGTAGCTCCTCATTAGTTACATGATCTACCCATTTAATCTTCAGCATTCTTCTGTAGCACCACATTTTGAACATTTCTATTCTCTTGTTGTCTAAACTATTTATTGTCCATGTTTCACTTCCATACATGGCTACACTCCATACAAATACTTTCAGAAACGACTTCCTGACACTTAAATCTATATTCAACATTAAGAAATTTCTCTTCTTCAGAAATACTTTCCTTGCCATTGCCAATCTGCATTTTATATCCTCTCTACATTGACCATCATCAGTTATTCTCCTCCCTAAATAGCAAAACTCAACTACTACTTTAAGCGTCTCATTTCCTAATCTAATTCCCTCAGCATCACCCGATTTAATTTGACTACATTCCATTAACCTCATTTTGCTTTTGTTGATGTTCATCTTATATCCTCCTTTCAAGACACTGTCCATTCCATTCAACTGTTCTTCCAAATCCTTTTCTGTCTCTGACAGAATTACAATGTCATCGGCAAACCTCAAGTTTTTATTTCTTCTCAATGGATTTAATTCCTACTCCAAATTTTTTCTTTTGTTTACTTTACTGCTTGCTCAATATACAGAGTGAATAACATCAGGGATAGGCTACAACCCTGTCTCGCTCCCTTCCCAACCACTGCTTCCCTTTCATGCCCCCTCGACTCTTATAACTGCCATCTGGTTCCTGTACAAATTGTAAATAGCCTTTCGCTCCCTGTATTTGACCCCTGACACCTTCAAAATTGTCAAAAGTTTTCTCTAAGTCTACAAATGCTAGAAATGTAATTTGCCTTTTCTTAATCTATCTTCTAAGATAAGTTGTAGGGTAAGTATTGCCTTGCGTGTTCCAACATTTCTATGGAATCAAAACTGATCTTCCCCATGGTCAGCTTCTACCAGTTTTTACATTCGTCTGTAAAGAATTTCTGTTAGTATTTTGCAACCATGACTTATTAAACTGATAGTTTGATAATTTTCACAGCTGTAAACACTTGCTTTCTTTCGGACTGGAATTATTATATTCTTCTTGAAGTCTGAGGGTATTTCACCTGTCTCATACATCTTGCCCACCAGATGGTAGAGTTTTGTCACGGCTGGCTCTCTCAAGGCTATAAGTAATTCTAATGGAATGTTGTCTACTCCTGGAGCCTTGTTTTGACTTTGGTCTTTCAGTGCTCTGTCAAACTCTTCACTCAGCATCATATCTCCCATTTCATCTTCAACTACGTCCTCTGCCATTTCCATAATATTGTCCTCAAGTACATTGCCTTTGTATAGACCCTCTGTATACTCTTTCCACTTCTCTGCTTTCCCTTCTTTGCATAGAACTGGTTTTCCATCTGAGCTCTTGATATGCATACAAGTGGTTCTCTTTACCCCTAGTGGTATATGCCTCTACATCGTTACATTTATCCTCCGGCCATTCCTGCTTAGCCATTTTGCACTTCCTGTCGATCTCATTTTTGAGATGTTTGTATTCCTTTTTGTTTCATTTACTGCATTTTTATATTTTCTCCTTTCATCTGTTAAATTCAATATTTCTTCTGTTACCCAAGGATTACTACTAGCCCTCTCCTTTTTACCTACTTGATCCTCTGCTGCCTTCATTATTTGATCTCTCAAAGCTACCCACTCTTCTTCTACTGTATTTCTTTCCCCCATTCTTGTCAATCATTCCCTAATGCTCCCTCCGGAACTCTCTACAATGTCTGGTTCTTTCACTTTATCCAGGTCCCATCTTCTTAAATTCTCACCTTTTTGCAGTTTCTTCAGTTTTAATCTACAGTTCATAACCACTAGAGTTTGGTCAGAGTCCACCTCTGCTCCTGGAAATGTCTTACAATTTAAGACCTGGTTCCTAAATCTCTGTCTTACCATTACATAATCTACCTGAAACCTTCCAGTGTCTCCAGGCCTCTTCTACATTACAACCTTCTTTCATGATTCTTGAACCAAGTGTTAGCTATGATTATGTTATGCTCTGTGCAGAATTCTACCGGGTGGCTTCCTCTTTCATTCCTTACCCCCATTCCATATTCACCTACTACTTTCCCATCTCTTGCTTTTTCCTACTATTGAATTCCAGTCCCCCATGACTATTAAATTTTCGTCTCTTTCACTATCTGAATAACTTCTTTTATCTCATCATACAGTTCATTAATCTCTTCATAATCTGCGGAGCTAATTGGCACATAAACTTGTACTACTGTGGTAGGCGTGGACTTCATGTCTATCTTGGCTACAATAACGCATTCACTATGCTGTCCATAGTAGCTTACCCACATTTCTATTTTTTTTATTGATTATTAAACCTACCCCTGCATTACCCCTACTTGATTCTGTATTTATAATCCTGTATTCACCTGACCAGAAGTCTTGTTCCTCCTGGCACCAAACTTCACTAATTCCCACTATATCTAATTTTAACCTATCCATTTCCCTTTTTAAATTTTCTAACCTACCTGCCCGATTAAGGGATCTGACATTCCATTCTCTGATCCATAGAACACCAGTTTTCTTTCTCCTGATAATGACATCCTCCTGAGTAGTCCCCATCCGGAGATCTGAATGGGGGACTATTTTACCTACAGAGTATTTTACCCAAGAGGATGCCATCATCATTTAATCAAACAGTAAAGCTGCATGCCCTCAGGAAAAATGACAGCTGTAGTTTCCCCTTGCTTTCAGCCATTTGCAGTACCAGCACAGCAAGGCTGTTTTGGTTAATGTTACAAGGCCAGATCAGTCAATCATCCATACTGTTGCCCCTGCAGCTACTGAAAATGTTGCTGCCCCTCTTCAGGAGCCACGCGTTTGTCTGGCCTCTCAACAGATACCCCTCTGTTGTGGTTGTGTACCCCTCTGTATGGCTATCTGTATTGCTGTGGCATGCAAGCCTCCCCACCAGCAGCAAGGTCTATGGTTCATGGGCAGATTAATACTGGTAAGAAATCAAAATATGTGACATAAATGGGTATATCTTTTTACTGCATTGAGGTAGAAACAGACAATAACAAATGAGCTAGTTGGCACATAAAAATGTACTACTGTGGTAGGTGTGGGCTTTGTGTCTATCTTGGCTACAATAATGCGTCCAGTATGCTGTTCATAGCAGCTTACCGCACTCCTTTTTTTTTAAATTATTATTTATTATTAAACCTATACGTGCATAACCCCTATTTGCTATTGTATTTATAATCCTGTATTCACCTGACCAGAACTCTTGTTCCTCCTGTCACTGAACTTTACTAATTCCCATTATATCTAACTTTAACCTATCCATTTCCGTTTTTAAATTTTCTGACCTACCTACCCAATCAAGTGATCTGACATTCCACGCTCCAATCCGTAGAATGCCAGTTTTCTGTCTTCTGATAACGATGTCTTCGTGAGTAGTCCCCGCCCAGAGATCCGAATGAGAGACTATTTTACCTCCAGAATATTTTACCCAAGAGGACACCATCATCATTTAACCATACAGTAAAGCTGCATGCCCTCGGGAAAAATTACAGTTGTAGTTTCCCCTTGCTTTCAGCCGTTTTCAATACCAGCACAGCAAGGCCATTTTGGTTAATGTTACAAGTCCAGATCAGTCAATCATCCAGACTGTTGCCCCTGCAACTACTGAAAAAGCTGCTGCCCCTCTTCAGGAACCACTCATTTTTCTGGCCTCTCAACAGATGTGGTTGTGGTTGCACCTACAGTACGGCTATCTGTGTATCGCTGAGGCACACAAGCCTCTCCACCAACAGCAAGGTCCATGGTTCATAGGGGGACTGATACTGGTAAGGTATCAAAATATGTAACATAAATGGTTATATTCTTTACTGCACTGAGATAGAAACAGACAATAATCAAAGACAAGAAAATTTAAGCCTTAATGGTTTTTGTTTGATATGATAAAAATTAGTATCAGTTCTACTGCAACAAGCATAAAAGAAATAAAAATAATTTTATTTAGGCATTGCATCCTTGTCTAGGGGTTATGGAGTCTGCTGAAAGGTATTCAAAAAGCTCTCATCTGACATAAACTAAGATGTTGGGAATTTCCTACCAATTCAAAAGAAAATTAAAAACATATCTCATTACTACAAATAATCTGATTATCCAGATTCAAGGATTTAAAATTCCTGTTACCTACATGACAAGTAGGAGCATCCATTGTAATTATTCATGACAGATATAATTAGTTTAAAATTACTTGTTATTTGTCACTTCACACCTTGGAACTTAGTTCTTCCAGTCGGAGCTAGCAGTCACTTCATTAATTGTCTGTTCAGTTGCGTTTTTCAAGTAATGTGAACTACACCTGTAATCTCTCATCAGGCACTGCTAGGGCAGTCCATTTCACTGTCACTGGTGCAGCAAGCATTGATGCATACTACCCATGTTGGCAGGCTACTCCCTGGATCTGCTGAACAACCACTGTGGTATTGCTGTGATGCCACATGACAAATGTGAAATAACAGTTCTAATCAGAGAGTATTACTGTTTTGTAAAAAAATTTGTTTTGTTACTGATTTAGGTAATTATTTTCTTTGATAAATGGATATGCAAAAAATCTAAATAAACTGCCTGATCAAAAAAACAAAGGCATCCAGAAGACATGGTCAGATGTCAACATGTACACACAATCACTGTATATGTAAATGATTAGAGTTGCTATTCTCTGTAACAGGTAGAATGACCAGCAGAGCACAGTGCTGTTGTTCATGTTTCGTATTGTTACTAGGTCTGGTAGTGAATATATGGGGCACGAACAGCATCAAATGTTGAGTTATGACTGTGGAGGAGAGGTAGACTATGCATATTCATGTGAAACAGTGTAGTCGGCAGCTGACTGAGTTTGAAAGGTTTATTGTTGTGGGTCTCCATTTGACAGGCTGGTCAAATCATTCAAATTCATGGGGCATTTGGATGTGACAGTGGCCCAACGTAGGACAGCATGGGAACTTGAGGGCAGACATACTTGTCATCAAGGTTCCAGTCAACTGCATCTGACCATCACTAGGGAGGAGCACCACATTGCACACCAAACATATCATAAAACTTCACATATGTGCCTTCCATCTGAGAGCAAGTCATGGACTCCCTGCAGTATTCTGTCATCCTACTCCATTGGTTAGAAATTAGCTAGTAACAGTTTGACTAGGGAATTAGCATCACGTGTAGGCTGCTATTAATATCACAAGGCAAAAGGCTGCATTTGGAGTGGCCCTGTGAGCCGAAAGTGTGGACTCCTGATGAATGCCATTGGATTGTGTTCAGTGAGGAATCAAATTTCTGCACTACCCCACATGACCATCGGTGATTACAATGGTGACCCCTAGGAGAGGTCTCATTCCTCTGATTTTTGGAGAGGCACACCAGTGTTACTGTTGGCTTCATGGTGAGGTGAGCCATTGGATAAGAGTTCAGGTTATGGTTGGTGGTACAATGGTACATCACAGACATCCAGTGTCCTCATACGATACCTCTCATGTGACGTTTTTCATGGTGTCATTTTTCAACAGGACAATGCTTATCCATGTATGGCACATACGCCTGTGATCTCTTTGCATGTTGCTGAGCTATGCCTGTCATCAGCAAGATCCCCATATCTCTCCCCTGTAGAATATGTGTGGGAGCAGGTGGGGCAACAACTCCATCCAAGTGCAAGTAACCAGTATATCAAGAACCAGTTACAACAGTTGTAGGCCAGCTTGCATCAGCAGTGGATACAATAGCTTTATGATGTCCTTCCCACCTAAATTAATGCATGCCTCTAGGCTAGAGGGGGCGCAGCATCATACTGATAAGTGTGCTGATACTGCCAAGTTCTTTGCAAATTTAACTCAATAATTCAATCATTGAAATAACATCACATATCTTCTCAAACTGCCAAGTTTCATTTCATTTTCTACTCCCCTTCTGATTGATTCACTTCTTTTGTCTGGCAGTGTATTACATTAACCAGTAGACAATATGCTGCAGCTGTTGAATATAACTACGGAAGTAGCAGAAATCAAATAATGGAAAATCCAGGATGAAATGTAACAATATTGTGAAAAGGAAAGTTGCTACTTGCCATATAGCGGATATGCTGAGTCACAGATAGACACAACAAAAAAAGACTGTCACAAATGTAGCTTTCGGCCAGTAAGGCCTTCGGAACACAACTCACACACCCGACTGCAGTCTCAGGCAACTGAGGCCACACTGCCAAGGAAGTAGCAGCTTCTTTGAAATACATTCTGTCCTAATTTACTAAGCTAAATTTACCTTACATAAGTGTAAAGTGATAGCCATAAAGTGGTGTTTTGTTGTTAACACCAAACACAGATTAATATTTTAAGAGTTGTTTCCCTTTTGTTAATTATACCATAGCGCATTCCATATTCCCGAAAGTTCTTTTTGTTGATGGGATTGAAAAACTCAATAAGTGAAATAGGGAATGTTAATGTATAAGAAAAAGTTATATTAATTATGTACTTAATTTACAGGGCAACTGCTGCTCCAGGCTATTGGCAAAATACAGTAGGTGACCTTGCCAGCGAGGTGCAAGTGAAACTTGGTACAACACTGCGCCAGAAGCTCTGGACAGCTCTACCGTGCAGTTGTCATGGGACTCTCGATACTCATTGGAGTGGTCATCTCTCAGCTCATGACATGCTGCTTCGTTCCTGTTCAAAGAAGTTGGTTGCATTACAAAGAACTGGTGGAATGTCATTTGATACATCTAGGAATGTCACTTCTGCTTCCCATCAACAACGTAATGTGCAGTCAACAGATGCAGACAGCAGGGGTCACACAAGTCTCAAGTGGAAAAGATACCGTAAACTTACAGAAATTCCAACTTCAGATATCACTATACAGCTCACACAACAAGCTTTGCAATCTGGCTCTGATACAGAACCTGGACCTTCACACCAAGCTGATACTACCAAAAAGAAAAAAAAGAAACGTAAAACTACACATTCCAGGAAAGGGAGACGTCTACAGTCAGCCAGTGGTCATTGCTCACCAAAGAAAATCACAAAATCTTGATAAAAAACTGAACATCTTGAAGCATTTAGCAGCATAAATTACTTGAATGTAATAGTGCCAAACTGACTGAACTGCTATGCACATATCATATATTTATGTTTCTAAGTACATCATACTTTGGTATTCCCTACCTCCAAGTGTGGAAATGGAAGAACAGTAACTGATTAATTTACTTAGCATATAAAGAGTCCAGGGGAAAATCCTGATAAGTCACAATTCTTATTTTTTTCAGGAGACGAAATTTAAAGTTTCAAGACATAAAATTTTACTTTCTCAAGTTATATTCTTCATTTTTGTTTTAGACCTCAATATATCTTTCAGAGAAAGAGCAGTTCTGAAATTATACACATCTGAATAGGATTTACAATAATATGATGCACTTTTATTATGAAGGCAGGTCATACAGAGGAAAATTATGACAAGTTCATAACATATTGCAGGTAACTACAAGATTTCAAATTCATGTTACAACAAATTATCTCATATAATCATTTAATAATCTTCTATAAAAGGTCCTGTGCTTTTTCGATGGTGGGTTAATGCCAAAGATGATCAAAATACACTTGCACTTCACTATGGCAAAATCTTTTCAAGTCTTGTAAATCTCTGTATTTCTCAGCAGATATTTTAAGATCACCTGCAAAAAAATCAGAATCTCTTAATTTAAATAGCTGTATGCCTAATACTAAAAAAATACTTGTTTCAATAAATAAATAAAACTTTCAAATCATACTGCTGTAAAAGAATTACTATACCTTCATATTTAGCAGAGGGTAGGCTGAACTCGCCATCTTTCCGGCTGGAATCTTGCCCTTTCTTTCCATGAAGAAGTAATGAAGCTTGCTCATATGCTCCATTGTAGCTTCCTCTATACCGAACCAGTGCTGCATGGTGTCATGTGGCTTCCAATTCTCTTATTGGCCTGGACTGGAAAGGGAGTTTCTTCTTGTATATTGTATTATCCAGATGCTCTGTCCAGCATTTGATTATCTCTGGTTGCTCCTCAACATCAATGATGACAAAAGGCAAAGCATGTGTCCGTGAATTCTGAAAAACCTGACACCAGTCCTTTGGAATTTGACATTCCTGAGTTTGGTCTATCATATCAATATTTTTATCACATTCAAGGTACAAATGACCTCTTATGAGGAATGTCATCTTTACATAGTCCAATCGTTTTTCTGTACGGAACAGATGGTGAAGGAATCTGAACACAGTGGCATTCTTGTTTTGCCCTCCGCAGGAGTCACAGAAGATCTCCAGATGTCTGACTTCTGGAGTTAGAAAATTGTGCACAAAATGATGAAGGAACAATGAAACTTCATCTGCTCCTTTTCGGCCTTTGCTCTCTGGATACATGTAAAAATAGCTGTCCCCTGTTGCCAAAACATGAACATTGAATATAAATACAAAAAGCTGTCATTTATAATAAACTTCATTTCATATTTGGACAAGGAAAGTTTTTGCTATAGTCCATCATAATTGCAACCTTTGATGGATTTTTTTGACATTCCATCTTTGCCTTTCTTCCTGTCATAGAACACTTTTTGTTTTCTGAGATGCAATTCATGGGCTATTTCATTGGATCAAAGTTCGGAATAGAGCCTTACTTTATTTTCAACAGATGATGTTAAAGTCAGTCCTTCTCCAAATTTTTCTTCTTGGCTAGATACTCATCACAGGAGCCACAAGTATCAGATCGTGGATATCCAAAACTTATATTGAAATCTGAGTTGAATATAGTGTGGTATGTTTCATACGACATGTTCTGATCCTGAAACTTCTCCTTGAACATATGGAACATTTTTTTAATATTCAATGACTCTGGTAGGTAAATTTTTTCTGACTTTGTCAAACTGTAGTGGCTGTTATGACCTTTAAATGATTTAATGTGCCCTCTTATTATTGCATGTGTTTCATTTTTCAAAGCCTGTGGGCGGGATCTGTGTTTCCCTCGGCTGTCTCATAGAGGTTGGTCTCCAGATTTAAGTTTCTTCAGTAAATGATCTACCTTGCCCTTTTTTATTCCATGTAACGACATAAATGCTTGCTTGCACACATGTACTTCTTGTACACTTCCATTAATGGTAATACAACACTGAATTTATATGATACATCACGAAACTTTGCTTCCTCCACTCCTCTTCTAGGATGCCTGCGCTGTATAGGCAGCACTGTGATTAAATCACTTAAATAGAGGTTTATTTCATTATAATTTTGAAAGTGGTTCATCTTATTAATAATATTCCTTTTATTTTCATCACTGACAATATCAAAACAATTGTATTTGCACTTACATGGTACTCCTGTTTCATGTGACTGCAATCTTAAAACATTTGGAGGCATATCTAATGCAACCATACTTCTTCCTTTTCTTTGTCAGCTTCTTTGATGACATTCTATAATTTTCTTCGCAAGTAGATGAATCACTGTCTTCTTTATTCATTTTACACTGACAGAATACAATGCTATATCTAACTTCCTCCACAAATTCCACAAAGCTAACAACAATGGTCAACTTATACACAACAATGCCTGTGGAAACAATGATAAAACAACGATCATTAAGTCATAAAATTTTATTGGTGCATTCTCTGGACTTTTCAGGATATCCCTGTTTTGCGTGGACTTATAATGTTTTTCGCCTGCACATGCTTACAGGATATCAGAATATCTCTTGACTCATCAGGTTTTTGACCAGTTCTGTAAAACCAGCTAAAACTACACTGGCTGGTCTATTAAATTATGAAAAAAACAGAAATTTCGGAATTTTGAACTTATCAGGTTTTTCCTCTGGACTCTTCATATACAAAACTATTTTTCCCATGAGAATGTGTGTTTTTATTGTGCTATATGGCCTACGTTTTTGTGCAGGTACTGAGTACTGTTTGCAGTTTTGCAGTAGATAGACTTTTCTAATGTAATATTTAATATACAATTTTGTTACAAATAACCAGTGATGGAGTGGTCCTCAAAATAATGTTAGTTTCATTTTGAAACATATATTTTTAAACATGTGTGATTGTTTAGTGTAACATTTTCCCAGCAAAAACCAGATGCAGTTTCTTCAAGGCCACAAATATGTTCTGTAATTTTCTAAAGAATAAAACCAAGTATTTTCAAGAAGCATTAACACTTTCTTAAGCTGGTTACTTTTTTGTAGTACTCCCATAAACAAAGAAGCACTCATGTAATAGCCAGTGTTATTGCAATAATTGTGAGCAAATAAATATTTACAACATTGTCAACAAGTTCATATTGTTTGATTACTCCGATCACCAGAATTTTAGATGACATTTTCAACCAGTTAATTTCCAAAAAAAAAAAAAAATCTTTAAAGAAAAAATGCATACGAACAGTGAGGCTAAAGTATGTGTGGTGTACAACTGAAGCATATTTCCCATAGCTATGCAGAGATGGAGTAAATAATGACCAGGAAGAATAAATTAATTAAAATGCATGAACTTTATTATTCATAATTAGTCCACTACATGGAATCTCTTCACATCTTGTAATTAGGTTTTACATCATGGACAGTCCATCAGATTAAGAAAATGCATAACTCCAACTGAAAATTATAAACTTTATGACTTTTTTTTCTTTTCATAATAGCAAATGAAGACTGATAGTCATTGACATACACAATATACAAAAGTTATGAAGTCCATAAACAGATATTAATTCTAAGTATCAAATGATTTTTTTTACTAAAGCATGTAAAATAAACAAGTAATTTTGAATGAGATTATTGACAGAATGTACCTTTGTCTTTAAATATCACGTAGCTGATTACATTTTTCATGATGTTGAGCTAGTGAATGTCATGTTTGCATTGGAGAAGAATACTGGGTTTCCAGACCAGCATTTGTTCTTAACATTTCATTACCTGCCCAACTGAGTTCACAGAAGATAATCACAGCTGTTTGAGTATCATATTCTAAAGCAAATCGAAAACAAGTTATTCTAGCAGTGTATTATTTTGCTTTATTAATTTTAAGAAAATTACTTTTTTTTTTTTTTTTTAAGAATCTCTCCTTTGTTAACGCACAAGTTCCTAAATTTTCATAATTTCCTTTTACGTCTACATCTATACTCTGCAAACCACTATGAGGTGCATGGCAGAAAGAACGTCTAATTGTATGAGTTAATACTGTTTCTGTCCATTCCATTCACGCATGGAGTGTGAGAAGATTAATTGTTTGAATGCCTCTGTGTATGCAGTACCGTAATTATTCTAATCTTATCCTCACAATCCCTATGTGAACGATATGTAGGGGATTGTAGTATATTCCTGGAGTTGTTATTTAAAGCCAGTTCTTGAAACTTTGTTAATATACTTTCTTGGGATACTTTACATCTGTCTTCAAAAGTCTGCCAGCTCAGTTCCTTCAGTATCTCTGTGACACTCTCCGACAGATTAAACAAACCTGTGACCATTAATGCTGTTCTCTGTATAGTTTGAATATCACCTCTGAATATCACGTCTGGGCCTGTGTGATCATTTCGTTTCATATCCCTACAAAGAGCTATATCAAGGTGTTTATAAGAAATGGCTGATTCCAACAGTGAGTCATTGATATTATAGTCATAGGACACTATGTTTTTTTCATTTTATGAAGTGCACAGTTTTACTTTTCTGAATGTTAAAAGCAAGTTGTAAATCTTTGCAGCACTTTGAAATCTTATCAAGATCTGACTGAATACTTATGCAGCTTCTTTCAGATAGTACATCATTATAGATAACTGCATCATCTTCAAAAAGTCTGGCGTTACTGTTAATATTGTCTGCAAGGTAATTATTATACAACATGAACACTAAGGGTCCCAACACACTTCCCTGAGCCATACCTGAAGTTATTCTACATCTGACAATGACTCTCCAGACAAGATAACATGCTGCATCCTCCCTTCCAAAAGTCCCCAATCCAGTGACATATTTCACTTGATGCCCCATATGATTGCACTTTTGGCAATAAGCATAGGTGTGGTATAGAGTCAAATGCTTTTTGGAAATTGAGAAATACTGCATCAACCTTGATCCAAAGCTTTCAGTATGTCACGTGAGAAAAGTAAAAATTTGGTTTCACATGATCATTTTTTTTTAATCCATGCTGGCTGGTATTGTAGAGGTCACTCTGTTGAAGATATCTCATTATGTTTGAGCTCAGAATATGTTCCAAGATTCTACAACAAATCAGTGTCAAAGATATTGGATGTTAGTTTTATGGATCACTTCTGCTACCATTTTTATAGACAAGTGTGACCTGCACTTTTCTCTAAGAACTGGGCATGGTTTTTTGTTTGAGGGATCTACAACAGATTATAGTTAAAAGAGGGGCTAACAATATTCTCCTACGGTAGTCACTGAAGCCATCACGCATTTCTCTCTTGACAGCCAATCACGTTTCATTCTGTATTTCTCTATCTGTAGCCATATTCTTTGTTTTATACCTATTATAAAGTAATCTCTGTTTCTTCGCAAGTTTCTTTATCGCGCTGTCCACCACAGAGGTTCCATCCCATTATGGATTGTTCTATTACGTACACATCAATTCAGTGCATGGTCAACTATTCTTTTAAACTTGAGCCACAGTTTCTCTAGATGCTCACACCCTGTGCTGAAAGTTTCAGGTTCTTCATTGAGATATGACACTATTGATTTTTTTATGTAGTTTATTGAACAAATGTATCTTTCTGCTTGTTGTAGTTATCCTTTGTACTTTGGTAATCATTGTCGTCAGAAACGCGTCATGGTCACTGATACCAGTTTAGATGAGGACATCCTCAAAGGGGCCAAGTCTATTTGTTGCCACTAGATCCAATATATTTCCATCATGATTGGAGTTCCTAACTATCTGCTATAGGTAGTTTTCAGAGAAGAGATTTAGTAACATTTCAGAGGATACCTTATCATGCCCACCACTGACAAAACTATAACTTTTTTCAATTAATTGTTAGATGATTAAGTCTGCACCGGTGATTACAGTATGTCAACAAATATAATCTACTAACTGCCCTTAGCCTATCTTATTTTCTAATGTATCACTGAAAATAATCAATGTTTGAAAGCATCTTATAATATGAAACAATGAAAAGTCCTGTTTAGGATATCGACAACGTTACAAAAAGGATAAATTGCTACTCATGCTGAGTTGCAGACAGAAACAACAAAAAGACTACTACACACTGAGCTTTTGGCCAAAGATTTCTTCAGAAAAGAAAACACACACATCCACACAAGCTAGCACACCTCATAATACATGACAGCTGTCTCTGGCTGCTCCAACCAGAATGCAACTGTTGCATTGAACAAAAGCAGCAATCTGGAGTGGGGTGGGGAAGAGGGTGGGATATAAGGGTATGCGTGGGGGCAGAGAAGAGCACTGGCTGGCAGAGCATGCAGGGACTAGATGGCAGCAGGATAAGGCTGCCAGGTGCAGTGTCAGGAGGCTTTAGGGGAGAGAGGGAGGGAGGAGGGGGATGTAGAGTGGACGAGGAGCAGAGCGGAGAAGGAGAAAAGACTGATGAGTGCATTGGCAGAGAGAGACACACGATGAGCGTGAGGGGATGTGAATTGGGAGGAGATGATAGTACAGAGGAGGTGGAAAGCGTTGGGTGGAGTGTTTTTGGACAGCAGGTTCCTGTAGCTTGAGGCTGGGCTGGGTTAATTTCTAGTGCAGAGAATGTATTGTAATGATAGCTCTCATCTGCACAGTTCATAAAAGCCAGTGCTGGAGGAGAGGAATCCAGACGGTCTGGGTTGTGAAGCAGCCATTGAAATGTTCAGGTGCATGTTGAGCCACACAGTGGTCCACTTTGCTCTTGGCCACATTTTGGCAGTAGCCATTTATCCTGGTAGACAGCTGGCTGGTAGTTACGCCAACATAAAGAGCTGTGCAATGATTGCAGCAGAGATGCTGTATGACATGGCTACTTTCACAGGCAGCCTGGCCTCTCCTGATGAGGTAAGATAAGTTTTTGACAGGGCTGGAATAGGAAGTACTGAGTGGGTGGATTGGGCAAATCCTGCACCTGGTTGGTCCACAGGAATATGTTCCTTGTGGCAATGGGTTTGACATTGAAACTGGCATGCAGATGGACTAGGATGTTGTGGAGGTTGGGTATGTGACAGATCACCACTTTAGGAGGGATGGGAAGGGTGTTGAGAAGCATGTCCTTCATTTCAGGGCACGTTGATAGATAATCAGAGACCTGATCTATCTGTCATCATGAATTGAAATGAGGGTCATAGATAATTAGAGACCTGATCTATCTGTCATCATGAATTGAAATGAGGGTCATCCTACCAAAGACCCTCCTAAAGTGGTGTTCAATTGTCCACACTACCTCCACAATATTGTGGCCCATCCCATACTCCTCCCAACCCCAACCTCTTGCTACAGTGATCATATTCTGTGGAAGACCAAGGAGCAAGACCTACCCAATCCACCAACTCAGCACATCCTACCCCATCACAGGGCAGGCCACCTGTGAAAGGAGCCCAGCCATGTACCAGCTCTGCTGCAATCATCACACAGCTTTTTATATTGGTATGACTACCAACAAGCTGCCTACCAGAATGAATGGTCTCTGTCAAACTGTGGCCAAGAACAAAGTTGAGCACCCATGGCACAACATGCAACTGTAAATGACATGCTCGATTTCAATGGCTGCATCACAACTCAGACCATCTGTTTCCTCCTCTCCACCACCAGCTCTTCTGAACTGCACAGATGGAAGTTACCCTTATAACACATTCTCCACTGCCAAAATTATTCTGGCCTCAATCTAAGGTAACCTATTGTCCCCACACCCTCCACCCAACAGTTTCCGTCCCTGTCCTATTGTTGTTGTTGTGCTCTTCAGTCCTGAGACTGGATTGATGCAGCTCTCCATGCTACTCTATCCTGTGCGAGCTTCTTCATTTCCCAGTACCTACTGCAACCTACATCCTTCTGAATCTGCTTAGTGTATTCATCTCTTCGTCTCCCCCTACGATTTTTACCCTCCACGCTGCCCTCCAATACTAAATTGGTGATCCCTTGATGCCTCAGAACATGTCCTACCAACCGATCTCTTCTTCTGGTCAAGCTGTGCCACAAAGTTCTCTTCTCCCCAATCCTATTCAATACTTCCTCCTATTACCACCTCCCAATTCATTGTGCAAAGCTCTCTACCAATGCACCCATTGGTCTTTTCTTCTTCTCTTCTCCTCCCCTTTCCCATTCCTCATTCCCCCCAGCTCCTTCCTCCCCCAAACCCTAGCAATGCTGCGCCTGACAGCCTTGTCCTGTCACCATCTAGTCCCTGCACGCTCCGCCAGACAGCGAACCCTCTGCCCTCGCCCATCCCCAGTACCCTTTTATCATTCCCCCTTCCCCATCCTGCTGCAGATTGCTGCTTTTGTTCAATGCAACATTTGCATTCTGGTTCGAGATAGCAGTCATGTGTATGAGGTGTTCTTGCTTGTGTGAATATGTGTGTTTTCTTCTTTTCTGTAGAAGGCTTTCACCGAAAGATCAATGTATAACAGTCTTTCTGATATGCCTGCCTGCAGACCATTCATTCTGGTAGACAGCTGGTTGGTAGTCATACCAATATAAAAAGCTGTGTGATGACTCAGTGTGTCATCTTTCACAATATTATAATATAATGCATTATGATATTATGAAAAGGATAGTTGCCACTCACCATACAGTGTGGCACCGAGTCACAGATAAGCACTATAAAAAGACTGTCAGAAATTGAGTTTTCGGTCATCAAGGCCTTCATTAGATATGGTCAACATACACATGCACACCCTCACCCAAATGCATCTCACACACATGTGACCCATTTCCTAAACCTTGCCAGTCATTTTCCTTCTTCCCACTTCGTTGCCCTTCAACAATTCTCCCAGAAGATGGAGCCACTGACTCCACAACCTTGTACATTTCCATATCTTTCATTAGTGTTGTCCCCTGCTGCTGCTGCTGGGTGGGTAGATTTTTTATCTATTCACATTATGTGAGTTTACAATTTGCTACTTTTTGTTTCACAAATACTTTACAAAAATATACTGTCAACATATCACTGGAGGGAGGGAATGTAACATTCCAAAGACATTTAAAACAGTGATTTTTATTACTGCTTTCTTCAGCTACAATAATCATAAATGAAAATCTGCTATAAATAAATTAAAAAACATAAATATTTACCATTATCAAGTTGTACTCAGTCTCTCCCCTGTCATTGCAGTTCATGATCTTTCCAAACTGTGTACCTAGATCAGACTGTAGTGCCAAGACGTAACTGCTCAAGTACCTAACATCACTGTGCTGTCAGTGAAACCAGGAATGACAGAGGCAGCCCAGGTATGAGCTACACTGGATTTCTGTTTATTGGCATGATTCCAGAGATTCTCAAGAATATTGTGAATATCATGTCTGATAAAGATTATGCACTTTAGTTTTTGAATATTGAAACTTAATGCTCTGTTTGCCATTGCTTGGAGGGTGGAATGGAATAGACATGAGATTTCCTTTACAAAATGTTTGAAACTGAGAGGTAAATTAGAGTCTATTTTCTAAGGTAATTGTTTCTGGTAACCCTTCTACAGCAAAAACTTTACATAATGCTTTGAAATAAACAGATGACAGAGGCATGATTGTGGGAGCTGTCTGCTAGGGCTGTTGATAAAATATCACTGTATCAACATTTTTTCCAGAAAATATCAATATACATTGGCGATATTTTTTCACCAATAATCTATATTGAAATGGTAATATCGAGTGCCAATATTCTTATTTTATATTATATTATTTTCACAGTTTTCAATAAATATTTCCAGTTGTTCTTTTGAAATTATAGTGAACATAATATTACTTTCACTGTGTGAATGAGTCTTACTACTTTTTGAGCTTTCATCACATCCAGTCTTTCTCTTTGACTATCTGAACCGAGTATAGATGGCATGAAGAAGTAGTACGATTCCACTGGGGAGGGAGGCCTGGTGGTGTGTATGGAATAAGAAGACATCCGAAGTGAAGAAATAGCACACTAGTTTGCGTTAAAAAACAAATTTTTAACACAAGTAGTACGCTACTTCTTCACATCAGTGTTCTTCAAAAATACTTGCTGAAACTGATGAACAAAAATCTAAATGACAATATTGGTCTTTGCAGTGGGCGGAGACATGTGTGGGGAAATGTTGACATAATCAACTCTCAGCACCACCAACAAAAACTGCAATGGTTAAGTTCACCATGCAATTTTGATGCAAAATCTGCTTGGTTGCTAGTGTTTGCAGAAGTGTGTAAATGGTGATATTGACATGAAGTGTTCCAGACAAATCCAATATGTGACGAAACCGAATGACGGACCCATTGGACAACTTTATTGTGCCACTTGGCAAAGTGGTTATCACTAGGTGTGAACAAGCATTGTTCTCCTTTCAATTCTTGCTCTGAGGGGGATAAGCAGGCTGCTAACTTGTTGATGTACAGAATATCTAATAGGAAATCAATACTTAAATATACAGCTCTGAGCCAATACTTTTTTTGGCCAGTACAGCAATATTTTTTCCGACTATACCTCGGATTCCATCAAATTGTCCTAAAACCAAATTTATTACTCACAAGGACCAGTACAGAAGACGTCTTAACTGAATACACCTGAAAAGACACAGATTTGTCCACAATAGACTAAACAGATGGCGAAATTAGCTGCCCCGTCACCATACAAACTGCCTGACGAAACATCGCCACCAAAACAACCATAGAAGATCATAGGGAAGAACTTCCATCCTTGCTAAGGGAACTAAGGCACCAGAAGAACAGAGCCAGGACAAAGAACAGAGACTCCAAGGACAGACAAGAAACAAAACTACTAACTCACGGAACCCAAAACTGCCTTAAGGAATTATGTTAAGAACAATGGGAGGGCATGATGACTGAAATAACCCTCCAGAAGCCAGATGAATGGCGCATCATTAAAGCCCTGATAAACAAATGAAAGAGAGACTTACAAACCAGAAATAATCCCAACAGAGATTAGAAATCATCAGGAGAAAGAAAGAGAAGTCAGCATCTGAGTTAGATAAAATTTCCCATGCCCACTCAAATCACCTCCCTGAAAAGCCACTGGTACTACTCCCATGAATCATTAACTGCTGTGTAATGCATTGCCACTTCCCCAACAACTGGAAAGAAGCAAAATTAATCACCCTCCACCACACACCACTCGGTGGCTAGCGGAGTATACAAGGGGCGTTTGAAAAGTCCATGCAAAGTCTGAGAGATGGCACCACCGGTGCATATCAAGGTCATGTTTAGTTAGTAGGATCTTTGGAAAGAACGCACACCAAGTTTCAACCATATTGGTCTATTTCTTTGTGTTTGGCATTCGTGTCAATCAAGGAAGTCGAGTGATTGTCAAAAAATGGACGAAGAAGAATTTCGTGTGGTGATTAAACATTACTTTATGAAAGGCAAAATGCCTCAGTAGACTAAAGAGAAGCCTGATAAACATTATGGTGACTCTGCACCTTCGATTAGAACAGTTTATAAGTGGTTTAAAAATTTTTGGAGTGGCCATATGGGCACAAGTGATGCTGAACATTCTGGACACCCTGTGGAAATTAAGACTCCAGAAATCATTGATAAAATCCATGATATGGTGATGGATGACAGAAGAGTTAAGGTGCATGAGATTGCTAGTACTGTGGGAATCTCGAATGAATGGGTACATAGTATTTTACATAAACATTTGGACATGAGAAAGCAAGATGGGTTCCACGATTGCTCTCGCTTGACCAAAAACGGAATTGTGTGAAGTGTTGCAAGGATGGTTTGCAGGTGTTCAGGAAGAAGCCGCAGGACTTTAAGTGTCGTTTCATCACTGTGGATGAAACATGGATACATTACTATACTCCTGAGACCAAAGAACAATCTGAACAATGGATTACCAAAGGAGAATCTGCACCAAAAAGGTGAAGACCATTCCTTTGGCCGGAAAAGTTATGGTAACTGTCTTTTGGGATTCGCAAAGGATAATTCTCATCGACTATCTGGAAAAGGGTAAAACTACAATCCTGGAAATGGAAAAAAGAACACATTGACACCAGTGTGTCAGACCCACCATACTTGCTCCGGACACTGCGAGAGAGCTGTACAAGCAATGATCACACACACGGCACAGCGGACACACCAGGAACCGCGGCGTTGGCCGTCGAATGGCGCTAGCTGCGCAGCATTTGTGCACCGCCGCCGTCAGTGTCAGCCAGTTTGCCGTGGCATACGGAGCTCCATCGCAGTCTTTAACACTGGTAGCATGCCGCGACAGTGTGGACGTGAACCGTATGTGCAGTTGACGGACTTTGAGCGAGGGCATATAGTGGGCATGCGGGAGGCCGGGTGGACGTACCGCCGAATTGCTCAACACGTGGGGCGTGAGGTCTCCACAGTACATTGATGTTGTCGCCAGTGGTCGGCGGAAGGTGCACGTGCCCGTCGACCTGGGACTGGACTGCAGCGACACACGGATGCACGCCAAGACCGTAGGATCCTACGCAGTGCCGTAGGGGACCGCACCGCCACTTCCCAGCAAATTAGGGACACTGTTGCTCCTGGGGTATCGGCGAGGACCATTCTCAACCGTCTCCATGAAGCTGGGCTACGGTCCCGCACACCGTTAGGCCGTCTTCCGCTCACGCCCCAACATCGTGCAGCCCGCCTCCAGTGGTGTCGCGACAGGCGTGAATGGAGGGACGAATGGAGACGTGTCGTCTTCAGCGATGAGAGTCGCTTCTGCCTTGGTGCCAATGATGGTCGTATGCGTGTTTGGCGCCGTGCAGGTGAGCGCCACAATCAGGACTGCATACGACCAAGGCACACAGGGCCAACACCCGGCATCATGGTGTGGGGAGCGATCTCCTACACTGGCCGTACACCACTGGTGATCGTCGAGGGGACACTGAATAGTGCACGGTACATCCAAACCGTCATCGAACCCATCGTTCTACCATTCCTAGACCGGCAAGGGAACTTGCTGTTCCAACAGGACAATGCACGTCCGCATGTATCCCGTGCCACCCAACGTGCTCTAGAAGGTGTAAGTCAACTACCCTGGCCAGCAAGATCTCCGGATCTGTCCCCCATTGAGCATGTTTGGGACTGGATGAAGCGTCGTCTCACGCGGTCTGCACGTCCAGCACGAACGCTGGTCCAACTGAGGCGCCAGGTGGAAATGGCATGGCAAGCCGTTCCACAGGACTACATCCAGCATCTCTACGATCGTCTCCATGGGAGAATAGCAGCCTGCATTGCTGCGAAAGGTGGATATACGCTGTACTAGTGCCGACATTGTGCATGCTCTGTTGCCTGTGTCTATGTGCCTGTGGTTCTGTCAGTGTGATCATGTGATGTATCTGACCCCAGGAATGTGTCAATAAAGTTTCCCCTTCCTGGGACAGTGAATTCACGGTGTTCTTATTTCAATTTCCAGGAGTGTATTACATGTGCATATTATTCATTGTTATTGGACCATTTGAAAACCAAGCTGCAACAAAAATGCCTGTGATTGGACTGCAAAAATGTCCTTCTCCGTCATGACAATGCACCAGCGCACACCTCACCAGTTGGGGTGCAAAATTAACTCGTTTCACATACCCCTATTCTCCAGTTGGCTCCCTCGGACTACTATTTGTTCCCCAATTTGAAGAAATGGCTGGCAGGACAAAGATTTTATTCAAACGAGGAGTTCATTGCAGCAACTAATAGCTATTTTGCAGATTTGGACAACTCCTATTATTTGGAAGGGATCAACAAATTAGAACAGTGTTGGACGAAGTGTATAAGTCTAAAAGGAGACTATGTTGAAAAATAAAAAAGGTTTACCCCAAACACATAAGTAATTTTTATTTTTGCAGGGTCTTTTCAAATGCCCCTTGTATATGTCAATGGAGGAAAGGATTTAAAAATGCCAAACAGCTACTGTCCAAGTAGCCAGCTCAAAACAGTGGGAAAGGACTTTGAGTGAGTATTGTTATAGAGGATGGAGCGATTCCTCCTGGAAGGTCATACTATCAGAGCAGAACAGTTCAGTTGTCAAAAGAAAGTCCCAGTGGAGCTACAAATATTGCAACTGACTGAACACATAATGCAGAATGTGAACCTATCGAACTCAGCTACAGTGGTGTTCCTCAACTGGGAGAAGGTCTATGACAAGATGTGGCACATAAGCTTCTCCACAAATAAGTGAGAAGCCAACAATTTTGGACAGGTAGGTCATGATTATCGACAATTATGTAACACAGTGTCCCTTGATGGTAGTAGTGAGTGGAAAATCAAGGAGATTAATGAGAGCAGGCATATCCCAGGAGTCAGTTATCTTCCAGACTTTATTAAACCTTGACGCCAATGATCTCCCCCTTGCAGCACATGTAAACATAGTCCATTTCACTGATGGCACCTCTGTCTTCAGTAGCAGAAGAAGGCATCAAACCAACATCAGGCATCTTCAGAGGCAGCCGGACATACTGAAATGTGGTGCAAGGACAACAAAATGACACTTAAGTGCCACAGAAACAATAGCAGTATACTCCACTAGGAAAATACCAATCCTAAAGGAAAGACTTGTATTAAACATCCAGGAACTACCATGGAGGCGGGAAGTCAGATATCCGGGAGTGAACCTGGATACTAAATTGGTTTTTAGAAACCACATTCAGGAGAAACCAATAAAGGACTTGCAATAGCTGAAGCTTTGATCCCCTTCTTCATCACCAAAGATCTCACAATTTAAATGAAGAGGACACACTATAAAACTACAGTCTTATCAGTGATGACTTACGGTTACACATCCTGGGGTACCACAAGTAACATACATATAAAGGCTCTCCAAAGAGTGCAAAATAAAGTCCTGCTGTGATTTTAGATGTCCCGCCTTGGACAAGGATCACAGACTTATATGAAGCTCTTGAAGTGGACATTATTTATAAACAACTGATCGATTCCTGAAAGAAACATACAACAATTTCGACCTCCGTAGCAATAATACCAGACACCTAACAAATGTAGGGGTCACCCATCCATAAGCATGGCATAAGTAAAAGGCACCTAGATTATTAATTGAAGGTAGAAGGACAAGCATAAACAAGAAGGCAGCAATATAGTCAAAAGAAGACAAGCAAATCTGGCAGAAGACAGTCAATCAAGATAGAGAAATGTGAAGTCCTAGGTGAACCAAGGTGGTGATGACACCATAGGGGAGGACTGGGAACCAAAGGGTTAGAAAAAATCATGCCCCATCCTTTCAAGTGAATTAAAAATGGACCTTACAGCAGAAAATCCACACACCCATGACAATCCTACAAGTCAAACTGGGAAAAAAAACCTGTGGCACTATTGAGAATACTGGGGGCGGATATTTGATAGACAGTGCATAAGCTAGGATTGACTTAGGAATGGGCGAACATAATTGACATGGTGGGATTTTTACAGTTGTTTGGGGATTGGTAAGAGTGTGAAAAATATTTGTGTAGCCAAAATGATTCTCAGTGAGTAGCCTGAAAGGAGTATATTCTACGGTGTCACTGAACAACCCTAATCAATCTACAGGGTGGTGAGCTAGTCTTTTTGCCCAAGTTGACTACCAGTTTTCTTAGTGCAAAAGTGGCAGAAATGGGGTTGTAGTGACTAGAAGCATCATCACAGTACACTGTCTGTGTATTTATGATAAAAATCCTTATCATTGACAGTGCAAACTAATAAAAGAAGAAAGCACATATGTGGGATCATTTTAAATCTAAAAGGGTCACTCTATTTGGACCTGCAACAGTTGACACCAAACTTTGACTATATTTAGAACTTATGCAAGTGGAAGACAGATTATGCCGAGCTTATCAAAATTATTTTCCAGTCCCATTAGTGATCACGAAATTGTATCCGCATTGGTTTGCCTAGAATTTAGCTTATAGTTTATCTGATACTTGTAGGCACAGTGACTCAGTTAATTCATTATTTGCACTTACTGTGCATCATCATTGTCGCGTCTCGCTGTATGTGGAGTAAGTTAGGTTTACAATTATAGTACACTTTCTCAGTGCAAAAAGAAAAAAATGCAACCATTTACATGGTATCTGCGCAACAAACACTTTTTTCCTCATTGACAAGTTACACCAGTATATGATGCCATAAGACATTACAGAAACCAAATAGTAAAAGAAATTCAATTTCCTAAATTTTCATCTTCAAAATCTGATATTATCTGTAATCTGGGGCTTAGATGTTTTAAGATGATCTGTAATATGAGACTTCCAATTCAGGTTCTTATTCACATAAATGCTTAAGAATTATTAATACTTTGTTTCATTCAATGGAAGAATCACTGGAGTGTAGCAATATTATGAAAATGATAGTTGCTACTCACCATATAGTGGAGATGTTGAGTCGCAGATAGGCACAACGAAAACTCTCTCACAAAATAAACATTCGGCCAGTCTGGCTTCAGCTGCCAGTATGTGTGTGTGCGCGCGCGCACGCGCACCTGTTGTCTATTTTTGACAAAGACCTTATTGGTCAAAAGCTTATTTTGTGGTAGTCTTGAATATTTTGTTGAGTTTATTGACATATCCCTATGCATTATTTCTAACAGTGTGGTCAGGTCTTGTGCAATACTGACTTACATGTATTATGTTTTAAATAAACTCAGTGAAAGTCTGTTTGCAGAGAACCTGTAATTTATTTTCAAGAAAATATTATTTAAATGTCGAAGTTAAGTTTGATTACAATACTTGCACTGTCAACAAAGAGAACTATTTTCATTTCTTTGTTGTTTGATGGAAGATAATCTATACATAACAAAACAAGGGTGAACCCAATATCGATTCCTATGGTATATCTATAATGATTGTTCCCCATTCTGAAGATACTATTTCATTGTGTACGTTCCCCGAGTTTCTTAACACAATGCTCTGCATGCTTTTAGTTATACGGGAAGAAAACCAATTACCATCAAGATCTCAGACACCACAATATTTTAGCTAATCTAGAACAATACTGCTTCAGTTTAAACAAACTGCATCAACTCAAAAACTGGTTACTTCTGTATTCTGGGACTACAAAGGGGTCCTACTCACTGATTTCATGCCTCCCAACACAACAATCAATAGTGATGCATACTGTGCTACCCTTGAACGTCTCTGTTGTACTATCTGAAACCACCACCTCTCGTGTGAAATTATCCTGTTGTAAACAACATGCGTTAGCATACTGCCCGGCATACACAAGCCTTGCTGCGTGCCCTACAGCCCAGACTTGGTGCCATCAGACTTGTTCCTATTTCCAAAAACTGAAGGATCTTGAGAATGCATTGCAAATGATGAAGATCTGAAGGATGCCGTCATGTCCTGGTTGAATAACCACGCAGCCACATGGTATGAAGAGGGTATACAGAAACTGGTGCCAAGGTATGACAATGAAAATGAGTGTAAGGAGAGAAATGAAAGAGGTGTTCAGCGACTTTGAAAGTAAAATTAACTGATCTGACTACAAATCCTAAGAGGTTTTGGTTTTGTGTAATTCAGTAAGCAGTTCAAAATCCTCTTTTCATTAACTCATTGACCATACTGGTGCTGAAACTAAAGATAACAGAGAGAAGGCCAAAATATTGAATTCAGTCTTCCAAAATTGTTTCACCACAGAGGATCGTAACACGATCCCTCCTTTCACTCATCACATCAATGTCAAAATCACCTTTGAGATAACTGATCGCAGAATGGAAAAGCAATTACAATCTCTTGGTAGTGGAAAGGCATTAGGACCAAATGAGATACCTGTATGATTCTACAAGGATTACATGAAAGAACTTGCTCCCCTTCTGGTAGCTGTAGATAGCTGGAACAGGGAAAGATACCTATGGACTGGAGAAAAGTGCAGATAATTCCTGTTTTCGAGAAGAGTTGTGGGACAGATGCACATAATTATATGCCTGTATTATTGATGTCAATCTATTGTAGAATTATGGAATATGTTTTATGCTCAAGATTTATGACATTTTTGGAGAATTAAATCTCCTCTATAAAAAGAACCAGATAGGACTGATAGAAGGCATAGAGAAGTCCAACGAAGAAAGACATGTTTTGTCACAAGATGGTTTACTCAGCACAAGGGCATTACAGAGATGCCAGTAGCAGAAGTTACAAGACAGACATAGTGCATCACAGGGAGGTTTACTATTGAAATTTCAAGAGAACAATTTCTGGAAGGAACCGGACAACATAATGCTTCCTCCCACATACATCTTTTGAAATGAGCACTGTGACAAAATTCAACAAATCAGGGCTAATACAAAGGCTTACCGACAATCATTCTTGCCACACCACATTCGCAAATGGAATAGGGTAGGTGGGGATCTGTTAGCGGTATCACAAGTATCCTCTACTAACACACACAGTTAGGTGGCTCATGGATTATGAAGAAGATGTATATATAGACAAGTGCCTTTGGCATTAAGACAACTAAGTGGAAACGTAGACAAATTATGTGCCAAAATGCGTATATTCAGAATTTACCTTATTAGTAAAGAATATCTTGGTATGGTAGGATGTTTTTAACTTTCTCAGTGGCCCTTGGTTTTCTGGTCCTAAATCACAGAAATAAATTTGTCAAAAATAGTCAACTGGTCACAATTTTATTATTTTCACTGAGTCACTACAAAAGAATGCACTGGCAGGATTAAATATTATCCATATAAATGTAATGTTATTGCTTGAATAGTTAATTTCACATTCCTTAAAGTAACACAGTATTCTCTGTAATATGTTATCAGTCCTACTTATCTGTTTATCCTAACAATTTCCATTTGCTTGCATATGTCATTTTGATTCCTTTTATAATTAGGGGATTTTTTATGTCTTATTAATGTCACACTTCATTTTGTTCAAAAAGAAATTACTAAAGGTTTATAGAAGCTCATCTATAAATATGCTTAACTTGGAACTAACACCTGTCACAAAATAAGACACTCACCAATCAGCTTCCTGCAAGGCTGCCTTGAAACTTCCCATTGTCCATTTCCATAATACTACCTCACTCTAATCAGAATAGTTATTTTTTTATGGCTACTTGTGCATCATGGTCAAACACACACCTCTGCAGTCTCAGAGAGCTGAAACTACACTGCCTGTCACAGCTCAGCATCTCCACTATATGGTGAGTAGCAACTTTCCTTCTCTCATATTGTTACATTCCATCCTTGATTTTCCATTGTTTGATATATCACTGATTAAGTATTCACCATCAAAAATGTTGTCTATTGGTAGACTGCTTTCCTCTGTAACTGTGGTAGGGAAAATTAACACAACTAGTATTGTAAGTGTCAAATAACATTTCTAAATCATTTCTTTCTTCTGAATCTTTCGGAAAATTCCTATCAAAATGTTTACCAACTATCATCTGCTATGTGGCATAATAATGCCAATTTTTAGAAAAGTATTTGAATGCTTCCCAATGAGGGTCTTTATATTGTAATAATTCTGATGTTTTTGGTAGCAGCAATTCGCAGGCACAGGCTTCTAGTTGTTGATCAAAGCAAAAACCAGATTCCAATAGGATCTCTATTTTTTTTTTTTTTTTACGTACTTAACTCCTTTCTCCATATTTTCTCTACAGAAATGGGCTGCTAATTTGTATTTTGGCATTTACATGGTGTTTGGACAGACAATGCATCAACTTCCTTTTGACATTCTAGACTGTATTAACACAAAAATTCATTAACTTTGTTTTTTAGTCTTGTAACATTCTGACGCACAACAGTATGATTATTCAAACTAGTTTCTTTAAGGCGTGCGAGTTCATTGAGATGTACCTCTTTTGAAGCAGGCTATGTGAATGGCGGATTTAAAGTGGTGTTACCTCTTACAGCTCAAATCCTAGGAATTCTACCATTGGTGATGGTGGCACTCCTGCTGCCCCTCACCCCTGCCCCACATATTTGCTACCAGTTCAGCTAAACTATCGTCCCCGCTCTTGTTAAGGAATAGGCAACATCTTGTGTAGTCTTATCTACCAACAGCAGCACATGAAGTTAACAGCATCCCAGTGCAGTTCCTGGTTAATTTTAATGATGACTTTATTCATACAGATTTTAACATTCCACTGCAGAACCTCAACAAAGCCCACACTTGTGTATAACGTTGTTGCACCAACCTTCTCCATGACACTCCTGATAGTGTTCTTTTTTCTTGAAGAAGTTATTGTCTGCCTCCCCTATCATCTTCATTCAGATCCCTAGTAAGTCTCTTCATATATTCTTACCTGATTTTACAATACTTTTTATATGGTGCCCTGGCCTGAGTTTTTCTGCAGCTGTTGGTCTACAACCCTTCCATGACTACTAGCAGTATACAATTATTTTTTGCCCAAACTGTTTCCAACATGTGCCTTAAATTCTCATTAATGGTGTTGCACTACTCTCTTTCACAGCTGAATGAGGCTCCTCCCCTTGTATCTGTTATTTAGCTCAATTGTAACAGAAGTATCCAAACTATTCCAGGTCCTGCCCATGTAATATCTACCATTATTAATTTTTTTTTCATCCATTGAGTAAAAGAATCCCTCTATTGTCATTTGGCAGGCGGGCACTATGAGATAAGCATTGTGCATTACTAAAAGGTTTACAGTTGAAATTCTGAGTGAGTACATTTCAAGTAGGGAGATTAGTGATTAACATCCAATCAACACTTGTGTCATTAGATATGAAGTACAAGCTCGGGATTAGGGAAAGATGAGGAAGGAAATCAGCCATGCCCTTTCAAAGGAACCATCCTGGCATCTGCTTTTAGTGATTTAGGGAAATCAAGGAAAACCTAAATTACGATGGCCGGGCATGGATGTGAATTGCTGTCCTCCTGAATGCAAGTCCAGGGTACATTTCAGAGTCAAGCAACATACAAGGTCCATTCAAAAAATTCCGTAACGTTTCTAATTTTGCATAATGGTGTGTTGGAGCAAAATGCAGTTGACATGCCTGTATTTAATGTGTAACTACTAGAAGTTTCATTGCATATGTCTGTTAGTTATTGATGAGTGCCATACTGAGCAGAACACTGTGAGACACAGTTTGTGAATTTCAAGATGACAGTGTTAGAGGAGTGCATCATATGCCTTAAATTTTGTATGAAACTCAAGAAAACCAACCAACCAACCAACCAACCAACCAACCTACCTACCTACCTACCTAACTACCTCCCTCTCTCTCTCTCTCTCTCTCTCCCTCTCTCTCTCTCTCTCTCTCTCTCTCTCTCTCTCTCTCTCACACACACACACACACACACACCAAAATGGTGCAGGAGGCCTGCCATACTCGAAGTTACAAATGGTTCACACGATTTAAAAATGGCCGGACCCTCATTCAGGATCCCTTCAATGTCTACAACTACTCTCATGTCAGGAACGTCAACAAAACTGTGCATGCCAATTGAAGACTGACTGTCCGAGAGATTGCAGAAGAATACAACATTTTGATTGGATCATGTCATGAAATCCTGACATAGCATCTTGGGATGCACCGTGTTGTGTCAAGTTCATCCCACAGCACGAGTCAAGACCAGAAAGACCCTCACCTCACAATCTGTGAGCTTTTGGATCACGCAAACGAGAATGATATATTCCTTAAGAAAACAACTGGCGATGAGATGTGGGTCTGCGGTTACGATGTTGAGACCAAGGTTCAACCTTCACAATGGGTCAATAAAGGTTCTGCAGGAATTAAAAAATGCATGTCAGGTTGTAATGGATCTGGGAGATGTAATTTTCTTTACCGTATTTGTCGATACCGAATTGTAAATGTTTTCTTATATTTTTGTCAGGATTTATTATAATTTGTCTTATTATATGTTAATTTACTTCTGTTTTTGAGAGTAAAAGCATATTGATTACTATTAGAAAATGTATCGAAGAATAGCAAAGAAGACTGACTACAACTGGAAGATTGTGTGTGGTGTAAAACATCTTTGACGTTGGAGTCATCTTTGACTGTACTAAGTCTGCAGCTAACTCTTGGTGTGTGTTGACCATGGTGTTGACGGAAGAACAATGTGAAGGTCGCCGTCATAAATAATTTTGAAGTATGTTACTATTATTTTTGTATTAACTAAAAAAAAAGAAGAAACTACATTTGAAGAAACTGTATTTGAAACACCAAAATGAGAGAAACACGTTGAACCACGTCAATTCTGCAACCAACAAAGATGCATTGTGGAATCATACTTAGACAACTGAAGCCAAGACTATATCGCCGTGTAAACGTCTAATGGAAAAGGTACTGTCACGAAATATGGCAAATTTAAGTAAATAAAAAATAGTGAGCATATTTTCAATTTGTGTCTCGTCCGGGATAACATTTGCCGCATTTCAAGGTCAAATGTCAAAGTCATGCTGATAGTTTTCTTTTACTTTGAAAGATTAGTTCATCACGAATTCATGCTGCAAGGACAAACTGTTAATTGATAGTACTATCAGTACGTGACATCATGTGGCAAGTGTGAGATGGAAATGGCCTGAAATGTGATGTGAGAATTCATGGCTCTTGCATCATGATAACACATATGCACATTCATCCTCGTTGGTGTGTGACTATTGCACAAAATATCAATTATCTGTGCTGCCTCATCCTCTGTCCTCTCCAGACCTGACCCCTGTAGACACTTTTTCATTTCCAAAGTAGAAAACCCCATTGAAAGGATGAAGATGTGCACTGATGGACGAGATAAAAGAAAATTCTCAAACTGTGGTTTATGAGATCTAGCAAGAGGCATACCAAGACTGCTTCCGGAAGTGGAAACAACATTGGGGGCGATGTATCAATTGTGGAGGAGAGTATTTAGAAAGAGACCATGCACAATAAGTAAAAGGTAAACATAGAAAAATTTTGTGGACAAAATTCTGGAATTTTCTGAAGAGACCTTGTATTAGTACCTGCAACATACACCTAATGAAATGACAGCAGTGATAAAGTGAGAGAAATTATGAGCACATACAGAACTTTACTGACAGTCGCTCCTTCCACACACCTTCACAGCTGAATGGGGAGGGGACAAAAGATGTTGAACTAAAGTACACGCCATAAGGTGGCCTTCAAAGTACAGGGTGTACATGAAGTCTGGGAACACTTTCAATTATTTATTGCACAAGAACCAAACATTTAGACATGTCACTTTGAAGAGAAACTCACGCCGCCCCCCCCCCCCCCCCCCTTGTATACCGCCACAGCGTAGTTTGGTAATTTACCAATAGACTGCGCTAGTCGCAAACATGGCAAGCTGCCGCATCAATGGATCAACCGCGCTACAGAAGGGGACAGCTGTTTCATGAAATGGCCTCACCAATCACCAGATCTCACTACGTGTGACTTTTTTCTTTGGGGACACATTAAAGATCTGGTGTATGTACCGCCTCTACCAAGTGATGTAGCACAGCTCCAAGAGAGAATATGGGAAGCAACTGCCACAGTCGACGATGCCATGCCGGACGTCTGCCGGATCACTCGTGGTTCGCATGTTGTTGTTGTGGTCTTCAGTCCTGAGACTGGTTTGATGCAGCTCTCCATGCTACTCTATCCTTTGCAAGCTTCTTCATCTCCCAGTACCTACTGCAACCTACATCCTTCTGAATCTGCTTGGTGTATTCATCTCTTGGTCTCCCCCTACGATTTTTATCCTTCACGCTGCCCTCCATTACTAAATTGGTGATCCCTTGATGCCTCAGAACATGTCCTACCAACCGATCCCTTCTTCTGGTCAAGTTGTGCCATATTGAATTTTTTTTTCCTCTTCAAAATGTCATATGTATGACATCTGTACAGTGTTTAAGTCTTGTGCAATAAATAATTGAAAGTGTTCCTGAACTTTATGTACATCCTGTATTAGATGTTGATGTAGGTCCTATTGGAAATATCATCTTCAAGATTACTATCCAAAATGGTGTATTCTACATCCAGTTCATTTGAGCTGATTCCTGAGGAACAGTAATCACTGGCCTCCGATATTGTTCTACATATTTTACCAAATTCTCCAACCCTTTGTGTATGCAGTTTTCATTGTGCTTAGAGCAAGTCAGTGGGTCTGCCACTCAGCAAGTAATTCAGTTCCAATTAGTGAGCTCACTCTGGCTCCCCCATAGGAACCCACATGAAGTCTTGAGTCTGGCAGATGTTTTGCAGGAAAATACCTAGAGAACTAGTGAGTAAATATGAGCTTCCAGTTAGAGAACTCCCTCCCGTTACCTACAGCACTACCATTATGTAGTCTTTTGATGAAAGAGTGGATGGACATCGACACCATGTTGTAACACACTTAGCATGTCATACATATAAGCAGATATATTAAAAGTTTGTATAGATTTGTAAATTATTCATGGAAAAACAGCTTATATTTGACTATTAAATCTGTAATCAGAAAATATTTCTTGTATCCTTCAAAATGAATACTGGATAGCAAACATGTAGCTTGTATGCAAGTCCTATGCTACAGGTGGAGGAATGTATCTTCAAAATAAGTTTCAACATTACAATTAAATCGACACATGTAATTCGGCATGAGTGTTTTTTTAAAAATCGGGGTAGAAATAATGTCACCTTTTGTGAGCTGCATGCTATGGCCTCTCTTGGTATGGAACTGTTCATCTGAATGGGCTTCTTTATACACAGAAGTAGAGTCTCTGGCTCAGTGAACAGATGCACAATACAAGACTCTATGCAATCAAATTTTCTAAATTACATATTTCCCAGCCTTTTACGAGGTGTATTCCAATACTATGGTCAGTTTGGTCATTAAAAACAATAAGTGCATGAGAAAAGGTTTTCAGTCACAGCAATATCTTACTACACACCTACTTTACTTTTCCACGTAATTGCCATTCACATCCAACTCTTTCTGTAACACTGCACCACCTTTTATAACCTCACTGCATAGAAGGCTGCCCTGGGAAGTTAACCAGTCTTGAGTTCATTGTTATTTTGAAACCCAGCCACTTTTCCAAATGCAAGAAGCGGAACAGTCCTTGGTGCAAGGTTGGGACTGTACAAAGCATGCTCAAAATGTTCCCAACAAAAATCTTAAATCTTCTCCTTGGCTTCAGCACTGGTGTGAGGGCATGCCTTGTTATGGAGGAGGATTATATGGAAGACTACAATTTCCCACAGTGTTTATTTGGGATTGCACATCTCAGTATGGTTAGCATTCAGTTTCAATTCTGAGTTGTACAACATTCACATCTCGTCACCTGTAACAACGTGGGAAAACAAATCATCTCCACCTTTTCTATAGTCCTTCAATGACTGTTATGCACTATGCATCCTTTGCCCTGTGCACTGATCAGTGAGCATTTTCGGAACCCACCTCGCACACAATTTGACATCCAAGTTGGAAATTGAGGTTTGAGCAACATTTTAGAATTCATTAATTCATTAGTGAGACCATTTCAAAGTTTTTGTTTCACTTGATCAACAATGTCATTGGTCTGAATACTGGGCCTCAAACTCCACTGTTCATCAACTTTTACATGGCCATTTTGAAATTCTCGAACTTGTTTGTCACTCGTTGGTTCAGGTTCATACACCAGGCATAACTCAGGAGGGATTTCAGCAGACAAAGTTCCACTTGTCAGCAAAAATCTAACCACACCATGCACTTCACAACTGGCATGATCTACAATTTTCAGAAACATACACACAAAATTCTAGCTTTCGCAACCAATGGTTGCCTCGTCAGGAAAGAGGGAAGGAGAGGGAAAGACGAAAGGATGTGGGTTTTAGGGGAGAGGGTAAGGAGTCATTCCAATCCCGGGAGCAGAAAGACTTACCTTAGGGGGAAAAAAGGACGGGTATACACTCGCACACACACACACACATATCCATCCACACATATACAGACACAAGCAGACATATACAGAGGCAAAGAGTTTGAGCAGAGATGTCAGTCGAGGCGGAAGTGCAGAGGCAAAGATGTTGTTGAATGACAGGTGAGGTATGAGTGGCGGCAACTTGAAATTAGCGGAGATTGAGGCCAGGTGGATAACGGGAAGAGAGGATATATTGAAGGGCAAGTTCCCATCTCCGGAGTTCGGATAGATTGGTGTTAGTGGGAAGTATCCAGATAACCCGGATGGTGTAACACTGTGCCAAGATGTGCTGGCCGTGCACCAAGGCATGTTTAGCCACAGGGTGATCCTCATTACCAACAAACACTGTCTGCCTGTGTCCATTCTGCGAATGGACAGTTTGTTCCTGGTCATTCCCACATAGAATGCGTCACAGTGTAGGCAGGTCAGTTGGTAAATCACGTGGGTGCTTTCACATGTGGCTCTGCCTTTGATCGTGTACACCTTCCGGGTTACAGGACTGAGTAGGTGGTGGTGGGAGGGTGCATGGGACAGGTTTTACACCGGGGGCGGTTACAAGGGTAGGAGCCAGAGGGTAGGGAAGGTGGTTTGGGGATTTCATAGGGATGAACTACGAGGTTACGAAGGTTAGGTGGACGGCGGAAAGACACTCTTGGTGGAGCGGGGAGAATTTCATGAAGGATGGATCTCATTTCAGGGCAGGATTTGAGGAAGTCGTATCCCTGCTGGAGAGCCACATTCAGAGTCTGATCCAGTCCCGGAAAGTATCCTGTCACAAGTGGGGCACTTTTGTGGTTCTTCTGTGGGAGGTTCTGTGTTTGAGAGGATGAGGAAGTGGCTCTGGTTATTTGCTTCTGTACCAGGTCGGGAGGGTAGTTGAGGGATGCAAAAGCTGTTGTCAGGTTGTTGGTGTAATGGTTCACGGATTCCGGACTGGAGCAGATTCGTTCGCCACGAAGACCTAGGCTGTAGGGAAGGGACCGTTTGATGTGGAATGGGTGGCAGCTGTCATAATGGAGGTACTGTTGCTTGTTGGTGGGTTTGATGTGGACGGACGTGGGAAGCTGGCCATTGGACAGGTGGAGGTCAACATCAAGGAAAGTGGCATGGGATTTGGAGTAGGACCAGGTGAATCTGATGGAACCAAAGGAGTTGAGGTTGGAGAGTAAATTCTGGAGTTCTTCTTCACTATGAGTCCAGATCATGAAGATGTCATCAATAAACCTGTACCAAACTTTGGGTTGGCAGGCCTGGGTAACCAAGAAGGCTCCCTCTAAGCGACCCTGTCAGAACTCCGGAGATGGGAACTTGCCCTTCAGTATATCCTCTCTTCTCGTTATCCACCAGCCTCAACCTCTGCTAATTTCAAGTTGCCACCACTCATACCTCACCTGTCTTTCAACAACATCTTTGCCTCTTTACTTCCGCCTCGACTGACATCTCTGCCTTTACAAATGTCTGCTTGTGCCTGTGTATGTGCGGTTGGATATGTGTGTGTGTGTGTGTGTGTGTGTGTGTGTGTGTGTGTGTGTGTGTGTGCGCGCGCGCGCGCAGCGCGAGCGAGAGAGAGTGTATACCTGTCCTTTTTTCCCCCTAAAGTAAGTCTTTCCGCTCCCGGGATTGGAATGACTCCTTACCCTCTCCCTTAAAACCAACATCCTTTCGTCTTTCCCTCTCCTTCCCTCTTTCCTGACGAAGCAATTGTTTGTTGCAAAAGCTTGAATTTTGTGTGTATGTTTGTGTTCGTTTGTGTGTCTGTCGACCTGCCTGCACTTTCATTTGCTAAGTCACATCATCTTTGTTTTTAGGTATATTTTTCCTACGTGGAATGTTTCCTTCTATTATATATATATACCAAAAGAAAGCGCTGGCACGTCAATAGACACACAAACAAACACAAACATACACACAAAATTCTAGCTTTCACAACCAACGGTTGCCTCGCCAGGAAAGAGGGAAGGAGAGGGAAAGACGAAAGGATTTGGGTTTTAAGGGAGAGGGTAAGGAGTCATTCCAATCCCGGGAGCGGAAAGACTTACCTTAGGGGGAAAAAAGGACGGGTATACACTCTCACACACACACACACATATATATATACACAGACACAAGCAGAAAGATATGTCTGCTTGTGTCTGTATATGTATGGATGGATATATATATATATGTGTGTGTGTGTGTGTGTGTGTGTGTGTGTGTGTGTGTGTGTGTGTGTGTGTGTGTGTGTGTGTGCGCTTCCCTCTCCTCCCCTCTTTCCTGACGAGGCAACCGTTTGTGTGTGTGTGTGTGTGTGTGTGTGTGTGTGTGTGTGTGTGTGTGTATAAAATAAATATATATAAGATGATGTGACTTACCAAACGAAAGCGCTGGCACGTCGATAGACACACAAACAAACACAAACGTACACACATATGATTCTTTTGTTTGCATTTGTAATTCTAATAACACTGAACAGCTTACAAATTTTGTTTTGTAAAGCTTATTATGGAGCAGGGCTCAAAATAGGACCACATCACATATATTTTGAAAATGAAAGTAGTCCAACAATTTCTACTCCGACGTAAGCTCTAGTTTCAGTATTGCAAACAATTACAGCCGTTTCTATTGGAACCACACAGGTTATGAAATTCTCAACAAAACAAAAATCCTCCATGTAAGTCAGTCATGCCAAGCATTTAGCAAGAAGTGATGGGGTCTGTTTACCAAGTGCTATTTGTGATTGTCAAAGTGTTTTATAGTCAGGGCACACATCACTGGTCTCTCGTTTCAAATGATAGGCTTTTTATAGGGAGGACACCTACTGATCATGCATATGACCGCTCTCATGCTTAATTAAATTGGAAGTTTTCTTGGTCTTGCGGAGGGCTGAATGCCAACTACTCAGAATTTTAGAATGAAGTTTCATACTCAGAATTTTGTTTTTGTGGGGACCCACAGCCTCAAAATGCTGTGCAGACCCTTCTTGCTCAGAAACATTCAGTTTCACTTTTCAACATTATCTTCGCATATTATTTTGTGTTTACATTGAACTGACTCCTAAGGTACTGTTTTATATGCCAGAATAATATAGTGTAAGTCAAGAATTACGTGATGTACCAAATACCCAAATATTGGCTTCTCCACTTTTATCTAAGTGCTATTTTGTTGCCATCCTGCCTCGCATTGTGTATTGGCTGACGTTACAAAGTTTTATCTTTTGGTACCCTCTGCATATTTTCCAAACAATGTTAGCCAATGTCACTTTAACACCTAGCTTTTATCATTAAGGAATATAACAGCTGATTTTTTTTAACGTGATGTACATCGCAGAATCATTTCTACATGGGAGAGTTTGACCCCAGTTTTTAAACATCGATAATTTACATGGAATAACATTCATACAATTAACATACTTTGAAATACTAATTTTTTTAAAATCTTCAATTTATGAAATTCCCCAAGATTTTCCTGATGAATTGCCACCCTGTTACCTCAAATGATGTGATGGGTTAATATGTATTTGCTTCAGGTAAGAGGGTATGCGTGTTTTTGAGGGGGTTGTTTTGGCACCCTCAAGGGTCCAACAAGGTGTCCCAGAAATGAGTCATTTACAGCTCCCAATCTTTTGTATTTCTTAGCTACTGTCACTACTTGCCCATTTCAGCAGACTAAAAAGCAAACATACAGGTATGTTTAAGTGTACAAATAGATGATTCCGCTAGTATATCAGTAATAATATTGAAAAATAAGAATTAAATTTTGCATCTATGAATTACTGTTCTGTAAGAAATGTCAGTAGTTTGGCTTCTGTGTGTCCATACACAGCATTCAGAAACTGATGATCTATGATATCAGACATTTGTTATGTCTGGCTCACCAGCAATTAATGCCTTGTTCAGTTTCAAATACTTTGTGAAATTTGTACTCATTTCTGTAATATTGTTAATATACTGATAAAATGTTTTATGTCTGTTTCTATGCCTTTGAGTAGTATTTGGTCTGTTTGATATACAACACGCCAACTAACGACATAATACATAATATTACACATTTAAATAGGAATTTTGTAAGGTATGGTGGTATGTTAATGTGAAATATGTAGAGTGTTACTTACACATGGTGAGGTAAGGTCTCTCTTCCACATTGGTTATACAACTGCACAATCTAAACGAAGATCATCTACATTATAGCTAACTATGCACCATGTTTTCTTTTCTTAACTATTGAGAAAGCCAAGTTCCTCTCAATAGCAAAATGCTTCACCGAAAGTGTGTTGCCCTTCCGAAGATATGAAGAGTGGAATCAAAATCTGTATAGATCACGCATATTAAATCATATGCCAGAGTTCATTAACTAATGCTGCTCAAAAATATTTCACAGTACTATTAATTTGTAAATGTTTTAAAAGTTAACAATGATTTGTAATACTCAAGTATTTGCTGATAATTTACAAATTAATGCACAATCCACAAAGTGCCAGAACACTACTAAAAATAGTATTGTGGGACAATAAGTCTCCAGGTTCATTTGAAAAAAGTTATTTGATAGCTGTGTCTCTGTAGTTAATAAGGTCACTGTAACACACTGCTATTTCTTAATGTGAACAATGTCTTTAGCAAATTGGGTAGTATCATATGTAATGGTTCACAACCTGTTTGTGAGATTTAGGACACAGAAATTCAAGTGATGGTACTGTTAAGACCAGAGGTTTTGCTATTTTAAATTTCCTTGCTCTCTATTCAACTGGAACAACTGAGTAGATTGAAATGGTGTAAAATCTACACCTCAGGAAAACCACACTGTGATCAACACTAATTGTGACACAATAATGTGTGTCAAGGAGTCTTCCTATCCCTCCCATCCCTTTACACCAATACCCTTACATTATATTTTCCTTCAGTCAGTTCACAATTACTTGTCAAAGTCCCTTCCCAACTCCAGCTTGTGTAGTTCTCAGGAGTGTTCACCGATATATGCAATGTATTTCTCACCCATATTGATATTTAATGCAAAGTTCACTGCAGATGTATCCACTGAGAGTGAAATTCAACCTTGTGTCCCTGTGCTGTAGTTCTGTAAGAGCCAGCCTTGGTGCATGGAACACACGTTGTCACTTATAGTGAACCTTAACCCTAACAATACCAGCTTTATGCCCACCACAACTTTTTTTTAATACAGATTTTGTTAACTTGTTGACTTTCACTCAACATTTGCTTTAATGGGACACAGTCGTGAACAGGCTAAAAAATAAAAAATATAAAAAAACTGTTTTTTAGTCTTAATCTATGCTCCAATTATTTGGCTACAAAATTCCATTTGTTTCATACAAATCTGATTATTAGATTCGGAGTTATTAATTTGTTCGTGAAGCATGGTAACTAGCGCCTAGTCCATTTTTGCTGTGCCTTGTACAGTAGTCAGCATTGACTATAGTACAACAATCATTTATGTTCCACGGATATAAATACTCTTTATTTGGGTTGCAAGAGAGAATTGTTATTCTGATGTTTGCCAGCCTGTCTGCATTGTCGACTATCGTTTGTCAGTTTCTTCATCCTAGTTGTTTACGTTTTGGTGATACAAATGTAATGATTTTGTGAAACATTATAACACAATGGGTAGAATAAGGAAGTCTGGATATAAGCCTAAGTTTCATGGAAATAAATATGTAAAAATAAACCGCAAAACTGCTAGTTTTGAACAGAGGGCAGAAAATAATACTGAAAGTGAAGTCAGTGCGAGTGTCAGTGCTTCAAGCAAGAAGCTTCTAGGTGCTGCCAGTTTTCCAAGTGCCTCTCAAATGCGTGATAATGCAATATGTGGTGTGAACAGTGTTTCTGTTGTTACTGACACAAACAATCTGATCTTCATGAGGTTATTACGTGAACTTACCGAAAAACACACAAATTGTAAAAAATGTGGTTGAAACGTTATTTTGCACGAAGATGTCGTGAAAACCAAGGGAATTGTTTGTAATTTAGTTTTGACATGTTTGTATTGGCAGTACAGCTACATTCCAATGTCATCCCATGTAACAAGAAGATTGTATGAAAACAATCTAAGATTAGTGTACGCACTTAGATCTATTGGAAAAGGGTGAAGGGCAGGTGCTGTTCTTTGTGCAGTGATGAACATTCCTCCAACTCCAAGAAAGTTTGATGTTTACAATAAGACTATTGGTGCAGTTATACCTGAGGTAAGTGAATCTACACTGTTGAAAGCAGCCAAAGAATCAGTTCAGTTGAATGATATGAAATCTGACCCAAGGGAAATTTCTGCTGGTTTTGATGGCAGTTGGCAGAAACGTGGGCATACATCCCTAAATGGCCTTGTCAGCAACTTCTTTTGATACTGGGAAAGTCCTGGATATTGAAATTATTACTAAGTTCTGCGACATCTGTAGCAAAAATCCCACTACACATGTGTGCAAAAAGGACTATGATGGTTTTAGTGGAGGCATGGAAGTGGCTGGTGTTGCTAACATTTTCAAAAGATCTGTGCAGTCAAGAGGTATCCTCTATACAGACTATCTTGGGGACGGGGACAGTAAGGCTTATCAGAAAGTGGTAGTAAGGTAAACCTTATGGACCTAGAGTCAAAACTAATGAACTGGAATGTATAGGACATGTACAGAAAAGAATGGGATCACAACTTCTAAAGATATGTAAGGAAAAAAAGTTAGGTGGTAAAGGGGGCCTGACAAAGGCTGAAATAGACAGGATCCAGACTTATAATGGTACGGCCATTAGAAATAACTGCAACAATGTAGAAGCAATGAGGAGAGCCATCTGGGCTATATTCTTTCACAAAATTTCAACAGATGAGGAACCACAACATAGCCTTTGCCCACAGGGACCTGACAGCTGGTGCAAATTCAACAACCCAGCTACATCTTCCAGCTATAAGCACAAACACTCAATTCCAGAAAAAATCCTGCTAGCTGTGAAACCCATTTTCAGAGACCTTAGCCAACAAGAGCTCTTTAAAAAGTGTCTCCACGGAAAAACTCAAAACCCAAATGTACGTTTGAATTCTGTCATTTGGACAAGGCTACCAGAAACTGTTTTCGTTAGAAAAGAAACACTAAAATTTGGTGTTCAAGATGCAGTGATGTGCTTCAATGCTGGTGTGTCAAAGAAGACTGATGTATTAAGACTCTTGGGAACAAAGGATGGTATCAATACTGAAAGGGGGCTGAAAAGATTGACATGGACCATATCCGTTATGCTGATAATTCTGCAGGAAATGCTACCAAGGAGGCCAGGATAGCCAGAAGATCAAAGAAAGGAAGGAAAGAAGATAAAGATCAAGAAGCTGAGCCATAGTATAGCCCTGGAATGTTTTAAAAGTATGTCTGTATGACATTGTACATTACTTTCTTGCATGTAAAACTTTAATACCATTTTTCTCAAAACTACATTTTTTGACCTTCTGGTACACTTTTCTCAAAAACTGACTGCTACAGGCATCAGACTTACAGTATCTCTTGTAAATACGACGATGATTAATTAGATAAAAAATAGACCAGTAGTGATAAAATGAACAGATTTACAAGCTCCAAGGTTTTTAGAAAAGTTTTAATTTTTTGCTAATAGAACAAAAAAATGATTACTCATGAAATATATAAAATACATTAACCATTTTTATGTGATTTGAGAATGATGTTTCAGCTGTACACTGTAAAAGTTTCAGGTCTTTATCTCCATCAGTTACTTCAGAAAGTGTACCTGACGTTTGCTAGTTTTAACATTGATTCCTTATGGGAGTTCCCTCACGACTGTGTCCCCTTAAGAGATACTGAAGGGAAATTGGGTTCTAAACCTAAAAACACTGAATATGACATTCATTGTAAAATGTCATATCTGCTACGAAGACTAGTTATATTTATGGAATCTGGTAGAATATTTTATCAAAAATAAATATATTTCCAAATTTTGAAAATATCTGACTAGATTACAGTACGTTTAAAAAGGTGTTTTGCCCTACCAGACTGGGATTATACTGATGAATCTCGTAACTCCAGTTTTTTTGGTCACATTTTCATGATTTAACATTGTTTCTTACCTGTAATTGGTTAATAGCATAACTTTTTGTAAATGTGTTTGCACAGAGGCAAAGTCTGCAATATGATCTATACTCAGCCTTCATGAGGCTAGAGAGAGAGAGAGAGAGAGAGAGAGAGAGAGAGAGAGAGAGAGAGAGAGTGTGTGTTTGTGTTCCCTGAAATATTTCAGCTTATGCAACTTTATCACAAATCCTTTACCGATCTTATTTCTCACAGTTTTACAGTATTTCTTTCCACTGGAGGTCCTCTTCATTCTTCAGCTGGTCTAAATGTTAAATTTAATATCTTTAACTGAATAATCTTTTAGGACACTAGGTAATCCTTAGAATGAAAAAACGAAAAGAGCAGCTTCTGTTTCACTTACGTTTATTATTTTCACATTTCCTTGAATAATAAAGAAGATGTCCAACACATAAAATGTGCACAACAAAATAAACTTCTCTGAATTATAGCTACATTATTTCAGTAGCAAATGGAATGAAACAACAAATGCTTCTGAATTAAGGAACTCAGATATTGTGTCTTCCTACACAGCCAAAAATTCACAGATATACAAGACTGAAGAACTATTACAAAATAAATAGTGAAAGCAAGTCATGCATATATATCTAACTGTCATGTCTATGACTGCACAGGGAGAAATTCACAGATCGTTCAATACTGATAAGTGTAAAATGGGTGTAGATTCTGCAATATAACACCTGCAACATGTAAGATTATAGTTAGTAGCAATATAATGTAACATGAACCCTTTTAAGTTTTTAAAAATAATTTGTGTTACCATTAATTCCATCGTCTGTGAGAATTCTTCGCTGAACCAAAACTATTCTCACGCCCCCGGCTGTAGCCCCACTTGTTGTTGCCTCCTATAAAAGTAATTAATACTCCACTGTCATCTAATTTTTTTTTTCAAACTTAAGATACAGATTTTTAATTACTAATTAGTATCTTCAAAAGGCTAAATACTAGTTTTACTTTTCCATTCATATAATGGATATACTGCTACTAATACTTCAGAGTAGACAAAAATTCTGTGTGTAAATCGTGCAATTACAGGGAGTACATTCCACACAAAATTTCCACACAAAATTACATCACAAATGTCTCAAAACAAACCTTTCCATCCTCCAAACTGTGCCATCTCAGCTAGTTTAGGGTTGATTTCTTGATTCGCTTCTTTAAGAACCGATATCAAGTCACGAGCTTGACGACTATCTTTAGCTGTGAAAAACGCATACGACGTTCCCGTTGACTGACTGCGACCAGTTCGTCCAATTCTGTGTATATAGTCTTCTGATGAGTTAGGAAAGTCATAGTTGATCACAAATTTTATCCCATCAACATCTGCAAAAAATTCAAGTAGTACATATTTTAAATAAAGACTAAAGTTCCTTCACTGTAACACATAAGGAATGAAAAATCAGTGATTAACACATTATTACTGAAAGACAACTGTAATATGTACTTGTTGCAAGTTGCACCCATAAGAACTGTGGATTTGTACGGTGAAGTAGCTAGTCTTAAAAATATACACGTAAGACTCACTTCTAGTCATGTTCTTTCTCTTATGAAAGACTCCTTTCGTCATAACATACTATAAACTCAATATTTAAACAATTTTTTTTCATAGACTGCAACCTGAATTAGCACCTATCTGTAAGGAATTTACTCCATGGAACTTCCTGGCTGATTAAAACTGAGCCAGAACAAGAGTAACTCGGGACCTTTGCCTTTCAAAGGCAAATGCTCTACCAACTGGCTAGCCATCCCCAGAGCTTTACTTCCACCTAGCTGATCTATATATATTTATGTTTGTATGTATCATCTGACACTACCCCTGCTATCATACTCCCCAGTATGAATTTCCCCTTTGGGTTCAGATAAGATGATGAAAATCAGGAAGGTTCACTCTTAAACCTACCTTTTCATACATCACTTTTGCCACAGGTAAGTCTTTCCCTGGCCCAACAGAATTTGCAGATAGTTCTTTAGCACTGCTGACCATTGAGAGACACTTTTCAACTTTGAGAACAGAAGAGAAAAGAAAGATTCAAGAGCTGAACTATCACAGTTGTTTAGTCATATGAAAGCATCAATGTTAACCAAAACTCTCGAGTGGCAGCTGTTACAAAATGGAAAGTTTACCTGTTGCTGCTACATTAGCCGAGTGTGAATTGCCTTAACTATTGCAACAGCACTAACTCTCTAAAGTAAAGACTTTACTTTCTACATTATCCAAAGATTAGCTCTCCCTACCTTAAGAAAATATACAATTTAAACACTATGATGCTGCACATACTGCTTGCAATGCGATTCATTTACACTGATGTGAAAAAGTCATGTGATAGCAATATGCACATATACAGCTGGCAGAGTATAGCTTACACATGATATATAATAGGGCAGTGCATTGGCAGAGCCTGTACTCTGGTGATCCATGCGCTAAGGTTTTCGATTATATAATGATTGCATGACAGAATTAACAGACTTTGAACATGGAATGGTCATTGTAGGGAAAAGCACTGGGCCATTCCATTTTGGAAACCATTATGGAATTCAATATTTAGAGATCCACAGTGTCAAGAGGGCCAAGAATACCAAGTTTCAAGCATTACCTCTCACCACATACAACACATCGGCTGACCGTCTTCACTTAACACCTGAGAGCAGCAATGTTTGCATAGAGTTATCAGTGCTAACAAGCAACACTGCATGAATTAACTGCAAAAACCAAAGTGGGACGTACGATAAACTTATCCGTTACAACAGTGTGGCGAAATTTGATGTTTATGGGCTATTGTAGCAGATGCCCAACATGAATACCTTTGCTAACAGCATGAAATCACCTACAGCACTTCTCCTGGGCTTCTGACCATGTTGTTGGACCCTAGACTACTGGAAAACTAGCTTGGTCAGAAGAGTCCTGTTTTCAATTGGGAAGAGTTGATGGTAGGGCTCGAGTGTGGCACAGACCCCACAAAGCAGTAGACCCAAGTTGGCAATAAGACACTATGCAAGCTGGTGTTGGCTGCATCATTGCAGGCTGTGTTTACATGCAGTGCAGGCTGTGTTTACATGGAATGGACTGGGTCCTCTCATCCAACTGAAACAATCACTGACTGGAAATCACAATTAGGGACAGCTGTAGAGGCAGCATGGCTCAGTATTTCCACAGGGAACCTCCAACGACTTAATTGAGTCTAGACCATGTGAAGTTTCTGCACTACGCCGGGCAAAAGGAGGCCCGACATATTAGGAAGGATTTGTTCCATAAAGCATCAAAAGGTAAAGAACCAATGGTAATTTAATGATCAAGTCAAACTGCTCATAATCCTATACTGTCACCTCTACAACATAAAAATTAAAACTTATTTCTATGAATACAGAGTTCCAGACTTACAAGCACAAGACAAAATAAGCACCAAATACCTGTCAGTATCTACAAGTGTGTTACCAAATTACTATTAGGTGTGGTGTCAATACAATATGCTATTCAACAGACTGCAATAAAGGTAGTGTGGCCACAACACTCCTGTTTCCACTGGGATGATACGATATGCAATGCCACTCACCACATGATGAGCAACAAGACAGCACAAATCACAAGCTCATCTGCAAAGGATGTTATTGTGGGTTATTTAAAGCTCAAAAAACTTGAAGTTAAGAACTGGGTGCTCCCATATGGTGCTATAAATTCAAACAGTTCAGCTTTCTTATGAGGTCTCAACATGAAAAACTTCAAAATTAAAGTTAGGGTAGTATTTCTACAACTGTTCAGTTTTGCTAAGTAGTACATGATGTAGCTTGAGTAGTATTCAGAACAAAACAATGCTGGACTGAAGCGAAACCATTCACCATCGATGACGTTGCAGCGGGTGGTGAACTCACTAGTGACAATTTCAATATATATGCTATAGTTCGTATGCTCCAACTTATGTCTTAAAACCCACCAAACAAACTGGCCAGTTACTATATGTTTTTAAAACACGCCCAGTGGTTTACTTACCTGCAAAGTTAAACAATAACTGTGGGCAATAATGAAAAAACCAGTTCATTATCATGTAGCAAGATTAAGATACAGGAAAACACTTCCCACCAAATAGGTCCCTCAAAAATTGAATAAGAAAGACTGCATAGCAGGGAAGCCCGAAAACAGTAGTTTTTTCACTGTTTTTACATGGAAAGCAAAAGCTTTACTGAAACCCTAACTACAGACTGACGCGGCTTTGCTTTACCTACCTAAAACAATTTTTGTTGTCACATCATTTGACCTGGTTTTTCCCTCGCTGTGTGTCTTACAAGTTGCATGGAGAGGCCAGCATTCTGTATTGCACCAGGCAATATGACAGATACATGTCTGTGTCTCATCATTGAGATCCCTGTGTGATTAACGAAGTCCCTACAACTATGTTCCTATGCGCAACTCCCAATGCAAATTGATTCTCCATCTTATCCTAAGTCACACAGCATATTGCGTTGCCTGTCTAAACTGTGCCTTAAGGGTAAGAGCCAAGGCTCTGTCAGAACAATAAAACTAAAATCAAGCAAGTAAAAAAAATCCAATACTACGAAAAATTATTGTAGCCTGGCAATATCTTACCTAGACCACGTGCAGCAACATCAGTAGCAACAAGGATACATGCTCTTCCATTGCGGAAATCTGAAACATAAAACTAATTATTAGTAAATAATGCAAAAGGAAATTACAAAACACTTACAGAATAGTTCACATACTTAAGAGAATGTTGAATTGTGATGTCCGTGTAACTAGAAAATCAATAGAGTGAACAAGATGACCCAAAATTACGTAGCAAGAAAATCTGGAAGGATACAGCTAGAATGAACACTAAATGGACAAACACTACACTCTTGACAGAAGGAAAAATAATTTGCCAAGCAGCAACAGAAAAAACATGAAAGAAAGGTATACTTTTATATCATCAGTGACCTAGTCACTAAAACAGCGAGGCAAAGCCTATGTTATTTGTAACATGGGAAGTATCTGTAACTAAAGAAAAGATTCAAGTAACTTACAGTAAAGAACCAGGTATCATCCTCAACAACTGCTGATATTTTGACAGGTGAATGCAGCATCATTTTCATACCATAAATAAAATGAAAAATCACCTAGCATAGCAACTAAAACACACAGTTTTCAACTGGACAAAAGTGACAGCCTATGCAAATTGATTTCTACACTGGAGAGGATATGGTGGTTCTAAGAAGCTGTGCAAATTCTCACCATCACGAAGCCAAATTAAGAGAATCTTATTCATATTTGGAAAAGAGGACAGGTTTCAATGCTGCCGACTCCAAAGCACATTAATCATAAAATGATATACAACAATAGGCAACAAAATGTCTCCCAACAACAACTCCGTCTGTGTGTATGTGTGTGCACATTTGTAGGCAGCCAGTTGTAGCCAATGTGTTGGCATGCCAGTTGCAGCAACATGCTTGTTTACACATTGCAAGATGACTACGCCCAGCAGTGCAATCTTGCCATCACAGCAGAAAGATAGGGTTCTTGCATGACAAGCAAAGTAATTTCTAAATTGCCACGCAACGAATTTGCCCTGAACGAAGCTGGAAGCAGTGCCTCAACACAACAAATGGGCTGCTAGCCCATATAAATGATCATCAATTTTAAAAGAGGTATCAGCAGTCCACCACTGCCTACCATGAGGTAAGGGCTGGATCAGGCCCCAGTGCAGTATGGGTCAGCAAGCAGCTGCCAGAAGTTTAAACCTCCGTTGCCGCAGCATCCAGTACCAAATAGTCATCCTTGGATTTGGTGCCTCTCCAAAGGTGGGCTGCCTCCAGGCTAACTCCAGCAGCATAAAGGCTCCTGCCCTTGAGGGCAGCATAGAGGTCAGGGTGGAACACCACTTCATCCTTCTGCATCGATACAGGTGCCTTGGCGCCACACACTGTCACTCACAGAGAGATCGATTACCAGATGCTGCCATCCCTTGCAAGTACTCTGGAAGTCTTCCACACAACTGGCGCCACACACAAGCGTGCTGTTCACAACTGGGCCACACAACACTGAGCAACCTTGCAGTGCCAGCATTCCTTGACACTAACGTCATAGCCTTCTGGTCAACAGCCAGCCACCATCTTGCAAAATGTTCCATCCTCATCACATACTGAGATGGTACTTTGCTTCTGCACCATGATGCTGCAAGTAGTTGCACGGGTTTTAGTAAAATATTTGACTTTTGCTGTTTATCTGAGCTGGCACTGGCCTGTACCCTCTCTCCAACCCACCACTGCAATAAACCCCTGCACAGAAACAGTCCTTTACCCCAGGTCTACTTCAGTTGGTGACAAGTGTGACATACAAAACCTACAACTGTCATCTGTGGATGAAGATGACAATTACTGCAGGGTTGCAATTTTGTCAAAATGCTATGGGCTGAGTGCAGTTTTTTGTGTGTGTTTTGTATCACAGAGTACCGTGGAGAGTCAATGGTCTTCTCCCAAATATGTAAATGAATTGTTACATTCAGTATGTGTCAACTAGTCACAAGTCTGTGTATATGTAAATAAGAATTAGTTTTGCACAATGGGTTATCAAGAGCAAGTGGTGTGGCTCATTGTCTAGGAGTATGTAAGGTATTAGCCATGTGTAGCTATCAGAAGGCGAAGTTGAATGCTGTCCAGGAGTACCAACAGTTTTCAGGGCATAAAGCAGTATGACCAGACAATAATCAGGTGGAGTAGTTAAGTTACGTACAGCAACGAAAACTCCACATGGGAATAATGACATAGCAGGAAGAGAGAGACGGTTACTTACCATAAAGATAATGTGCCTAGTTGCAGACTGGCACAATTAAAAGACTCTTATATAAAGATTTCAGCCACAGCCTTCATCAGAAAAAAGCGCACGGGCACACACACACACACACACACACACACACACACACACACACACACACACACACACACACACAACCACAACCATTCATCCACACAATGAAGCACACCTCACATACACGACTGCCAACTCCAGCAGCTCGGGCTAGAATGAAACTATCAAATGGGATGACAGCACCAATCTGGAGAGATTGTGAAGAGCAAGTGGTAACAGTGTATGGGTGGGGTGAGGGAGGATACTGTCTGGCAGAGTGTGCAGGGACTAGAATGTCAACACGTGCAGCATCAAGTTGTCGGACAGGATGTGGGGAAAAACTGAGTCAAAAAAGGAGAGAATTGGGTAAAGATGGGCAGATGCTTTGGTGGAGGGTGACATACAAAGAGTGTAGGAGATGGGAATGGGGAGGAGGTGATAGGACATGGGGTTTGGGGGGGTGGGGGTGGAAACTGTTGGGTGGAGGGGGTGTGTGGACAGTATGTGGTGTAAGTTGAGGCCAGGATAATTATAGGAATGGAGAATGTAAGGGTAACTGCTATTTGTTTAGTTCAGAAAAACTGGTGGTGGAGGGGAGGATCCAGATGGCTCGGGTAGTGAACCAGCCATTGAAATGAAGTGTTATGTTCAGTTGCATATTGACAGGATGGTCTACTTTGCTTTGACCACAGTTTGGCAGTGGCTGTTCATCCTGGTGAACAGTTAGTTGGTAATCATGCCAATGTAAGAAGCTGTGCAATGACTGCTGCAGAGCTTGTCTATGACATGGCTCCTTTCACAGGCAGCCTTGTCCTAAATGGGGCAGTATAAACCTGTGACGGGACTGGAACAGCAAATTATGGTCTGATAGATGGGTACGTCTTGCACCTGGGTCTTCCAAAAGGATATGATCCTTGTGGCAAATGGTTGGGATAGGGAGTGGCATAGCGATTGACTAAGATGATGATGATGGACTGGGCAATGAACACCACTTTAGGAGGGGTGGGAAGGATCTTGGGTAGTATTTTCCTCATTTCAGATCACGATTATGGGTAATCAAAGCCCTGGTGAAGGCTGTGGTTCAGTTGCTCCAGTCCCGGGTGGTACTGGGTGATGAAGGGGGGGGGGGGGGGGGGGGGGGGGGGGGGGACCGCATTCCTTCATGCTGGTTCTTGGGGGTGGTGGGAGGATTGGGGTGTGAGGGAAAATGGCACAAGAGATCTGTTTGTGGACTACATCTACGGGATAAATGTCTTTGTGTGACCCACAGCATACTAGACAACGGATTTCTTTCTTGTCACTGCAGATATGTGGGCCCCTGGGTAGCTAGGCTGTGTGGGAGGATTTTCTGGTAGGACATGGATGACAGATGCCAAATGCAAGTATTGTTGGTGCCAAATGTAAGTACTGTGTTGTTGCGAGTACTGGTGGGTTTAATGTGGAGAGGGGTGGCTGAAAGCTTATGTGTAAGTGCTTTAATTGTGCCGGTCACCAAATTAGTGTGTCACCTTTACAATTAGTGACTCTCTCTCTCTCTCTCTCTCTCTCTCTCTCTCTCTCTCTCTCTCTCTCTCTCCAGTGGAATTCGTTTCAGATAACGAAAGCAACGGTGACAGTAGACCCTTTTGAATGGTCACCATGCGAGTGTGGGCGTGAAAGTACCCCCACTTAATATTTACAAAGAATGTGAGCATAAGGTTCAGTTTGGAACAGCACTTCCCTGTAGCACTTGGCATTTCCCCTACAGCATTCGGACCGACCCCCATCACTGCCACTCTCCCCCAAGTTTCCCCAGCCAACTCTGCACCTAGTTGCCAGGGCATTTTGCGCACACTGTACCAGCTCCGATATCAAGTGAAAATTTGAAATCTGAATTAACTATAGAGGCGCGGGTGTGCGTATGCACTGCAATGTGGGTACTGTCAAGAAATATGTTTCTCATAGTTTCCTAGTCTTCTAATGCTATCGTGCTGTGCATGGGGCCTCCAAGTCATTTTTCTGCAGAGTTAAATGACACATGGAGTTTCCTTGGTGGCAGGTCTATATGGGCAAAATTAGTAGTTGTATATCGTGTTGTACAGTTTTACAAGGAACCAATTGGTTATTAGTGAGAACGTAAGATTCGATGTTTTAGTTTTAAGGTAAGATTTCAGATAAGTTGTATAACAGAGATGAATGACAATCCAGAGGTCTAATGCTGTAGGGTGGGTAAGTGCACAGCCTCAACCTTGTGGCTGAAGCCGTAAATATGTGCACAGGTTTGATGCAGACCAGTCCAAGTTAGACACACGGGACCACGTCTTCTCAACAATGGAGGTATTGTAGCACCATTTTCCACCACTGCAGTGAAAAATAGCAGCTGTCACAGCAGTTTAAGAAGCTGTAAGTAGCTGGCAATCACCAAGGCTTTGGCAAGCCAGCTGCAGCAACAGGGTTTTTTATGCATTGCAGGCTGAGGCAGGCCGAGCACCAAAAGTCTTTCAACAGCACGAAGAGTTCCTGCAGGACAGACCAAGCAGCTTTGATACTGTTTTAACTATGGATTTGTTATTCCATGCATGGCTGGAAGCAGTGCTTCACCATGAAATATAAGCTAACTCGTATAAATAACAGTCATTTCAGCAGAAGTCTTCAGTTCTATAGTCCCTAAGACAACAAGATGTCTACACAAGGTACCAGAGCAATATGGTTCAACAAGCAGCCACCACCTGTAATGGGCCTCTGTCAATGCCTGTCCATCTTATAGCACCAAGCCATCCTCCCAAGACTCTGCACCTTCCTACTGCTGGGCAGCCTCCAGGCTCACTTCAGCAGCAGCCTGACTAGTCCTGGAGGGCAGCAGAAGCAGATGTAAGTCTGGGACAGTACAGCCGATTCCCGCCTTCTACACTGAAGCAAGGGGTGTGTTTTTTTTTTTTTTTTTGGGGGGGGGGGGGGGTGTTAAGGGCGCTCAACTACTGAGGTCATTAGCGCCCAGTCACAATTGTTAGAGCACATAGAATCTAGTAAAACTCAAGGGGGGGGGGGGGGGGAGGGGACACCAGAATATTCTTACAAAGATGCAGATAAAATAAGTGAAAGAGTTAGATGTCTTTGGACAATCCAGTCAAAGTAATGAAACAAAGAACACGAGCAGCTGCTCGAGCGTCATCCGCTAAAATATCCTGTAAAGTAGATGGCAGAGACAGGACAACACGAGATTGACTAAAACGGGGACACGACAATAAAACATGGCGCACTGTTAATGCATGACCACAAGGGCACTGCGGGCCTGGGTCACCGGAGAGCAGGTAGCGGTGGCTAAAGCGGCAATGCCCAATCCGCAACCTGGTCAGAAGGACCTCTTCTCGCCGAGATGGTCGGGAGGAGGTTGTCCAAGCAGTTGGGAACAGTTTTACTGCCTGGAGCTTGTTTCCTTGAAGTGAGGACCAAGTATCCCACCACAAGGACACAAGCCTATTACAAACAACCCCACAAACGTCAGATGACGGGACACAATGGGAGGCTGGCCGAGGCAGGAGGACTGCAGCCTTGGCTGCAACATCAGCAGCCTCATTCCCAGGCACTCCTACATGGCCGGGAACCCACAGAAAGCTGACAGGAGAGCCACCCTCAGCAAAAGAATGGAGGGACTGCTGGATCCGTTGCACTAAGGGATGGGCCGGATGTGGAGCTCCAAGGCTCTGAAGAGCACTGAGTGAATCAAAGCAGAGTACATACGATGAATGGCGGTGGCGGCGGGCATACTGAACGGCCTGATGGAGAGCAAAAAGCTCAGCCGTAAAGCTAGAACACTGGTCGAGGAGCCAGTATTTAAAGGTGACGGCCCCGACGACAAAGGCACAGCCGACACCATCATCAATTTTGGAGCCATCAGTGTAAAAAAAGGTGTGACTGGCAAGTCGCGCACCAAGTTAGACAAACTGTGAGCAATAAACTGCAGCCGGAGTACCCTCCTTCGGGAGCGAGCTGAGGTCGAGATAAACATGAACCGGAGCCTGGAGCCAAGGTGGTGTCAGGCTCTCACCCTCTCTGAAGGTGGTAGGGAGGGCAAAATCCAATTGTCGAAGCAGGCGATGAAAGCGGACTCCACGGGGCAGCAGGGCACACACATACAACCCATACTGACCGTCGAGAGAATTGGCGAAGAAGGACCGATAAGAGGGGTGGTCGGGCATTGATAACAGGCGGCAGGCATACCGACAAAGCAGGAAATCGCGCCGGTAGGTCAATGGTAATTCGGCAGCTTCAGCATAAAGACTCAACGGGACTAGTGTAGAAAGCTCCGGTCGCAAGACATAACCCCCTATGGTCGATGGAGTTGAGACGGCGTAAGAGGGATGGCCGAGCAGACGAGGCTCCCATAATCCAGCTTTGATCGGACTATGGATCAATACAAGCGAAGCAGGACAGTACGATCCGCTCCCCAAGATGAACCACTGAGAACTCCGAGGACATTAAGGGAACGTGTACAACGGGCAGCCATATAAGAGACGTGCGGAGACCAAAGTTTCCTGTCCAGTGTGAGCCCTAGAAACTTGGTTGTTTCCACGAATGGGAGAACAACGGGACCGAGATGTAAGGATGGCGGAAGGAACGCTTTATATCGCCAAAAGTTGATGCAAACCGGGAATGCAATCCATAATTGGATTTATCGCTATGGCAAAAAGGGCTACGCTCAAGACGTCGGACAATACAGAACCCACAAGTACCCTAAACTTTCGATCTGTTAAAAAGGAATCAATAAAAAGGGGCAGGCGACCGCGTAGACCCCACCTGTGCATAGTGCGAAGGATACCTCCTCTCCAACAAGTATCGTAAGCCTTCTCCAAATCGAAGAACACAGCGACCGTTTGGCGCTTTCGCAAAAAGTTGTTCATGATGAATGTCGACAAGGTCACAAGGTGGTCAACAGCGGAGCGGCGGCGACGAAAGCCGCATTGAACATTGGTAAGTAGCCGTCGAGATTCAAGAATCCAAACTAACCGAGCGTTAACCATGCGCTCCATCACCTTACAGACACAGCTTGTAAGAGAAATGGGGCGGTAACTAGAAGGAAGGTGTCTATCCTTCCAGGGTTTGGGTATAGGAACAACGACGGCGTCACGCCAATGCATGGGGACTTTACCTTCGGTCCAGACGCGATTGTAGGTACGAAGAAGGAAGCTTTTGCCTGCCGGAGAAAGGTGTGCCAGCATCTGAACGTGAATGGCATCTGGCCCCGGAGCAGAGGACCGTGACAGTGCAAGTGCACATTCGAGTTCCCGCATAGTAAAGGGGGCATTACAATTTTCCAGATTCAGCGAGTGGAAGGAAGGTCGCCGAGCCTCTTCTGCCTCTTTCCTGGGAAGGAAGGCAGGGTGGTAATGGGCGGAGCTTAAACCTCCGCGAAAAAGCGGCCGAAAGCGTTGGAGATATCCACAGGATCAACAAGGACCTCATTACCTGAAATCAGGCCAGGTACCGAGGAGTGGGCCTTAATGCCCGACAGCCAGCGCAGGCCACCCCCAGACGACAGAAGAGGGAGTAAAACTGTTAAAGGAGCTGGTGAAAGAGGCCCGACAAGCTTTTTTGCTGAAACTTCCTGGCAGATTAAAACTGTGTGCCCGACCGAGACTCGAACTCGGGACCTTTGCCTTTCGCGGGCAAGTGCTCTACCATCTGAGCTACCGAAGCACGACTCACGCCCGGTCTCACAGCTTTACTTCTGCCAGTATCTCGTCTCCTACCTTCCAAACTTTACAGAAGCTCTCCTGCGAACCTTGCAGAACTAGCACTCCTGAAAGAAAAGATATAGCGGAGACATGGCTTAGCCACAGCCTCGGGGATGTTTCCAAAATGAGATTTTCACTCTGCAGCGGAGTGTGCAGTTTTAATCTGCCAGGAAGTTTCATATCAGCGCACACTCCGATGCAGAGTGAAAATCTCTTTCTGGAAGCTTTTTGCTGTCTTTGATGACTCTACGGCATTGCGCTCTGAGTCGTTTGTATCCAATACAATTCGCCAACGTAGGATGGCGACGAAAGGTGCGTAAAGCATGTCGTCGAGCACGGATAGCGTCTCGACAAGCCTCATTCCACCAGGGGACGGAAACGCGACGTGAAGAAGAGGCAGTACGAGGAATGGAACGTTCAGCAGCATTGATGATAACAGCCGTGAGGTATTCGACCTGGCTGTCACAACTGAGAAAATCGTGGTCCAGAAAGGTCGCCAGGGAGGAGTAAAGTCCCCAGTCAGCTTTCGGTATGTTCCAGCTCGAAGGACGTCGGGATGGGGTGTGGTGCAGGAGACGAACGACATAGGGGAAGTGGTCGCTCGAATGTGTGTCAGAAAGGGGACATACCACTCGAACCGACGGGCAAAGAGTGGGTAAGATCGAGAGGTCCAAGTGGGAGTAGGTATGAGTAGAGTCCTAGAGGAAAGTCGGGGCGCCAGTATTGAGGCAGAGAAGATTGTGATGGTTGAAGACATCCGCCAAGAGGGAGCCTCTCTGACAGGATGCAGGAGAGCCCCAAAGGGGATGATGGGCATTGAAGTCGCCAAACAATAAAAACGGCGGAGGAAGCTGAACAATCAGGTGCATCATGTCAGCCCGACTAACTGCGGATGACGATGGAGTGTAGATGGTACAAACAGAAAAGGTAAAGGCAGAAAGAGTAATACGGACAGCTATTGCTTGGAGTGGGGTGGTCAATGGGATGGGATGGTAATAGACATCGTCCCGAACGAGCAACATGACCCCACCATGAGCTGGAATACCGTCCACAGGGGGGAGGTCAGACCGCTCCGAGGTATAGTGGGTAAAAGCAATACGGTCAGTTGGGCGCAACTTGGTTTCCTGGAGACCAAGGACGAACGGACAGTGCAGGCGGAGGAGCAGTTGTAATTCCTCCCGATTGGATCGAATACCTCTTATGTTCCAATGTAACAAAGCCATCGCTAGCCAGAAAAGAGGGAACGAAACAGGTGAAGAGCTGGTCACCTCGAAGGCCGCGGAGGGCCAGGTTTCGAGGGAACAACGCTACAACCAGCGGGAGGCGGATCCTGTTCCATCGAGTCGTCGCCAGCAACGGCCGCTTTCCCGGGTTGCGTAGGAGGGGCAGCATCATTCGCCGACGAGAGGCCAGCTGCACGCCTGGCAGCAGAGCGTCCCGGCGAAAATGAGGACGGCCGGGAGCAGCGACTCACGGATGGAGCGTCAGACGAAACGCGCCGGGGTGGAGAGGGGGATAAAGATTTCTTCTTGGAGGCCTTCTTGGAAGTCCGATGAGGCACGGGGATGGTGGGCTGGACCCGAAGAAGGTCCTAACGTGCGGGATCCGTTTTGGAACGCCGGACCTCGGAAGCCGGGGTCCGGAACATTTCCCCGATGGACGCCTGAGAAGAGGATCGCTTCTCAGGCGGCGGAGGGGGAGGAGGAGGAGGAGGAGGAGGAGGAGGAGGAGGAGGAAGGGTTGCCCCTGGGGCAGAAGGGGCAGGGGCTGCGAGGGAGGAGGATTTGGAAGGGAGGCATAGACCCCGGATAGGGTGAGGAGGTGGAGTGGGGACAGGAGAGGGGTGAGGATACTGAGGAAGGAGTGGACACGACTGAGGCAAACGAAGTTGTCAACGTCACGAGATGGAGGCGGTCATACTTCTTCCTGGTCTCAGAATAAGAGAGACGATCCAAAGTTTTTAATTCTTGAATTTTCTTCTCCTTCTGATACGCGGGGCAGTCTAAAGATCTAGGCGAGTGGATGCCAGGACAATTGACGCACCGAGGTGGTGGGGTGCATGTATGTTCCTCACGAAGAGGACGTCCGCAATCGCCACAAAGGGGCTCAGCCTCACACTGTGACGACATGTGCCCAAAGCGCAAACACCAAAAGCAGCGCATAGGAGGCGGGACGTAAGGTCGCACGTCGCACCGGAATCACATCACCTTTACCTTCTCCGGGAGAACGTCCCCCTCGAAGGCGAGGATAAAGGCTCCGTTGTCGATGCGACGGTCTTTGGGGCCGCGCTGAACTCGCCGGACGAAATGCACGCCTCGGCGCTCCTGGTTGGCCCTGAGCCCCTCATCAGATTGCAGCAGGAGGTCCCGATGAAAAATAACCCCCTGCGTCCTATTCAGTGCCAGATGCGGGACAATGGACACTGGGATGTCCCCCAGTCGGTCGCATGCCTGGAGCGCCGCCGACTGTGTGGCGGAGGCGGTCTTTATAAGAACGGACCCCAAACGCATTTTACTGAGAGCCTCTATTTCCCCGAAGATGTCCTCGATGTGCTGGACAAAGAACATGGGCTTGGAGGTGGCGAACGTCCCCCCATCGATCCGAGAACAGACTAAATAGCAGGGGAAGTACTTTGCCCCAAGCCGGCGGACCTGTCCTTCCTCCCAGGGAGTGGCCAAGGGGGAAAGGGCAGGAGAACCAGAACCAGAGACAGTACCTTTCTTTTTAAAAGACTCGGCTGCAGAGCGACCTGATACATGTTGACATTTCATCTGCGAAACGTCCGTCCCGATACCACCCACTCCGACCAGGGGCTCTCCCCACGGGCACCACCCAGCCTCAGCAAGGGCCACCTGGCAGGATGACCGTTGCCGGGAGTCCCGATGCCCCAAGGAGACGGGCATCTACTCCTTGGCCGACGTGGGAAGGGTGCAGCTCAGGTATCGGCAGTACGATCCCTGTGTTGTCAGGGGGCTACAACCTAGAGGGTACATGACGACCCCACAACGGGCTGGCTACCGTGCTTGATTTCGGGTGCCATGGAAAGTCCATCATGATCGTAGGTGCAGATGGGGACGCACTATGGGCGTAACTTGCCCAACCCATCAGGCGTTTAGGCCCAATTTGAGGAATAGTGGGTGTGGTTACAACGCCGTTACAATGCTAAGTGCCAAGGTCTTAGTGCACTGAGGACCAGTGATACACCACGTAAAGTGTCCTTCCCCAAAAGGCCCGTACTTCTGTAGAATTTTGAAAAAAGGAGGTCAAACCCCAAGGGGGACCATCACATGGAATGCCGAAACGGTTGATACTCCTTTTAGTCGCCTATTACGACAAGCAGGAATACCTCGGGCCTATTCTTACCCCGGACCCGCAGGGGGGACTGAAGCAAGTGTCCTGGTGCCATGTTTCTTCACTCGCAGGTGTTATTCTGTGTCCAGATGCTGTCATCACCTTCAAGTACTCCAGCAAACCTCCACACCACTGATGCCTTCTGTGAGCAACTACATCATTCCTAACTGTGGAATGCACTGCTGAGTAGGCCCCTTTAACGTCAGCATTCCTGACTGCACACATTAAAGCCAGCTAATAGGCTATGCTCTAGCTACCAAAGTACACCATGAGCCATCCACGTCACACACCAAAAGGGACATGGCTGCAGCACTAGAAGTATAGTAACATGATATCTCAAAATGTTTGACCAGAACTGCTAAGAGCCTACAACCCCATCACAATGAACTGTTGCAACCCAAGGCTGCACTAAGTGACTTCACGCTGGGCCACTTCAATATATAGGTCACTGAGGCATGTTCCAGAAACCCAAATGAAAGGAACTGTAACATTCATACATGCACTGCCAAGTATAACTATACAGTCAATATCATCTAAGACAGAATATCTAGTTACTAACCAACTAACTGCACTGATTATATTCACTAACTATATCACTGACTAAAAATATTTTTTGTCAGGAACAACATAAGAGTAATTGCGGCAGAACTTAACCCTTGGAGTACTATGGGTTTCTGCCTGAAACAACAATTTTATTGATTTTTTGAAGTTTTCCAATGAAACCACCAATGCTATAACAAGACAGATGTCTAGCAGTACACTGAGGTACTATTTCTTCTTTTATCCATTGTTTATGAAAATATAGGCCCCAATTTAGTGAAAACTTTTAAAATTAAGATTTTTTAGTATCACTGGGACTCAAAGGATTAAAATATTCAAGACATTTTTTATGGTTAATGCATCAAAATTAACCACATATTCATGAACAGTGATACCTCTAACAACAATGGTGGTCCATTTGCCAACTCTGCTCAACTGAGTAATTCCTTTATATTACAGGACATCGATAATTTAGTAAACTAACTGTAGGACCTATTTATCCTTAATGAACCAGAATGGTTCCAACCCATTATTGTGCCATTTCCTTTTGGCTGAGAATGGTGACACTTTTCTTCTACCACCTGAGAAACTCGGGGGTCCTTCCATGTCAAGTGGTCCAGACATTTCCACATGAATTTTTGTGTTTACCAATGATAATTGAAAACAGGCACACAATAAAATCTTACAATCACCAATTCAATATCTGCAGAGATATGGTCATTTGTTTGACCCCACAGCACATCTTCGAACAGTGTATCCTTTTAGCAACTTTGAAATATAACGTCTCCTGTAATTTTTTTCTAGAAGGAAACATAACTAGGCGATCTTTTGAAACCTTTTGCTCTTTCAAGTGAAATAATAATTTCCCTAGTGATAAGGGAAATTTGAAGCAAAGTGGGTCACAAAAATAGCCACTTGAAAAATGAAAAGTTTAGCTTTCTGCATCTCCGGAAGTGTGAAACTAACTTCAACCTTTGCATATAACAACTTAACCAATGGCATTAGAATATAAAATTTCATCCTACCTCTTTCTAGAGCACAATTGATATTTGTATAAATGCCACAAATTGCTAATCTTAGCCCATTTTTACAAAAAAATGTATTTTCTGCAAACTCTTATACACCATCTTCATTAGAAAGACAGTGTTCCACAACACCTGAAAAGTAAGTTTGGTTTTGCAATGCGAGCATATAACACCCTGAAGAGCAGTACAAAGTGGAGGTGTAGTGAACATGTGCCCATATTCTGCTGGTACTCAAATCTGACTTTTTAATTGTTATTGCTCTCTCGGTAAGGTAATACCATAAGTCCTGATGAATTAAAGGTGAGCTTGAGTCACAAAAAATACATACATAAATAATGCACTTGACAACGAGAAAAAATTCTCGAAACACATTTAGCTCAGCGTGAATAAAATACGTAGCCAGCACTGTGTTTACACTAGAAACATTTAAGCAAGACAAAGTGTCAACTAGCGTTCGATGTGGCCATTCGCCAAAACAAGCTAAATATCGTTTGGCAAAGATGTCACGATGATCACAAAAATCACAAAATTGCATTTCAGCAAAAGAGCGTTTGGAAATAGTTGAGTAGTCATGATATCTTCATTCGAACGAACCTAGTTACTCCCATCCGCCACCACACCACGTAGAGCTTGGCAGCAGCGGGAGATGCGGCACAAATTGTTAAAACTTTTACTCATTCAAATCCACTGAATACAGTGCCCTGGTGTCAAGAAACTTAACCACTTAATATTTGTAAACACTACAGGACGGCCAAAATTATGCCAGCATCATATCTTTTCCACAAACATTTTTTTGTAATGCATAAATCACGGGAAAATTATAAATATGTTGACGCAAAATCAGGTGCAAATTAACATTGTGGGCATAGGAAATTTGATGGGACCGATGCCAGCTGGACAAATTTTGACTTTTTTCTGTTATGGGGAAGTGCTTCAAACCACAAGCCGTGTCAACTGTTCAAATCCCTATCCTCACATTATGACGAGTGTGAAGCATTTTTATAAATTCTCCTAGTGACTCGGAAACAGAGCTGCTCCTGGCAGAATGGTTAAAGAGGAAGTAAGAGGAATGAAGGAAAGAGACTGACAAGGTTTAGGAAATTGGGATGTTATGAAAGTCACCCAGAACCCCATGTCGTCAGAGACAGTGGACAGGATGAGAAGAAAGCCCGACTGTTGGGGGACTGCAATGGATGAGAGGTGAAAAGTTAGGAGTGTAAAGGTGGAGAGTAATAAGAAAGACAAATTACTGATGACACACTGTGCAAGTTAAAAGAAGAAAGCAAAGTAGATTATACATGGTAGACATATGAGGTGGACCCCTTGTGCACACGTGTGTGTGTGTGTGTGTGTGTGTGTGTGTGTGTGTGTGTTTGTTTTGGGGGGGGGGGGGTGAAACTGAACTTGAAAACTGGGAAGGTTTCCAGCACTTACTGTTCAAAATTACTTCTGATTTAACTTTCTCCAGCCACTACTAAACAACAGTACACCATAAAATATCTTAAGATTTGAGTGCTAGCAGAATAAAGGCCTATTTTTCACTGCACTTGAACTGTCATTCTTTACACCTCATGCGAAACAAAATCTAGTTTTTAGGTAGTTTAGAATATGGTCAAATTGGTTAGAAGTTAGCAGAAAATGTTTTTGTGAATGAACTAAAACACCTATTCTTTTGGTGTATTTACAAAATCAACTTTATGCCCTAGATGCGAAAGTACTAGAAATGAGCAGAAGAATGGAACTTTATATTCCAAGATCTTGCCTTGATGAGTTATTACATGCAATGTTTCAGGTTAGTTGTTTGACTAGCTACTTCAAATTATCTACATGAAAACTGCTCATAACATCTCATTAATCTACTTAAAGAGACCGCAAAAGTTGTACGAGATAGCCTAGCTTGTTTCTTTCAATCAAATACTGGCAGAGAGATCTCTCATGGATTGCCAAAAAACTCAGGGGCGACAAAAATAAATCTTTACCAATGTTTACAGGAACACGTGCAGACAAAATTGCATCAAAATCCACAATTTTACCACTTGGCATAAAATCGCTTATTTGCATTTTTTGTTAAATTTCTTTTTGATGCTAACACCCTATGGACCAGCACTTACAATATTCAGTCAACATCCAAGATACCAACGAAACCTGCATTTACAAGATGCTAGACAGATGACAACTATCTTCACTTTTGTGCAGTAACACTAGAAATTTGCCTACTTTGAAAGTTTCAACCACACCAACCTGTACTGTCCACGTAACTCATGTGCACCTGAATATTTACACTGCATCTAGTGGCATTATTTGAATGTTTCTTATTTTAATATAGTTCTTAACATTTAATTTTCCTATGACAATGCATTGTATCTCTCACTGTACCATTCTCTGAATACCCTTAAAACAATTTATCCTCAAAATGTTTGGTTTCACTAACTTCCTCAAAAATTTGCATCAAAGATGAAAGAACTATTTCACCTAACGTAATAATGCTTATAAAATTTGTATTCCTAGTCACCAATTTAGCACCCACCATAATACTGTACACTGGAATTTTTGAAGTTCCACAATTTGTCAAGAATAACCAATTGTAAGTACAGGGCGAGTTAAAAGGACTTAGAACTTTGAAATCTTATAGAAATTTACCAAGAACTTACCGAATCAGTTGATGTGTCATTTTGTAGCAAAGAACCTTAAGTTTCATGAAAGTGTAATTTTGGCTTGGTATGACAATTAGTGACGCAGAAAACATCCCACTGGTAATCAATTTCTTCCCACACTCGCTGCAGCAAATTCGGTGTAATTTGTGCAACAGGAGCATAGATTTGATTTTTCAGGTCAGCTAAACTGATGAGGAGGAACACACACATGGTCTTTGATGTGACACCAGAGAAAGAAATGCAGTTGTCAAGTCTGGGCAGTAAGAGAAATCCAGGTGATTGGCCCTTCAAGGCCAATTCTCTGACCTATGAAGCCATTACTGAGAAATTTCGAACTTCCGTGAATAATTTGCTGATAGCGAATCACCCCATCCATGGTATCTTCAGCAACCTGTTTTCAAGGGATACAAAATACTGGAGGCACGCTGCACAAGAGTGAAAGTAGCCATTTTAACTGTGCACTACTCTGATACACCTGGTGTTGGAATTGTGTACTGATGCCCTGCATGAATCAAACTATGTTGTATGCTAAAGATTCCATAAGTTCAATTTCTATATCATTCCAAAGTTACGCGTCTTTTTTTATTCACCCTGTATGTGGACTCAAGATTGTATTAGCACAAGTGTCACACTAATACCAAACACAGTTCCGAAACTGTTGTATCAACTTCTACACCCTCATCCATTCACTTATGTTTTCAAAGTCAAAACAATGCACTGGTGAAATTACCTTTTAAAATGTAGTCTCTTTCTTGTTGTGACTTATCCCCATGCATGCAAACAGCTTCAAACCTGGAAAAAACAGCATGCTGGAATTACATTTTTTTCATGTCTTACTTAAGAATCGTAAAAGCAGCTGCAAATATAACAGTGGAGACTGAACTACTATTCTAATTAACAAAACAACCCAAAACACATACCCATATTTTCTTATATTGTATGCTATGTTTTCTGCTTTCTTTTTTGTTGACACGAATATTATGGTTTTGTTCTCACTTTCATTAGAAATTTCTTGTAAGATACGGCACAACCTGTGAAGAGGAAACCATTTAGTTCTGTTCATTAATGTACACATCCATCTACTTCACACTGTGTCATTATAGCAACACTAGATTTTTTTTCATTAACTAGACTGTAGTGTTACATCACATGCCTATGTAGGAAGTACACAAAAATAATACCAAACACAAAAAGAGTAATTTCATGTAACTGACAATGTATAAGAAAACCTATGACTCAAGATATTTTAGTTTTCGTAACAATGCAACATTTCTCCAACTACCAACAGTTGAGATAACATACACTTACTTATTTTCTTTCTCATGTTCTTGACAAACATCCACAATCTGTTCAATATTATGATTTGCACAAAGTTCAAGAGATCCTACGTTGATCTGAATGTAGTCTTTTAGGAAATCTTCTGCCATTTTCCGCACCTCTTTAGGCCACGTTGCTGACCACATGAGGGTCTGGCGATCAGGCTGAATTAAAAAGAGAGAAAAAATTCCAATTAGTTTCACGAAACTATTGTGCAATGACTTCACACACATGGAACTACACATAAGGCCCCAAATCACAGGGCTGCAATTAAGGAATTCAGAAATAGTAAATGCTTTTCCAGTATTTTGGGGCTACTATCAAAAACTTGATATTGTGATCCCATAGGGATCAAGTCATGTGAAATCAACTTATGGTCTGGTTCTTGTTCTGATGTTTTGTGAACTGGTGGTTTTGATGGTGGTGACTGCAGCTGTAGTAAAATGGAACCTCGCATAATGAGCATAATTCATTCCAGAATCTTACTCTTAGCACGAAACACTCATTAAGTGAAAATTTATCCCGTATAAGTTAATGTAATACGATAATGCGTTCCATGCAGAAAAAGTACTAAGTTTTATGTTATTCATCCCATTTATTCAAAGAAAATTATAGACACCACATTATGTAATTTATTATTCATAATACTCAAGTTTCTTTAAGAAGCTATCTGTAGTAATTTGTTTCTGCCGACACTTCAACACTTGGCAAAAATGTGACACAGCATTATCAAATAAATTTGTATCATGTGTAACCACTGTTTTTTTTGGGTTGTTGATTTCAGCATTTCTCTTACAGCACCAGAATATTGCTGCTTTGCTATTACAGCATCATCATCATCATCATCATCATCATCATCTGAAGAACTCCTCTCTACGAGGTGCATTCAAGTTCTAAGGCCTCCGATTTTTTTCTCCGGACTGGAAAGAGATAGAAACATGTGCATTGTTTTAAAATGAGGCAGCGTTCATTGTCAATAGGTCCCAGAAATGGCAGCACCGTACGGCAGATGGAATTTTACCGCCAGCGGCAAGAATGAGAACTGTTTTAAATACTTAAAATGGCGACGTTTTCCTTACTTGAACAGCGTGCTATCATTCGTTTTCTCAATTTGCGTGGTGTGAAACCAATTTAAATTCATTGACAGTTGAAGGAGACATATGGTGATGGAGTTATGGATGTGTCGAAAGTGGATTCGTGGGTGCGACAGTTTAATGAAGACAGAACATCGTGTGACAACAAACCGAAACAACATCGGGCTCGCACAAGCCGGTCTGACGACATGATCGAGAAAGTGGAGAGAATTGTTTTGGGGGATCGCCGAATGACTGTTGAACACATCGCCTCCAGAGTTGGCATTTCTGTGGGTTCTGTGCACACAATCCTGCATGACGACCTGAAAATGCGAAGTGTTACGCAACAGTTTCTTCGTGATAACTTTGAAGTGATTCCTCATGCTCCCTACTCACCTGACCTGGCTCCTAGTGACTTTTGTCTTTTTCCAACAATGAAAGACACTCTCCGTGGCCACACATTCACCAGCCGTGCTGCTATTGCCTCAGCGATTTTCCAGTGGTCAAAACAGACTCCACTGCTGCCATAGAATCATGGCGTCAGCGTTGTGAAAAATGTGTATGTCTGCAGGGCGATTATGTCGAGAAGTAACGCCAGTTTCATCGATTTCGGGTGAGTAGTTAATTAGGGGGAAAAAAAAAAAAAAAAAAAAAAAAAAAAAAAAAAAAAAAAAAAAAACTGAGGCCTTAGAACTTGAATGCACCTCGTACAACTTCCTGCTGTGAAACACGCCAACTCCATATGCTCTTCAGTGGTCATTTCTTGGCTGTGATCTTCCACAAGCTGATCAATACCATTGTTAAAAATGCCTCAGAGTCAAATTTGACAACACACTGCGGCCAAGGTTCTTCCCAGCCGAAGTGAGAGGTCTGTTGCTATCCCCTTCCCATGCTTTTTCCATCATCTTGACAGAAGAAACAATGCTGAAGTGATATTTCCAAAACTCTCAGAGTGAGATTCGTAGCTTCAGCAAACTCAAAGCAAAGCTCTAAGACTGCTTCAGTATAGGGCATATCAAGTTAGAAATGATCTGCTGGTCCATAGGCTGGAGTAACGCAATGTGCGGGGAGGCAGGAAATTCTTCAACAAAGTGGTCTTGTAAGCTTGGAGTCTCAGTAGTGTCATCCATAACAAGCAAAACAAGGAGTGGCAGATTCATCTCAACCAAGTATTTTTTCACATGGGAACAAACACTTCACTGATCCAATCACGAAAGAGATCATGTGTCACCCAAGCCCTGTTGTTGGACCTTCACATCACATTTAACCTGCTCTTCTGGATTTTACACTTCTTGAAGGCTCATGAATTTCTGAATGGTAAACAAGCAGCAGTTTAGATTTTCAAATTGCCACATTGGCACAGAATAGCATTGTCAGACAGACTTTCATTGGGTTGTGACTGGGCAATGCACTTTCCTCTAATGTTATTAAGGCAAACTTTGGCACCTTTTTCCAGGTAATACCTGTCTCGCTACAATCAAAAACCTGCTGTGGAAGATAATCTAGAGAACCTACAAGCAACTTGAAGTTGCTGATGGTGATCTCTGCTGCCTTTTTGTCAAGATCTAGCTGCTTCAGAACATGTCAACACTGGATGCCGGTTCTTCCCAAACCACCCACAGCTTCCCTTAAACACTTCAACCACTGATGATCCTGGCATCTTCTTAATGAGGTTGGAGAAAATCATTCTCGCCCTCTCACAAATGATGTTCTTGTTAATAGTGTTGCCTTTCAATTTCTTTTCATTTATCCATACAAGGAGCAACCTTTCGACATGATACAGAATATTGAACTATTGTTTAGATACACTTGTCTCTTCCTTTTCAAGCATCTGTTTCCTTAACCTTGTCGTTCTTGAGGATAATGCAAATTGCTGACGTAGACTGACTGTGTGTGTGTGTGTGTGTGTGTGTGTGTGTGTGTGTGTGTGTGTGTGTGTGTGTGTGTGTGTGTAAGTCCTTTCTCGTATAGTCCTCATCTTGCGGCTTTATTTTTGGGACATTTCTAGGAAAGTTACTAAAATTTGCACACAAAAAAACTACATGAACAAGTTTAGAAAAAAATGTTTCACGACAAGCTGCGCTAAGATCATTGCTGAAAGAGTGCTAACCCCACACTGCAGTACATGCTAAAGACATTGTTCATATACTGTTGCTGACAATAAAGGTGTCCATATTGTTAAACATTTCCCCCGCTCTGCACGAATGGCTGGTGACGTAACACTAAATCATCGTCACTTTTTATGTGAAACATCGCTCATTAATGAAGTTACTTTTTTTACAATTTGTTTTTCACATTAAGCAAGGTTCCAATGTATCTGGCTGGCTTGTAGACCTTGAATTTGAATAGTTTTACAGGGGTCCGAAAGTTCCCGGAATTATTTTTAGTAGTTGGAAACACTGGAAGGCAGGGAAAGTTGGTGGAGAATCTAAGCTTCGAAAAGAGGCAAATGTTAGTCAGCTGTGGGCAGTTGTCGAGGCAGAGTCATGTTCTTTGCAGAGGTATCTACTACACCCTCATAGGGACCGATGACCTCAGCAGTTTGGTCCCATAGTAACTTACCACCACTACACCCTAACTGAACAAAAATTGGACCAGTTTTTGGAGCAACATTATGCAGTCTAGTTGTGTGTGAAACTGGGGGGAACGGGGTGGAGACGCCTGAAATGCTTCGAAAGGCCTACTGTAACAGGGCGATGAAACAAAGCCCAACTTTCATGTGGCACAAGACATTCCACTCAGTATACCCCAACATCACAGATGACTTGGTGCAAGAAGTGCATCAACTGTGGACAAGGACTGGTGATTAAGAGTTCAGATAATTGCAGTGGACTGTTGGATACCCAAAAGCATCTTTCACCGCATTTTAACCGAAGATTTTCAGATGAGTGAAGTTGGCATGAAAATGGTGCCAAAAGTCCTGATAAGTGAGGTGAAGGAGCAGCTTTTGTTGAAGTACCAGGAATTGCACAACTATGAAACAGATCCAGAATTTTTAGACAATGACCACATGGTACAAGACATGGATTCCCTAGCACAATCTTTAAACAAAGCGACAGAGCAACAAGTGGTGCACCAAGGAGTGCCCTCACCCAAAAAATGCACGGACGAACAACTTGTGGGGTTGGGTTCTTTTGGGAAGGAGACCAGACAGCGAGGTCATCGGTCTCAGCTGATTAGGGAAGGACGGGGAAGGAAGTTGGCCATGCCCTTTCAAAGGAACCATCCCAGCATTTGCCTGGAGCGATTTAGGGAGATCACGGAAAACCTAAATCAGGATGGCCGGACGCGGGATTGAACCATCGTCCTCCAGAATGTGAGTCCAGTGTCTAACCACTGCGCCACCTCGCTCGGTAACAAATTGTGAATCAATGCAATGCTCATTGTGTTTTTTGTCAGAAACGATGGTTCACAGTGAATTCATGCAACAATGACAGTCAACAGCGAATTTTATAGAGAGGTGCTCAAACAGTTGCTCAACAGGGTTCGACATGTCTAAAAGAAATTCATGACAATTCGATCACACACCATGACAATGCATCAAGCCGCACCACACTGTCTCCGAGCTGCTGGTCAAGACGGGTGTGGCAACAATACCCCAGCCACCATACAGCCCTGATCTGGTACGAAGAAGCTCCTTTTTGTTCCCAAGGATCAAAAGAACCCCGAAAGGAACTCGGCATGGGATGCTGGAGGCAGTAAAAGCAGCTGTGATGACTGCACTGAAGGAGAACCAACTTCCAGGGCGCCTTCAATGTTTGGGTGAAGCATTGGAATTGGTGCATTGGAGCAAAAGGAGAATACTTTGGAAAGTTCACAGAAGATTGTAAACTGATATTGAGTAAGATTTTTACAAAATTCATTCTAGGAACTTTCAGGAAAGACCCTGTTCACAGTTTTTTTTCCAAGCTTTAAAAATGTATTCATTATATTCATAAAACGAATATTTTC